>NC_059102.1:26791277-27105027 GCF_020740685.1 Jaculus jaculus | reverse complement strand
TTGGCCCATTGCATGCAAAAATGCAAAGCAGGATTCCCCATATTTGGATCAAGTTAGTAACCATTGCTGTTTATTGATTTTTACAGGGAGGGGAGTGGTTCATGGTAGGGTCTCACTCTATACCAGACTGACCTGAAATTCACTATGCAGTCTCAGGTTGTCCTCAAATTCATCCTCCATCCACTGTCTCCTGAGTCCTGGGATTAAAAGTATGCACCACAATATACAGCAGCAACATTTTTTGTTTAATTTTGATTTTTGGTTTTTCAAGTTAGGGTTTCATTCTAGCCCAGGCTAACCTGGAATTCACTATGTAGTCTCAGGGTGGCCTCAAACTCACAGTGATCCTCCTACCTCTGCCTCGCAAGTGTTGGGATGAAAAGTATGCATCACCATGCCCGGGGTAATTTTTTTTTTTATTTTTGTCTTTTTGGTAGCCTCATGAAATATATTTTAATGATCTATGGTATGTGTCTGTAAAAATGTAGTTGATATTTCTGAGTGTTTGCCTCGTTTTACCACAACTTCCAAGAGGAAATGCCAAGGTCAGCACTGTAATGGGCTTTATCTGGAAAGGTGATCATAGAAAGTGTCCCAGGCCTTACTGCTCCTTCAAACAGCTGTGGATTGTTTTTGTTTTGTTTTGTTTTGTTTTTTGGTTTTTATTTTCATTTGTCCAACTGTTGAAGTTCAGTATTGATCACCAATCAGCCCCTTTCAGACTTTCCTTAAAAGTAACAAAAGCAATCCAATTAACTTCATATGAAAACACAGTAGAGGCCCTAGACCTTGTGATAACAAACTATGCTTTCAGGCCAGTACATAGAGTGTCTGTATTTAGTCATCCTTCATTTTATTTGGTCATAGAGACTTGAAGCCGATTGTTAATTTCTGGCGATTTTTTTTTGACATTAATATGGATGGCTATTCTTTGCTTGCACTCAATTAGGCTGCTTTCTGTGGCCTCCATAAATCAGGTACACAAGCATTTTATAGTGCTGACCAATTAACTGTTGGGTGAGCAGCCCTGCTTGACTGAGTGTCAAGAAGTATAATCCTAAACTGAAAACGCTCTGCTTTTAAACACAAAGCCAAATGTTAGAGATCACTAGACTTTTACGAAATCTTGTATTTTAATCCATTCAGTAAGCCTTTTAAGACGGGTGACAGTGATGTGTTTCACAGCGTGTTGTTGAGGGAAGTAAGTGTTCTAACAATATCAATAATGTTAAATGTTACAATAGGTAACAGCACAACAACACTTTTGACATATGAAGAATTCTTTCAAGTACAGTCTACATATATGATATTGGAAAAATATCTGTGGTCTATTAGCTATCATAAAATTCAGTATACAGGGCTGAAGAACTTGAACAGTGGTCAAAGCCTTTGTCTGCTAAGCCTAATGACTCACATTTAGCCAGCTGCACAGAGTGGTGCATGCATCTGAAGTTTGTTTGCATTGGCTTGACACCTTGGCACTAACACATTCAATTTCTTCTTTCCTTCCTCCCTCTCTCTCTCTCTGTGTCTGTCGATCTTTCTTTATCTCTCTCTGCTTGCAAATAAATAAATCAATAAATAATAAAATATTTTAAGCATAAAATATGTGCCAACTATCCTCCAGTTTAAGGTTATTTCAAGCATAATTTAGCTCTTTCAGATGGTTGAAGATCTGAAATAAATTATCTGATACACTTTTTATATGGTGAATACGCTTAGAGAAAAGGAATGAGATTGTTCTCAGTGAAGAACAGCTAACTGTCCATGAGTGAATAAACATCATCACCAATATCACAGTCTTGAGCCTTTCACACGCCTTCTCCACTTTCTCTCATTGGCTTCTGCCAAATAATCAGTGCTGCATGGTAAGGTTGGTTGTACTTCTTCATGACTCAGCCCCATTCAAATGAGCTCCTTGAGGACGGGGTCTTTCTTTACATCCTTCTTGTTCACATATTGCTGGACAGCGGGATGGATGTGTATTACACACTACCACTAGTCTAGATAATCCTGCAAATTAAATTGAATATATAATGAGTTAAGTCACAGCAGGTGTGTTTTGTTTATAATTTTTATAGTATATCTTTTTAACAATGAGATAATTTGGAGACTGAAGAGATGGCTCAGTGGCTAAAGGCCCTTGCTTGAAAAGCCTGATGGCATCAGTTCATTTCCTCAGTACCCATGCAAAGCCACTCGTAATATACCCATTGTCTGTCTCTTTCCCTCCCTCTTGGTCTCTCAAATAATAAAATAAAATATTTTTAAAAGAACAGAACTTATTCTACTTGTTTGCAAAACTGATATTGTGTTGTGCTAGAGAACTATCTCTAAAGGATACAAGGAACTCTCTGTCTGAGTAGATATTAATTTTGTTTTTGCTCAGGGAGTCCATCAAACTTCAGGTATCATCTCTTTGAACTTTATTTTTTTTATGTTTTATTGTTTATTTTTAAGAGACAAGGGGAGAAATAGGCAGATAAAGAAAAAGAGAGGGAGAAAGAAGGAGAGAGAGAGAAAAGAAAGAATGGGGGCCTGCCAGGACTTTTCAGCAGCTATGAACAAACTTCAGGTGGGTGGGTGTGCCCCCTTGTGGACTATTTGTGCCATTACATGCTTGTTACTTTGCTGGTGGCTTCTGTGGGACCAGGAGTTTTGAACATGTGTTCTTAGGCTTTGCAGGCAAGTGCCTTAACCACTAAGCAATCTTTCCAGGACCTTATCTTCTTAATATAGAGCTATATATTATATCTTCCAACTAATTCAAGTTTTTACATAGGTTATGATCTTTATATTGTCATTTATTTAATCAGTGATACCTGTAAACTAATAATATCTACACTGTAAATTAGATAGAGAATAGAATAAAGTAATTTATCTCTATCAGAAGATGGAGAATGAAGTTGACAATATTTTTCAAGATATTATTTTATGAGATTCAAGATCCTGTCAAGTTTTGTAGAATGGAGGTAATTGATATGCACACAACAATTTAAAGGGCACAACGGGATATAGAGACAACAGATGATGTACAGTTGATAAGTTAGGAGTATATCAAAATTATGCTTTGACAAGATTTATCTGGTCACAATGTAAACATTTTCAATTTCTTTACAGAAACTGGACAAGCAAGACATGTTCATAGAATGTAACAAGATTGTTAGTTAAAAGAGAGATTATTACCTAAATTAAGGTAATAGCTGTGGTGAGAATGGGGAGGAATGAGAGAAATTTAAAACGTAATAGGCCAGAAGGCAGTAGATCTTCTGACTGGCTAACTGAGAAACCACACAAAAGGAGGCACCAAGATGGAGACCCAAAGAAAGTAGTTGTAACTTTAAGAAACACAGTAGGAAAAACGGCTGGGAAGGACAGTGTGGTTGGCTGTCATGATCTGAGGTGGAAAAGCTTCCTGTGAGACCAGCGAAGATTCCTAGAAGTCAGGGTGAATAACTCATTTTGTGTTAAAGTAAAAGATAAAACCTATTACTTTGCATGCTATTAAAAAATTAAAAGATGGAATTCCAATATATTACCTTAAGATTCAATAATCTGTAGACTGTAGTTAAAGAAAATAGAGTGGAGAAAGGATGAAGGGAGGAAGTTGGCTAAAGGCTGGGCTTTGAATGCATGGAAATTGAAAGGAGGAAAAAGAAACCTCACTTGAAGAAAAGTGCAAAGGCAAAGGAAATATGTAATGGCAGCCATGAAATATATAAAGCACATTCCGAGGACAATGACAATAAGAAACTATTCTTAGAAAAGCAATGAGTCATATTAGAAAAGGATAAATACCCAACTGGGTTGTGAAAATTCATTTATGCACTGTGGGTTGAAATTTGGTAAAAATTGGTATAGAATCTAGGTAGGTATAGAAACTGAAATATCTTAAGCAAAAGGAAAGAGAAAGAAGAGAGAAAGTCTTTGCAATTTATTACTTATGGGTGGCAAAGTCCTATGAACTAACAATTATTAAATGAAATAGTTGTGAACAAAAACTGCAGTCCTTCATATGCAAGCATTCAAATGCAAGAATATCCCTGAATTTAAATTTGCTTCAACTAACATACTATGCTCCAAAATTACATGCTTCTGAAAAATAATATCCTCCTACCAGTGTGTTCCAGAACTTATTGGAGGTCTCATATTAGGAAAAAAAAAAAGAAAAAAAGAAAAAAAAAAGAAAAGAAAAGAAAAAGAATCAGTTCTCCACCACAGGTAACCACTATAAGTTTATGGATTGCAACTTGCTGTTACTATTCTCAGGTTTGTGTTTGAGAAGGGAAGAACACAATTTTCCAAAGATTTTGAAATAAGAAATTGTGGGATTTTCTTTCAATCCAGTCTATATTTCTCGAAAGTATTCAAGAGCCATCTTTTCCTAAATAGTTTCATTAATGAGAACATTCTTCACTATTGATCTTTCTCAAATCATGATGGTGTGATTGATGGCTTCTATATATAACCAGGATTTTCTCCTAAATTTTATGTAATTTATTCTCCTTCTGCCATGATGAGATTATCTAAAGTCTGAAGGCATGTATAAAAATTTGGCGGAAAGAGACAGAATCTGGATGAGGAAAAGGAACTTTGGCAGTGAGTAGGTAAAATGTGACTCACAGATGGCGATAGTTTTGTTGGCAAAATATCTGCCAGTTCAATATTTAATATTCTCTTCCAATTAGCTATGAACATTAAAGTTCAAGATGGGAAAGTCTGGAGTACTGTTTCTCATGGAAACATTGTGCATTGGCTACCACTGAGCTCCTGTGAATTCCTGGTAGTGGTCAGGAGAAAAGAGTTAGGCTTCCCTTGTGCATAGGTCTGGTGCCATTTTCACAACTTCCCCACATTTGTTCTGGATCCTGAGTTCCACCAAGAGTTTTCTTTTGTTGTGCATGCAGTTGAACATAAATTTTCTGATGATAATAGAAGAGACATGAAATATTCCTTGGATAAATGTGTTTAGTAGAAGTAGGCTAATAGAACTTGTGTATGATAGTAGCCTGTTTCAGTAGAAACAAGAAAAAGAAAAAAAATGTAGCATGGGAAATTGTGTAAATAATATTATGATCTCTGTGCAAATCAAGTGTAGAGGTGTATGACAAACTAAGCTAAGTAACAGCAGCTACACTCTATAAATAAATTAAATATAGACATATTAGAAAAATAGGACATGTGGAAAAAACAAGGTAAGCCTCATTAATGTTTGCACTTGTCAGGAGTCAGTGAGGAGATGGAGCCTCCAGCATATATATACCTGGACAGAGTTCATTTAAGACGCACAGTAACACTCTGGACAGGGATGAAATAATAAGACATGGAAACGGAAGACATTAAGGGCATAGCAATAGAAGGAACAGTTGTCGGCTCTGGGCTGAGATAAACTGGGAAATGGTTATATTGGTTAGAATTTTGAAGTGTTAAGAAAGGCTGAAATCAATCTCTGACAGAGGTCCCATGATGCTTTAATCCTCATTTTCCCAGAAAAGAGCCCAGGCAGTGTGGCTGTCTTCAAGGGCAGGCGGAGAGGCTTGCTCTTCAAACACTGGACAGAATACAAACTGCTATCATGTACGAGTTTTGTAAGGTACCACACTCATTCAAATGGAGAAATGTGGCTATCCTGACACTTCAGACACGGACAGAAAGCAAGGAGTGAAATGAATCTGGAGCAGAATGCAGCTAGAAAGCACCGAAAAGTCTCTGCTCCTCCTCCAGCCTCCTCCCTAGTTCTCCCTATGGGCAGAGCCCCTCAGGGACTGCAAATGGGATGTGCAGAGTTTCTCTTCTCCCACCATAAAAGAGGGTAAAAAACGGTGACTGAAGCAAAGTGCTTCTAGCCTAGTGGTTGGTACAAGGACATGATTGTTTACTAACTAGTTTCTAATCTTGGTCTTAAAGAGTGAAATAACATTTAGGAAATATTTTTATTCGTATACTGCATTATGACCTATACTTTCAGAAACATTTTGTTTCAATTTAGTGCTTTTAAGCACAATTATGAAAGATAAAAATGGTAATGATGAGCACCTTGATCTCGCATATTAGAAGATTGGGGTAGATAGAATCTATTGCAGCCAGGTTCACATTGCTGGCAGAAATCACCCGACCTGAGCAGCTTGTGGGGGGTGGGGAATGTTTAATTTGGCCTACAGACTTGAGGGGAAGACCCATGATGGCATGGGGGGGAAACGATGGCATGAGCAGAGGGTGGGCATTACCTCCTGGCCAACATAGGCGGACAAAAGCAACAGCAGAGTGTGCCAAACACTAGCAAGGGGGAAACTGGCTATAATATCAATAAACCCGCTCCAACCCTACACTGCCTCCAGGGGGCATTAATTCCCAATTATCCCGCAGCTGGGAACCTAGCATTCAGAACAGCTATGCTTATGGGGGACACCTGAATCAAACCACCATAGAATCCTGCTGGCATGCCAAAATCACATCTGTGACAACTGAGACACTCTATTAGTTCCTTGTCTAATCATGAAGCCAGATACTTCTACAAATCAATAGGTAACAGGACTCTTAAACTGCGGTGGGGGGCGTGGCTCCTTGTTCCTGATTAGCAATCAGATCCATCTGTTCACTCACTGGTTTTTAAGTTATAAAGAAAGGAGGAAATAACCAGGTGAGGTGGCTCATGCCTTTTATCCCAGCACCTACGAGGCAGAGGTAGGGATTTGAAGATCACCTTGAGACTTCATAGTGAATTCCAGGTCAGCCTGGGCTAGAGAGAGACCCTACTTCAAACAAACAAACAAACAAAAACAACAACAACAAAAAAAAAAGAGGCAAAGAAGATGTACCTCTAGTGGCTGGGCTATCTCAAGAGAAAGACAATTGAATTTAATGTTTCCATGAGCACCAATTGTATGTCTTTTACAATCGTTGAAGAAATGCAGTTGAGCTGATTGCCCTCAAAGCACAACGCCATGGCTTGTAGAATATCTCCAAGTATTGCGAAAGTGGGTGGCTTCTGAGATCCTGTTGAAATTTTTCTGTCACATACGAAGTGTAACTTTGAGTGAGGTGTGGGAAACAAAAATACATACCTTCCTTCAGCAACGGTTTCGCCACCTGCTGGAAATTTGGACTAACAACAACACAAGCTGGGGAAACAGCCCCAGCTTTATTCACTGTACAACCTGAACAACTGTAATAATCGTCTGTCTTTTCAGACACGAGTTCCACTCACAATAAGGAGCTTTCTGTGGGGAAGTGGATTGCTGAGAGTAATATTTAATTACTGCTTTCCTGTTTCCATCGTTGCATTGGCATATCTGTTAAGAGGCTAATGGGTGTTATAAATTTCCTATCATGACTTCATCAGTTTTCTCTGTCATAGAGGGTAAAAGTAAAATCTTACCTTCAAAAGCCTTGGACAAAGGAAATGGCTTGTGAAAGAGGCTTGGGAACCATTCATCTAAAGATACAGTGCCTGTCACCTTGTCTTGTATTTTTTACCATTTTCCTTGGCTTTTCTACAAAGGGGATCCCCCATGTGCCCACACCAACGCTGCTGAGGTAGACATGGAAGAGCTACTTATGCCTTGATGAATGGGCTTTAAATTCTGAGAAAGAAGAAGATTAAGTTACTAGGGAGTGATGACTGACTTGATGAGAGACATTTTCCTGGGAAGAGTTAGGGAGAAATGCCATTTGGAAGTAGATCTAACAGTGATCAATTTGAGATAGTGTCTTGTTTAGATAATTGTCGCTAAGACTCTGTAAAACAACAACAACAGAAGTATATTGTTGAGGAAAAGTGATGGACTATTCTAAGACTGAGCATACTAGCATAGACGAGCTAAAAAAAAAAAAAAAAAAAAAAAAAAAGTTATGAGACAAAACAAAGTCCAGGGAACAGAAGAGAAGTGTGACAAGAGAATTATTTAAAAATTGATCATTTCAAAGAAATTATCATGATAGTAGAGTATTACAAATGGCATTCTCCATTAATGAGGATTTAATATATGTCAGGTTTTATAACTTTTACAATTTTTTATCATTTTCATTGATTTATTTGAGTGACAGAGAGAGAAAAGAGGCAGACAGAGCAAGAGAGAGAATGAGTATGCTAGGGCCTCCAGCCACTGCAAACAAACTCCAGATGCTTGTGCCCCCTTGTGCATCTGGCTAACATGAGTCCTGGAGAATCAAGCCTAGAACCTGGGTCCTTAGGCTTCATAGACAAGCGCTTAACCACTAAGCCATCTCTCCAGCCCAAGATTTTATAATTTTTTTATTGATCCTGATATTTCCCTTAGTGTTTTAGGGACCTAGACCCTGTCAACCCCTCTGACACCCTTAAAAGGATCCAATGGTTTCAGTATCTCTTAAGTCTATGACATAATTCCTGACTCTAATTTCTTATTTAATTTTGGTTGTGTATTCTGCCATACACAGCCACCGTTTTCTCATAACAACCATAAAAGATTATGGATAGGAAAGAGGGGAAAAAAAGCTCCCCTGGAAGTCTAAAATTTATCAGGAGAGTTGTCTTCAGGAAGACTTGTCTTTAAAATTCCCCAGAAGACACTTATGGCTCTTCAAGTTTTAATCTCTCACTTTCATTCCCAGAAAACAAGCACATTTCCTCCTTCCACTGTAAAACTGCCTTGTCACTTGTGACATTTTTATAGAGGAAATCAGTGAAAGGCAGTCATTGCTTCTCTTGATCTTACAGCTTGCTTCATCCAAAACTCTCCTCATATATAGATTCACTGGCAAGAGTACGGACTCTGTTCTTAGGATTCCAAGATTTGGGTATGGGAGGTGGAAGACCATCGGGCACGATCCTCTGCCTTTTCGTACTACGCTCTCTGACCTGGGTCAAAGAATTTTAGGGATGAATAGAACACCAGGTAGCCTTTAACCCACCCTCATTCTCCTGCAGGTGAGCTAACAGGGTGATCATGAAATCTGCTTAGGCCCACAGTTACGGATGGGTAGAAGGGCTCTCCCACACTCTCTCGTGATTTGTCATTTATGTATAGAAAAGTTTTCTTTATTGGGCTATGATGAACTTCACCTGTTTTCAATCAGTGACTGACTCACTGCTGTGGGTGATCACCCACCTTACGTGTAAATCTTAAGATGAAACAAAAGACAATCAAGCCCTACAGATTGTTAGTCTGACTCTGTAGTTTGTGATATCTAGACATGAGCTAGTGACTCTGCTTCCAAATGTGTCATTAGGCAGGAAAGATGACTTAATAAGGAGACATGGAATCATTACAAGGATCTGCTTGCAGGACTAGAAATTCTCGACCTGTGCTGTGAGAATTTTGTTAAGTTCTTGAAGTAAAAAGAATTTCAGGCAATCTGAGAAAGTGATCCTTTGGTTTGTTTTTTTTTTTTTTTTTTCTGGAAATTTAGACTTTGGGACATGTGGATTGTAATTGTGCTTTTATTTATTTATTTTTCTTATTTTTATAGTCAGTGAATACAGTTAACTTGGTACCATTATTAGCATCTTCCCTGCCCCCCTCCTCCATAGGGACCATCCTTGTTGGAGTACATGGGTCATGCACTGTGGGTTAGCCTTTAGTTTCGGGTAGGAGGAAATGTCTCTGTGTGTCATGACCCAACTTGTGGCTCTGACATTCTGGTTCGCATTACTGGTAGAAACCACCTGACCAAGAGCAGCTTGGGTTGGAGGGGGGAGGAGGATTTATTTTGGCTTACAGACTCAAGCTGAAGCTCCATGATGGAAGGGGGGGAAACAATGGCATGAGCAGAGGGTGGACATCACCTCCTGGCCAACAACTAGCAAGAGGGTGCTGGCCACAACACCCATAAGCCTGCCCCCAACAATACTCTCCACAAGGCTTCATTTCCCAGATAGCCACCAGCTGAGTTCCTAGCATTCAGAATACCCAAACTTAGTGGAGAACCTGAATCAAGCCATCACATTGGAAGTAGTGCCCAATGAAAATCCTGGACTCAACTTCCCATGCACCTCCCTGGGCCAGTGGCATGCTTACAGGTTTCTGCATTACTGTGCTGGAGGGGAAATTGCATTGTGTGGCTGCTTCAGGGAAAGGGTATGAATTCCACACATGGATTGTGACATAAAACCCCACTAGGAGGCTTTTTCTCCCATGCTTCTCTAGACTGCCTCACTGAATAAATTGTGGCCGTGAGAAAGATCACATGCTTCATCCCTTGAGCTCTTCCTAAGCACTCAACTTGTGGGTGGTGCTCAAAAAGCCAACACTGCTTGTGAGTGGGGTGATGGTAAAAGTGTCAACACCAAAATATAAATATGACTTTGGTTGTGTCATAGCAGCCATGTCTGGAAAGGCCTAGGTGAGACTATTCAGTTTGAGAGTGACAGACCAGATAGATAGATAGATAGATAGATAGATAGATAGATAGATAGATAGATCATCACAAGCATTCAATAACAAGACTACTGTATTCTGAAAAAGAAAAAGATAAAACTAAGGAGATAGTCTACTTAGATTTTGTTGGAGACGAGGAGATGAGCCCTGAATAGATCTTTGCCCTGAGATAACCTCTGCCCTGAGATAACTTCTGCCCTGAGCAACTTCGGACCTTTCCTCATCCCCCCACCCTGCCATACCTAACTGATTCCATCCCCCCACCCCACCACACCTAACTAATTAACATCCTGCCTGGCGACTGCAGAGATATGAGAACTATACCGTGAATTCTTGGGATAACTGCAAACTGTCCTAGGCCAAAGGCCAAGAAGATTCTGTAACTTTCCACCACCTGCCTCCTCCAGCCCCCCCCCTCACCCAAGACCCTAACCCTAACCCTTAAAAAGGCCGCTGTGGCTCAATAAAATGGGACTCTTGACAAGTGTACATTTGCTTGAGTCTCTTCCTCTCTCTCGCCCATCTTATTTCAGGTTAGGGTCCCCCTCGCCCCCACGAACAACAAGGTCCCGCGGGTTGGGACAAGATTTGTGATCAGTATCTTAAACTTAATTTCATAACCAAATTTTTGATACTTCATCTTCTACAATTTGATTTCTCATTTCTGGAAAATAAAAAATTATCCACCAGAAGCAACTTATGGAAGGAAAGAGTTTGTTGGGGCTCAGAGTTTTTAGGGGAAGCTTTATCAAGGCAGGGGAGACATGGCATGCCTGAGAGGGAAGTCCACACTATGTTTCACCGGAGTGAGGAAGCGGGGAGGTGGACTATGACAGCCCAAACTCATTCCCAGTTACACATTTCCTCCAGCAAGATTCCTCCTCCTAGAGGTTCCACAACCTTTCTGCACAGTGCCATTGGAAACTAAGCTCACTGAGAATGCTGGAGCCTGGTGTCAGCTCTGAGATAGGCTTAATTCAGGAACGAGAGAGAGTTCTTACCTCTCAGCAGCCTTCAAACCTCCACTGATACAGTGGCTCCCAGTTCTTTGCCTTAAAAATTGAAGAATGAATCTCAAAGATAATAAGCAGGAGTTTTAAATGAAGAAAGTTTATAACAGTGTGGTTGTGTGAATAAAATGGCTCCCATATACTCACGTGTTTTTTTGAATAGTGGTCCATAGTTGATGGTAATTTGGGACAGTTGTGAAGTATCTCAGATTTGTCACTGGGCTTTGGGTTTCACAATCTAGCATAGTTTGCCAGTGTTAGCTAGCTCATTCTTGTTGCTGACATAACAAGATGTGATGCTCAGCTACCTGTTATGCTTTCCCCACCATGGTGAAGCTTTCCTATAAAATCATAAACCAAGATAAACCTTTCTTTCCATAAACTGCTTCTGCTTGGGTATTTTGTGCAACAATAATATAGTAACACAGGAAAAAAAAAAAACAAGTTCAGAGGTATATAAAAAGTTATTGTAGAAAGGAAGTAAGTATTGTATAGAAAAAAGCAGAGGAGAGAGAGAGAGAGCTGCCATATGTTGAAATTCTATACAAGCAGAAACAAAAACAGGCTGTGCACTGAAAAGTGAAAGAAATAATTGTAAAAAAAAAAAAAAGCCATTTATAAAAGAGGGAATCCAAAAAGTGGGTTCTGGATCAGTTTCTTTGTCATATGGATTACAAGGCTTTCTGGTTAGAAAAACAATTTGATCTTTAGGATGACCGGACAGAGTATGAAATTCTGGACAAGTCCTCATGATGTGTCTATGTGTCTCCTTTCCAGTCAGGATCTGGTCATGTGCTTCTCAGTCTCATAGTCTGAGCCAGGGTGGGGAGGCCCAGCACCTACCTGAGAGCTTTGCAAGAGAGAAGGTAATCAAACCCAAGAATAAAATCCAAGGTGGTAGGGGCCAGCAAGATGGCTTCATGGTGGTCAGCCAGAGCTTGTTGAGGCTGGCTTTGTGGTTGCCCTAACCCCTGTCCACTGTAGCAGCTTGGCTGTCTCATACTTAGCTGTCAGCCCTTGTCTTCTTCCTCAGGGTTTTGACTTCACTGCTTTCACACTAACATTTACTTCAGCCATAACTTCCCCAAGGTAATAACAAATGACCAGGCTGCTAATGACTAAGGCCCCTCCCCTCGCTACCAACAACAGCTGGGGATCAGGTGTTCAAAGACACAAACCAATGGGGACACTTTCCTTCTACCACCACACACCCCAAACCATTTCTGCTTATTATCTTTCTCAGTATTTTATTGTTGCAGTCAGGTTTGCATTGCTGGTAGAAATCACCTGACCAAGAGCAGCTTGTGGGAAAAAGAGGTTTATAGGCTCAAGGGGAAGCTCTACGATGGCAGGGGGAAATAACAGCCTGAGCAGAAAGTGGACGTCACCTCCTGGACAACGTAAGGTGGACCATAGCAACAGGAGAGTGTGACAAATGCTGGCTTGGAGAAATTGGCTATAACACCTAAGAAGCCCACTTCAACAATACACTCCTTCCAGGAGGCATTAATTGCCAAATCTCCATCAGCTGGGAACCTAGCATTCAGAACAACTAAATTTATGGGGGACACCTAAATCAGTCCACCACAATGATAGTACTACTTTCTTAACTATCATGGGCCAAATGTTTCTTAGTCTTTGTTAATTCTCTCCCTTGTCTCATAGCACATATGTAATCATGAACAGTACAGAGAATCTCTTCAAAGTGTGCCCTTTCATCAAATCCCTCTATCTATTATTCTGGATTAAGCAACGACTCTCATGGTGACTCACCACTTGCATCATGACCAGTCTCTTTCCCTCGCAGGATTATACTCATGGAGCTGGTTCATGAGGCTGCTCCACTGGGACTCTAGGAATCTACCTTAATTCACAGGAAGAGAAACTTTTAACCATGAAGTAAAACTGGTCTGTAAAGTGTACTTTTCTTTCTTAACTTTTGAAAATTGTCTCAATTGCAAACAAGAGTAAAGAGAAATTTGCAAGTAACAAAAAGAATAAAGGAAAACATAAAGAACAGAAAGAGGAGTGATCAGTATATCAGGCTCAGGACCCCCCAAATTCCCAAAGTTTGTTTATTTGGAGAAAGCAAAAATTAGCTTGCAAATAAGTCTCCCCATTCCCTCTTTTTCTTTCTCTCTCTCTCTCAGAAAGAACTTAAGTGAAAGAGAATAAAGAAGTATATGTCTTAAACAAGTAATGATGAAATTTGCCAACTGTCTTTCTATGACTAAGAGGGGGCTGTTATGGAAAATTAAATTCCATTTTCAAGTTATTTGGGTATTTGCATATTTTTCAAGATAGATGCTTATGGAAATAAGATTTGGGTCTAAAACAGTGGGAGCAGGTACAAATATAGATGCATTTGATATCACTTTTTTTTTTTTTAACTGTAGATATGGCAGAATCTACTTTGTGTTAGGGATCCTTATTTAGATACAGTTACGTTCCATGAGTGTGAGGTGAGAATAGCTTCTTCCCACAGCACCTTGCCAGACAGTACTAACCCAATTCACTTAGGGAGGCTCTAATCCATATAAAACAATCACAGGGTCAGTTTTGTAACAAGAAGCAATGGTATGATCTGAATGGTCAGACCATCTGAGACCAGCTCAGATCTACCATCTCACCAGAAATTCGCCTTTGGACAATGTATTTAACCTCACTTTTCTTCAAATATCCATAATTTAGATATAGCATTTATGAGATCTGAAAATTCATGAGGTACATGTAGAATAATGCCTATTAAATAATAAGGTTGCTATAAACAGGCACTATCACTATTAGCTCTCTGTAACATTAATTTGGGGCTAAAGAGAACATGATGTCAAGAAATATTAGTCTCCTTTTTAATTTAAATGAATTCCCTTACAAGTACTTGTTTTTTTTTATTATTTTTTTTTTAATAATGAGAGTGAGAGTGTGTGAGAGAGAATTGATGTGCTGGGGCCTCCAGCCACCACAATCAAACTCTAGACATGTGCGCCACCTAGTGGGCATGTGCGACCATGTGCATGCATCATGTCTTCTTGTATATCTAGCTTTGCAGGCAAGTGCCTTAACCACTAGACATCTCTCCAGCCCCTGTTGTTGTTGTTGTTGTTGTTGTTGTTGTTGTTATTATTATTATATGTGCCAGCCCATATAAAGTAGTGGCAATGGCTCTTCTTTGCCTTAAGGAGCAGGCAACATGGGGAGACAGTAACACTTGAATGTGGTTAATGGTATCAAAACTTTGTTTATAACCAGTTACCCAACACATTGCAGTAACAATATGCACCTTACATTCAAAGTAGAGAAGGACCAGTATGAGCTAGGGAAGCGTCACTTGTGAGGGCAAAACTTGTTGGACCTCAACAGGTTGAATACATCTTGCCTAGTTAAAAGGAAAGGGTGTTGTACATCTAGGAATAAAATAAAAAGACTACAGCAATTGTAAAGGCAGGTTGGTTGCCAGGCAGTGAGTGGATCACCTTATCTCAAACAAATGCCTCTTGTCTATACAAGTAGAGGACAAAATAAAATTAGCAGTATGGGCTGAAATCTGGGCTTAGAGGCAAAGAATTTTTCCAGCAAAGGAAAGCTATACCTTAAATTTTCAGGGAACTGAATTAGATGGAACATGAATAGGTAAATTTTGGTGTTTTTCTCAAGCTCATTGTCCTTGATGTGGCTTAGAAAACATGAAAATATAGGGAGAATGTGCTTGGCACATGCCTCTCTCTATGTGATGGGTATATGCTAAGTATGCTCTCTGGAAAGGACAGAAAGGCTGTCACTTTCCTCTTTTAGCATCTCTCCCACTTGAATGGCTGTGACAATTCAATGAACTATTTTCTTTAAAAGATGCTTTGCAAACTGCAACGTTAATGTAAGATATTCTGGAATATAGAATAAATCTGATATTTTTTAACCTGTAGTCAGCTGTGGCAAGAATGGAGTAAGCCCAAGCTAGACAACAATCCCCATTGCTCTTCTTTTCCAGTGCAGCTCTCCACTTTACCATCTCCATGTTGTCTTCAACAACCAATGTTGTGTAGATATGTATGCCTTATAGGCTTAGCTACTCCAGGCAGTAGGTATTATTGATTTCCCATTTTCCAGATGAAGAAAGCAGGGCAGGCAGGTACAGAGTCTCAAGTCACCCATATTTAATAAGCCAAGGAAGGAACTGAACTTTATCCATCATTGTTAGATATCAAAGTCTTGTTAGCCACTAAGCAAGACAGACAATTTCAGGTCCAGACTCCTGTGTTAATGTACCTTCAAAGAATCTCTTCCTTTATTGTGAGCTACAACTTTATGTTGCAAGCTCAGCATGCCCATAGGCATTCCTGTCCATCACTTTAATCTCATTATGACGGGCTCCAGGATCTTAAACTTAGTATGCTCAGGAATGTGCTCCTTAACTGAGTTTGCTTAGGAATGGGTCAACGCCTATAAGCTCATCTACAGGTTCAGCATGTTGTCTTTGTTTTGGTGGGCAGGGGGGGTGGGGGTCCATTGTGTTGAGAATAACTCCTATGTTTTCCTTGCCCCCTTCAGATAACAAAGCTTTCTCTACTCTTTTTCAACGTGTCTGTGTTTGTTTTAGCTTTTCCCTCACCAAGATGTGGGTGTACTACATTTGATATCAGCCTAGCCACAGAGTTTACTCCAGGACTTCAATGGATTGTCACACAAGCTTCAGGGATTTCTGTCTACTCGCTTCCTCTTATAAACTTGAGGTTCAATGAAGCTTTATTTCTCTACTTTAGTTACCTCTCTCCTGATTTATCCTTGTGCCTGCTAAATGCTTGTTTCATTTTCTTTCTAGTCAGTCATATATTATTTTGAAACTTAAATAACCATATTTTCTTGCCATTGGCAAAGGGAACACACAGCTATAAAATGGAACCTCCTAGATTGAATGGCAGGATTGTGATAAAGCGAGACAGCAGAGCAGAGAGTGAGGTACCGAGTGATTTGGTCCAAGGCAGCAAAATTAGCATATGAAACAGGCTAGTTGGCAATGAGAAGAGCTGGAAAACCCCATGGCTGAGGCCAGCTGAATCAGGTCATTTGTGCAAGCCCAGTTGCACTGCAAAGTGTCTGAAGGTGACTTATGACTCATTACAATATTAATGCACACACCTCTGGGTGGAGATTTGCAATGCTAAAGAGACAGTTGTACATAGTTGTGTAGAACTGTATGTAACAGAGCATGGGAGAGAGAGCTAATGTTATGCAAATGACCAGACCACAAAAGCCCAGGCTACATGACAGGACAGTCCAGATTCTTTGTACAGCACGACTATTGGAGCAGCTAAACTTTTTATGTTGCATCATGCTTCCTCCCTTGTGAGTACATTTCCTTCTAATGACCTGTCTCTGCCTCTACTATTTTCCATGTGTCTCTCTCTCCTGCGTGGGTTCCAGAGTAGGCAGGTAGTTTCTGGCAGGCCAGCTGGCCTCACCTATTTCACCTCATTCCTCCTGCTTCAGTTGTAGGACTTAGCATTTGCCCATCTCACCCGGTCAGATTTCTCTTGAGTGGCATACCTTTCCCAGGTGGGGGTGGACTCCTTCTCTGAACCCTGGCCAGTTGACTGGGACACTTGGTGCAGTTGTGTACAGGTGTACTGAGCAAGAATTCTAAAGTATATCTTTCGTGATCCACGGAGAGAGTGGCTCTCCCTAGAACGGTTACAGCTACGCTTTTGAGCCTTTGTGCAGGGAAGACTTCCATCTCTCACCCCAGCACTCATGCCGGGGGTGTGAGGGGACACTTTTTTTTAAAAAAATTTTATTTATTTATTTGAGAGCCACAGACACAGAAAAAGACAGATAGAGGGAGAGAGAGAATGGGTGCGCCAGGGCTTCCAGCCTCTGCAAATGAACTCCAGACACGTGTGCCCCCTTGTGCATCTGGCTAACGTGGGACCTGGGGAACCGAGCCTCGAACCGGGGTCCTTAGGCTTCGTAGGCAAGTGCTTAACCACTAAGCCATCTCTCCAGCCCGAGGGGACACTTTTTATTACTGATTTTACTGTTTTTGTTTGTTTATTTTTGGTTATTTATTTGAAAGTGACAGAGAGAGGCAGAGAAAGACACACACACACACACACAGAGAGAGAGAGAGAGAGAGAGAGAGAGAGAGAGAGAGAGAGAGAGAGAGAGAGAATGGGTGCATCAGGGCCTCTAGCCACTGTAAACGAACTCCAGATGCATGTACCACCTTGTGCATTTGGCTTACATGAGTACTGGGGAATTGAGCCTCGAACCAGGATCCTTAGGCTTCACAGGCAAGTGCTTAACCACTTAGCCATCTCTCCAGCCCCCTGTTTTTACATTTAATCTCTTTTGAAGTACACTTTTTTTTTTTTAATCTGAATAACAGTGGTGTTATAAAAATCATTTTCTCTAGTCTGGAATTGCCAATACTCTGGTTAATCTGTAGATATAAACTCAGGGCTTGGGGTTTCAGGAAGCATTCCATATCCCCATATTTACCTGTTATACTCCAATTCCCTATTCTGAAAAACAATAACCTGGAGCACCCTCAAGAGGTACCTGATGAACCTCAAAATTAGAAATTATCACACTGAGAAATGTCATGGCTTTGGAGTGCAGTTCCTTTCACAATAGAAGAGAACATAGCCTACTTCCAAACTCATCAGGCCTAGGTGAATGCAGGTAAAATATGGCATCAATAACAAATTCCACATCATAGCAATATTACCTTGTGAACTAATTAATGTACAAAAATAATTAGAGATGAACAAAAACCAAAGTGACATCCTACTGAAGGCATTAAGTTTCAGATTGAGTTCATGTGTGAGCCTTAAAATTGCTGAGCTTCAGTTTGCTAATCTAAAAAGTAGGGGCACAAAGGTTTTTACAGGATTTCTGAAAACATTAATTAGGGCTTTTCTAGAGTTGGTTTATTAATCATACTAATATTTAGTGTAATTGACTATTGGCAACTACTAGTGAAGCAGGATTTTGGAGTTCAGGAGGGGTCTCCCAAACTTACAAACTCTGATTTTGTGTCTTTTTCCTAGTGTTTGTTAGGATAAGGACCCAAAATTAGGGTTCAAAAATTTGGAAAGAAAAAAACTGAATTCAATAAGGTTACATTATGAATTACTGAGTTTGTTTAGGTAGAAATCCCAAATTGTGGAGTTTATTTAAGGGAAATTAGGTTCTAGGGAGAGGCTGGATCAGAGCCACAAGCACTTGTTAGATAGGACCTAGGAGCTTATGTAAAGAGATTCAGAAGTATCACACACTCATGTGAAGGGCACAGCATCTGTCCTGAGCATCCCCAAGGAAGAATGTTGAGAGGAAGTGGTGATGACTTATGGAAGAATATCAGAAGTAAAATACCAAAGTAGAAACCTAAACGTTCAGATAAGAAATGGATAGTAAAGAGTAACATCGTGGTTACCATGAGTTTAGAGAGATGACTCATGTAGCAGGTCCAGAGTTTATGGGAGATGCCCACGTGATTGTTCTACAGTATAAAGGAAATGCACATGTGGTGGACTAACAGAGCAAAGGACAGTCACTACATGTAATTAACATGAGAACTTAACTTACAATATAAAACAGATAGAAGGAGCTGGAGAGATGGTTAAGGCACTTGCCTACAAAGCCTAAGGACCCATGCTTGAGTTCCCAGATCCCATGTAAGCCAGACACACAAGGTGAGACAAGCACACAAGGTCACACAAGGTGGCACACACATCTGGTAAAATGATTACAGAAACAGAAGGCAAGCAGAATGCTACTTAGGCCAAGAAGCAGGCCATGCCTACATGGATCCAGGCAGATCCAGATCAGCACTGACAAGCCTTCACAGTGGATTGAAAAGTGTCAGAGGAAGACATAATTTGTTTCCGGAGTCAAGAGGTGTCTGACCCTCAAGCTAGCCCACCGAGGTAGTGTGTTAGGCTGTGGTGCAGCTGCCATCAATGAAAGTGGGTCAGACACTGAATGAATATTGTCTTCAGGACATTGACCTCATCAAAATTCAGTGTTCTTCCTATGTTCACCTATGTCACCTTTTAACTTCGGAAGAATGAAAATAACTCCTGGAGGGTACCCATTTATATATATTTTTTTTTCTTACATGCTCACATTTCCTTCTATCTTTGCTTGTTTTCTACAGAACAGAGATCAGAATTGGATTTTATTCCTGGGAATTGAATAAATAGGTTTGTACATGAGTTTATAAAAACTTCTTGCTTATATTTAGGAAACATATATCCCCTGCTTTGCTTAGCAAATTCCCGATTGATTCATGTTATTCTAGCTTAATTATTTATAGCTTTCTATTTCACTTTCAATGTTATCTCAGGTTTTTTGGAAAATTATAATGTCATATTTGTTTCAAGGAAGGTTTATGATTGAGGTTATGTAAGAAATGCACAGTGTATAGTCAGCTATTATACACATAGTAACGAATGTGTAGCCATTCCATCAGAAACATGTTTTTTTTTATTGTTGTTGTTGTTCTAGATGTACCAGGTCCATATTATTTATCCCTTTGGATGTTGACAATGTGTGTTCTGTTTTGTCTCATTTTTACCTTCATCTACTTTAACCAATCTGCAGTTACAGGCTATACAGTCCCAGGTAAAAGTTGAAATGAAACTATTGGCTTTAATTCTTCAAGGATAAAGAAACAGCTTACCTACATAGACAATATGTTCAATGATACTTCAGGGATAGTTGGATTTGAGATTTCAGAAACTATGACCATGTTGCTACCTCTGCAGTTTGCTTTCTGCTGTATAGCTTCATTTTCAAAAACACGTGTTGTCATGGAGACCTCCTAAATTCCAGGCTGAAATCTTTACTTATGCTTCCATTAGGGACACTTGTGCCTTAATGCCTTGAACATGTTTGAAGATCCAGTTTGGTTAAGACTGTTTTGAGCTGTGACACTGTATCAGCAGGGAGTGGGGTGGGGCAAGGAAGGGCATAGGAGCAGGCAGGCTGCTTGTCTAATTTCTGAAGCATATCCCATCTCTGGATATGAAATGGAGACCAACAACGGGGGAAAATGACAGAACCTGAAGTCACTCACTACTCATGTTTATTTGGCCAACCAGCTGTGGATCTAATTTATTCCAGTTGTAGTTTCTACATAAAATGAATGTGTCTTTTCTATCTTGCAAGCTAACTGAGGTCTTCCCACCGTTTGTGATTGGTCAAGTGTCTGTGCAAGTGGTTGGACGTATAATGTTATCTATTCTTTCTTGACGTGCCTTCACAGAGGAAGTTGTGAAGCTAAAGTCCCTCTTGACACTGTCCTTCTAAGAGCTTTTTCCAACTGGTCATGTACTGTGGAAGGACATGCATGGGATTGCCACCATCATGAATGATGGCTGGCCATTAATGTATGATTTTTGCCTACATTACATGTTGACAGTTTAGGTGCGTGATTGAACAAGACTTCAAGGCTGAGAAATATTGCTTGTCTCTGAGCACATAAGGAACTAGAGTCTAAATATAATAAATGATTTGTTTTTAGAAAAAAAAATATATATATGTTTCAGGTCAAGAAAAATGCTTCATTCTTTGTTCTCTGTGCTTGAGCCCCAACATTCATCATGGTTTTAGTTCTTCAAAATACAAAATCCTGAAAAACTAGTGTTTCCTTTAGGTATTTCCTATCCAGGGATCATCTCTTAGATCACTATGATGTAATGTTTTAATAATAAGCTGTGCTCCTATCCAATCCTTCTTGTGTCTACAGGTCATTTGTCCAGGTCAAAAAGGGCATATTTTATGAGTGCTGAAATTACCACAACTTCATCCCAAAGTGACTCTCACTGTGTTGGTTTGTATTTACTCCTTTGTTTTATTGCAAATGCCATTAAGCATTTACTTTCCTGAGTTCAGTGATTTTATGGCAATATTTCTTGCCCTGCTCTAGTTAACAGGCTGTCAACCCCTTGATAACAATCCCAATTTATCACTCAGCTGTAAACATTGTCTCCAGGCAAAGCTTGGCCTACATGGTCTGAGCCCTGAAGCAATTTTATTTTTACTCATCCTAAATAAAGCTTGAATTACTCTGAGGGTGTGGGTGGGCGGTCAGGAGAATGGACCAAGAAGGATGAGAGAGGAAGATGGAGGAAGGATAGAGAAGATACAGGGAGAAGGAGAGAGAGAAAGAGAGAGGGTGAGATAAACAAAAACGGTAAGGTCTAGGAGCTCTTTCTCAAATACCAAAAAGGATAAAAATGTGTCCATTATTAAATAATGTTTGAAAATGAGAGAATAAAGCAGAAAGGTAAGTAAGGTCAATATAGAGTAAGGGGACAGGTTATAACTATGACATCACATACAGAGAAGGTTATGGAAAGTATTCAAAGAGACCTGAAATAAGTACATGCCCGCGTTTCTCACATTTTCAGTTTCTAACCCACTTCCAATATATTGCCTTTTAAGCCCTGAATAGTTTTCTGTCTTTTGCTGGGAACATACACTACAAATGTTTCACATTGCCCTACTTGAGCAATGATGAGGTTCTTGGAAAAGAGGTTTTAAGGTGATAGAGCAGGCTCAACCAGACCTCATGCAAATGAGAGTTTATCCAATCTTTTTGAAATTTAGGTACATATGTCCAGAGAATCTAAAAAAAAGATTGATGGCAGTATGATCTGGAGGTGAAGCAGAGATCCCATAGGAAGGCTAGACTCTGTTAGACTGTCTGTAGTCCATGAAACTCAGCAGGTGAAGGTTTTGATGGGGGCAGGGGTACACAGACAAATCAGAGATTATCCAATGATACAAGTAAAGGAGAAGGGAAGACAGCAAGACATGAATGAAGAGAGGATGGGAAGCTGAGGGAGAACAAAGACATGCTTTATGATATTTTCAGGTTTCCTGGTTCTAAAACCACTTTGCAGACTGCTGGGAAGAGGGTCAGCAGTCTTGAAGCTGAGCATCCACATGCCTTTAAGTTGAATGCTGCACAGCAAAACACAGGCTGATTCTTTTGTAATGCATAATTACATTATTGGCAAGTTCTGTAATTACAGACAATAAACCATGATAATCCCCCTTCCCGCTTTCCCCTACACCACTCTACTTGTGCCCTCATATGCTTTCCTTCTCTTCATTAGTCTCTCTTTTATTTTGATGACATCATCTTCTCCTATTAAAAAGGACTTGTGAAGGTATTGTTAGGCACTGCAAGATTGTGGATATTGAGGACAATTTCTGTCTCGACAGTTGAATTGTAAGGAGTCGTATCATCCCTTTGGCCCTTAATTCTCTTCTGCAATGGATCCTGGGTCTTGGAGAGTATGATAGAGATGTTTCAGTGCTGAACATTCCTAGATCACTTCTTGCCAGCACTGTGTTACCTTTTGGATCATCCCAGTGGTCACCACCATCTGAAAAGAGAAGCTTTTCTGACTGAAACTGAGAGTAGCATTAACATATGAATATGAACACTAAGTGTAGTGCTTATAGGGCAGTTTGGTGAGCATAACATATGCATTTAAGCAGAGAAGAATAGGCTTTATCCCCCTAAGGTTTATGACCTCCCCTGCCATAGGCTTTTGATTAGGTTTTCAGTGGCAGGCATGCACTCCCTCCCATAGAGCCGGCCTTCAGTCCAATTAGACAGCAGTGGTTTCCCCTGTGAGAAAACATACCGCTATTTCACTCATTCAGTCATTTGGCCTGTCTGGCCAAAGTGAGGTTTCCAGTGTCCACTGTTTTCACCACTAATGACTTCTGTCTCCCATAAGACTGCATACAGTGCAGCTTTTTCCAGGTTTCAGTTGGCTGGGCTATAGGGAGAAGGTTTTCTGCTCAGCACCAGCTGGATTTCTCAGTGACTTTGCTGCTCAGGCATGTGAAGTCTTCAGCAAGAGGGTCTTACCACCTCTTTCTCATGGGAAACAAGGGCCTTGGCAAGAGCCTGTAATGTTTTGGAGGCAACAGGGACCTCTCTGGCCAACAACTCACTGGAAGGTATCCCATCCCTGGCATTGAAAATTTTATAGTAACAATCTATAGCTTCTAGCTGTGCCATTATTTAATAAAGTGGATTTTCATATGTTTTATTCAGAATATCATGAATTTTGATTTACCTTACCCTACCTTTCTTTTATACAATCTCTTCCAGTGACTTCGCTTAGGCCTTTCCCCTCCCTTTAATCGGCTCTTCTACTTTCATATATACAATACCATCCCCTTAAGACCTTTCCTCTCCTCTCTCGCTTTATGGCCTTTTTCTAGCTTATGGGCCTCTGCTACTGAATTTTGGTTCCAGATCACAAACGAGTCTATACATTTTAGCTAGGATCCACATATAAGAAATAACATGTGGTGTTTGGCTTTTGGGGCCTGGGTTACCTCACTTAGTATAATCTTTTCTAGATCTGTCCATTTCCCAGGAAATTTCCTAATTTCATTTTTCTTTACTGCTGAATAAAACTCCATTGTGTAGATGTACCACATCTTTATTATTCATTCTTCAATAGATGGATATCTGAGCTGGATCCATTTCCTAGCTATTGTGAGTAGAGCAGGAATAATCATGGTTGTGCAAGTATCTCTAAGGTAGTGAGAAGTGTCATTAGGATATATGCCTAAGAGTGCTATAGCTTAATCATATAGTAAATCTATTTTTAGCTGTCTCAAGAACCTCCGCACTGATTTCCACAATGGCTGTACCAGATTACATTCCTACCAACAGTGCAGAAGTGTTCCCCTTTTACCGCATCCTTGCCAACATTTATTGTCATTTGTCTTCTTGTTGGTAGCCATTCTGACAGGAGAGAGATGGAATCTCAATGTAGTTTCAATTTGCATTTCCCTGATGGCTAAGGATACAGAACACTTTTTTAGATGTTTATATGCCATCTGTATTTCTGATGAGAATTCTCTATTTTGTTCCATAGCTCATTTTTTGATGGGATTGCTTGATTTCTCATTGTTATATTTTTTGAGTACTTTGTATAGTCTAGATATTAATCCTCTGTTGGATGAGTAGCTGGCAAAGATTTTCTCCCATTCTGTAGGTTGGCTCTTTGCTCTATTCACAGTGTCCTTTGCTATACAAAAGCTTTGTAACTTCATGAGATCCCAGTAGTTGATTAGCAATTTTATTTTCTGAACAATTGGGATTATATACAGAAAGTCATTATATATGCCAATATGTTAAAGGGTTTCCCCTACCTTTTCCTTGAGCAATTTCAGAGTTTCAGGTCTGATATTAAGGCCCCTGATCCACTTGGATTTTATTCTTGTACATGGAGAAAGACAAGGATCTATTTTTATTTTTCTACATATAAATACCCAGTTTTCTCAGTACCACTTGTTGAAGAGGCTGTCTTTTCTCCAATGAATATTTTTGGCATTTTTGTCAAAAATCAGATGGCTGTAGCTGCCTGGATTAACATCTGGGTCCTCTATTCTGTTCCATTGATCTACATTTGCGTCTTTGTGCCAATACCACGCTGTTTTTGTTACTATGGCTTTGTAATATAGCTTAAAATTGGGTATGGTGATACCACCAGCCTTATTTTTGTTGCTCAAAAGTGTTTTGGCTATTTGAGTTTTTTTCTGCTTCTAAATGAAATTTAGAATTTATATTGTCTATTCCTGTGAAGAATACCATTGCAATTTTAATGGGGATTGCATTAAATGTGTAGATTGCTTTTGGTAGATTGACATTTTCACAACATGGATACTTCCAATCCAAGAACATGGGATGTCTTTCCATTTCCTTGTATCTTCTGCAATTTCTTGGTGGAGAGTTTTAAAGTTGTCATTGTAGGGCTCCTTGACTTCCTTAGTTAAATTAATTCCAAGGTACTTTATTGTTATTTTTTTTTTTTGAGGCAATTGTGAATGGGAGAGATTCCCTTCTGATTTCATCCTCCGCACATTTGTTGTTAGTAGATAGGAAAGCTAATGATTTCTGTGCATTTATTTTGTATCCTGCTACATTGCTAAAAGTGTTCATCAGCTCTAACAATTTGCTGGTAGAGTTTTTAGGGTCTTTTATATATAGAATCACGTCTTCTGCAAATAGTGATAATTTTATTTTTTCCTTTACAATTTTATCCCTTTTATGAGTGTCTCTTGCCTTATTGCTATAGCTAAGACTTCCAGTACTATATTAAATAAAAGTGGGGACAGTGGACACCCTTTGCTTTGTTCCTGAATATAGTGAAAAAGCTTCAAGTTTTTCACCATTTAGTATAATGTTGGCTGTAAGTTTGTCATAAGTAGCTTTTATTATGTTGAGATATTATCCACCTAGTCACAGTTTCTGTAATACTTTTACCATGAAAGGGTGTTGGATTTTGTCAAATGCCTTTTGTACATCTATTGAGATGATCATGTCATTTTTGTCCTTCAGACCATTTATATGGTGTATTATATTTATTGGGATAAAGTCAACTTGGTCAGGGTGAATAATCTTTTTGATATGTTTTGTATTCTGTTTGTCAATATTTTGTTCAGAACTTTTGCATCTATGTTCATGAGGGTGATTTGTCTGATATATATATATATATATATATATATATATATATCAGTATATATATATATATATATATATATATATATATGTATATATAAGTTCTGTCTTTGCCTGTTTTTGGTATGAGGGTGTTGCTGGCTATAGAGAGAGTTCTGTTAAATTCCTTCCTTTCCTATTTCATGAAAATGTTTAAGAAGCATTGGTATTAGTTCTTCCATGAAGGTCTGGTAAAATTTGCCAGTGAATCAATCTGAGCCTGGGCTTTTTTTATTTGGGAGACTTTTTATAGATGCTTGGATCTCTGTACTTGTTATAGGTCTATTTAAATGTTTTATCTCATTTTGATTTAATTTTGGTAGGTCATAAGAGTCAAGGAAATCATCTATTTCTTTCAGATTTTCAAACTTTTTAAGGTAGTGAGAAGTAAGATTTTCAAACTTAGAGGCATATATATTCTTAAATATATTCTTAAAATATATCCTTATAATTGTCTGAATATCTTTGGTATCTGTTGTAATGATGCTTTTTCCATCTCTAATTTTATTAATTTTTGCCTCTTCTATCTTTCTTCTGGCCAAATTTGCTAAAGGTTTATCAATCTTGTTTATTATCCTTTCAAGAAACCAACTCTTTGTTTTGTTGATTGTTTGGATTGTTTTGTTTTGGTTTCTACTTCATTAACTTCTGACTTAATCTTTATGATTTCTGCCTATCTACTCATTTTTGGTTTGCCTTGCTCTTATTTTTCCAAGGCCTTAAGGTGAAACATTAAATTGTTTACTTTTGAACTCTCCTATTTCTTAAGATAGTCACTTAGAGCTATAAATTTCCCTCATAGGACTGCCTTCATTGTGTCCCAAGTTTTGGTATGTTGTGTTCTCATCACCATTTGATTCTATTAATATATCGATTTCTTCAGTGACCCTTAATCATTCAATAGTGTGTTGTCTAGTCTCAATGAATTTGTGTATGATCTGTAGTTTTTCTTGTTGCTGATTTGTAGTTTAACCACATTGTGGTCAGACAGAGTACAAGGGATCAGTTCAATTTTCCTGTATTTGTTAAGATTTGCTTTGTGTCTTAATATATTGTATATTTTGAAGACTGTTCCATGATCTGCTGAGAAAAAAAAAATGCCTATTTTGCAGCATTTGGATGGAATGTTCTGTAGATATCTGTTAAGTCCATTTGTCTATGACATCATTTAATCCAGATGCTCTGTTTATTTTGGGCCAGGATGGCATGTCATTTGATTAGAGTGGGGTATTGAAGTCACCCACTACCTACTACAATTGTGTTTGTTTTTACCTGTAACCTTAAATCTAATGGTGTTTTGTTGTTGTTGTTGTTGTTTGTTTGTTTAATGAAATTGGGAATCCCATGTTAGGTGCATATATATTTAAAATTACAATGTTCTCCTGTTTGAGTGTTCTTTTAATCAGTACAAAATGACCTTCTTTATCTTTCCACACTATTGTTGGTTTGAACTCTATCCTATTAGATATTAGGATAGCAATCCCTGCTTGTTAACTAGGCTGATTTGCTTGGAATACCATTTCCCATACTTTCACTTTTCACTTTCAGGACAGTGTCTATCTGTTATTGCAAGATGAGTTTCTTAGAGGCAACAAACAGCAGGATCCTGCTTTTTAACCCAGTTTGCAAATTTGCCTTTTTTGGTTGAGGCATTGATGCCATTGATATTAAGAGATTATTGTAAGGTACATGATATTCTTACCATTCTTCTTGTTTTGTAATGCTTTTTGATTTCCATTTACTCTCTTGTTTTAACTGTTTTTTGATATTATTTTTTTCCCTTTTTTTTCCCATGTGTGTGCATTGCTTTCTCCTCAGTGGGAAGGATTCCTTCGAGTATTTTCTGTAGAGCTGGCTTATTTGTCATCAAATCCTTTAGCCTGTTTATTTTATTTTATTGTTATTGTTTGTGGAATGTCCTTATGCCTCCTTCAATTTGGATAGATATCTTTGCAGGGTAAACTAATCTTGCTTGTCACTTGTAAGTTTTAAGAACTTGGGGTATATCATTCCAATCCCTACTGGGTTTTAAAAGTTTGTGATGACTAATATGCCATGACCTTGATGGGCTTGCCTTTATACATGACTTGCTTTTTCTCTTTAGCTGCTTTCAATATATTTTCTTTGGCTTGAGAATTAAGTAGTTTAATTATAATATGGCAATGAGAGGTTCTTTCCAGGTTTTGTCTGTTTGGTTTTCTAAAAGTTTCCTGTATCTGCACTGGCATTTCTTTCCCAATTTGGGGAAAATTTTCCTCAATGATTTTGTTGACAATGCCTCCTATGCCTTCAGATTCAAATTCTTCTCCTTCAACTATACCCTGAATGCTTATGTTTGCTCTTTTCATAGTGTCCTGCATATCTTGAAATTCCCATTTATATCCTTCTAATAGCTTGTCTTTTTCTTTAGTGGACTACATTAGATTTGCCAGTTTGTGTTCTAGTTTAGACATTCTATTCTCTACTTCATTCATTCTACTGGTAGACTTACCACAGAATTTTTAATTTGACTTACATTGTTTTTCAGTGGTAGAATATTTGCCTGGCTTTTCTTCATAACTTCTATTTCCTTACTAATGTCTTGTAATGACCTCCTTATTTCAGTAAGGTGGTTTTCTATATTCTCTCATAATTCCATCAGAAGTCTGTTTTCTTCCTAGTTCATCTTCATCTTTGATTCTTTTCATTTCTTCTTTAACTTCTTTAAGTATAGATAACATAATTCTTTTAGAAATCTTTTTCAGGCATGTCTTCTAAAACAGTCTCTTGGGGGTCATTTCTGGCCAATTTATAATTTTTATTGGCATTGTATTGTCTTGATTCTTTGTGTTTCTTGTATTAGAATGTAGAGAATTTTGCATTATGAGTTGGTTGAATGCTTGGCTTTTCTAATTATCCGTGGTTCTCTATGACTTGGAAATCCAACTCAATATACTTTCAGAATAGGAAGCACCAAGTGTGGCTCTTGTACTCCAATCCAACCACAGAAGTAATCCTAGGTTTTGAGATTGCCTGCTACTCAAGTATTGTAGTAGGCGGAATGGAGCAGTTCACTGGCAAAATTCTAAAATTCATCTAAGTAATATACACATTCAATAAAAACCAGCACAGAGTATGTGAGTGTGGGGGATTGAAACTGATTACCTTATATAGCCACAATCCCTAAAGCTATGTGTTGTTCTACACCGTTACTCCTGTCTGCTGGGAGGTTGAAATTTCTGTATGGAAATGGGTTCCTGGTCAGTCTGCGTCTTAATCAGACCCTGCCACCAATAACAACAGAAGAAAAAGACAATGGCTCTATGAATCTGAAAGCATAAAAGGCAACAATAGTCAACCCCCAAATTCAGCTTAATTGAGAATAGTAAAGCTAACCATGAACATGTAACCCATAACTTGCCCTGACATGGAAAGAGGGATTAGCATGTCCAGTCTAGGCCTATTTAACTGCTTTTTTTTGTCAGTCGGCCTTTTGGGATGGCTTCATATCTCACCAATGCTGAATGCCCACTTTGATTCCTTCATGTTGTTCTGTGGAGTTGGTGCTCTGATCAGCTGTGATGGATGCCTTGCTGCTGGGAGCTAAGTGCATCCTTTAGAGGTATGTAGTTCTGAGGGTTGGAGAATGGGAAAATATAGGAAATCTGGAGTTGTGCTGGAACTGCTCAGCTAGTACCACCTGTATCCCCTTCATCTGGTCTCTGCTTCTCCCCTTTAAGTTAACTGACTTTTCAAGGAGGCTGATGCCATTGTAATTCCCCTTGTTTGGTCTCTGCTCATTCAGCTGATGCAAGGCTGCACGGGTGTGGGGATATGCATGCTTTGACCCCAGGCTCATGTTTGATCAGAAGGCCCAAGTAGAGCCATGATAGCAGTTGAGTCCCACTGCAAAACCAAGTTCAACCAACACAAATGTCAATGCTAAAAACAGAGACACCCAATTCAGACAATGATGAACACAGAAGCTTACAAACATCTATCATGAGAAATGTAGAGGTTTTTATTTTTCTCTTTTAAAGCACTATATCTACATCTAAAATCTAAATTAAAAGTGGATTTTCTTTATTCTTTAGCCTATATAGGATTAAATTAAATTTGGAGATCTATTATGGCTTAATTATATAAATACACTTGATAAATGACTTACTATTTCTTGAATTTTTATGTCACTTGTCAAATTTTATTTGGTAATAAAAGAGGTATTCGTGAAATTCTCCTAAAGTTCATATTTACCAATGTCTTCTAAAAGGCACACATATGGGCTGGAGAGATGGCTTAGCGGTTAAGCACTTGCCTGTGAAGCCTAAGGACCTTGGTTCAAGGCTCGGTTCCTCAGGTCCCACGTTAGCCAGATGCACAAGGGGGCGCACGCGTCTGGAGTTCATTTGCAGAGGCTGAAAGCCCTGGCGTGCCCATTCTCTCTCTCTCTCCCTCTATCTGTCTTTCTCTCTGTGTCTGTTGCTCTCAAATTTAAAAAAAAAAAAAGAAAAAGAAAAAAAAAGAAATAAAAGGCACACATATGTGAGCTTTCCTACCTCATCCTTTCTGGAACCCTGACACAATGTTGAAACTCATGCTACCTGTCCCCATCCTCCTCTGGCTTATCTTTCCTACACTAAATTTATCCATCCATTCTATTGTCAGGGAATAACTTTGACACAGGAAATTTCTGTAATGATCTAAGAAATGACTAGATTTTGTGTACCCAATTGAATAATAGATTTCCTGCTGAAGGATTGTAAGAAAAGAAGAGGTAGTTATGTTCCAAGTAAAGATGTATTTCTCATAAATAATTTGTTTTTATTTACACTGTTCATTAAATTCTGATGTCTTTATATAGCTATGATGTATGTATTCATAAAGCATAGAAACATTAGTATAAATACAAAATGTTATAGTCCTATAAATTTAAAATTATTTGAATTCCCCTCATAAATTGTCTCCTTCATGTAATTATAAAACATGCATTTCTCTTTCATACATTTCATGCTTAGCAGTTCATGGCTTGAATTTGTGCTTCCAGTGAGATACAGTGATATGGAATGAGATACCCAAGTATTTCAATCCAACTCCTTATTCAATAATGTTTTACTGTCATATTTGTGATCCAAGATAGCTTACATTTACATCTACATTTTATCTAGTGTCAAGTAAGAAAAGATGGGGAGGCACTGTGTCATTCACTTAAGGGTATAAAGCCAACAAGTGTCAATATCCACACATACCTTTGTCCAAATTTTGTATCTGTTAATATGATGGAGAATGTTAACATTTATTGTGGTTAACACGTACCAGATACAAAACAAAGATACAATCCAAGTTTTGGGAATCCAGATACCCAGATAAAGTAAGAGAAAATATGATTTGAGGGGAGGAGCTGCATGTTTTATTTTTCTAATCCTTATAGAAGCCGTGTAGTGTTTTAGAGGAACTCTAAACCTCCCCAATTGTCACTTACCACATTATTTTATTGATAACTTTTGCTTTAAAATTTATATTATGAACTCCTGTTATCTCAGAGTATGACAAAATTTGGAGACAGGGCTTTTAAAGTGGTGTTTAAGTTAATATAAGGTATTAATAAGTATTTTACTTCAATAAGATTGGTGGCATTATATAAGTAGAAAATTTGAGATGCTTTGTTGTATAATAAGCATAATTCCAAAGGCCAGCAATAAAAGAAATTTGGATCCACAAGGCAACTCAGATAGCAACTCAAATAAAAAACACCAGAAAAGGATGGAGCAACAAGGCAGCTACCATGCTACAAGTCATGGAGAGAGTCCTTCAGAGAAACCAAGTTTGATGATCCAAGCTTGCTACACCTTGATCTTGGGCACTGGCCTCAAGAAGTGTGATACCAGATTTTCTGTTTCAACCTTCCCAATCCCATTTCTGGAATTTCATTATAGAAGTCTTAGTAAACTAATCAAATTCCAGTTATTACAGTTTGATTTATTCACTCTCTTATTTGGTCCTTGTGAGAATAGGACCTGTGTCCTTGGCACCCAGAACAACATTAGTTTAAGTTATATTTATACACACACACACACACACACACACACACACACACATATGATATTTTTATTTATTTATTTGACAGAGAAAGAGGGAGAGAGAGAATGGGCACACCAGGGCCTCCAGCCACTGCAAACGAACTCCAGATGCATGCACCCCTTTCCCTTTTTGCATCTGGCTAATGTGGGTCCTGGGGAATCAAACCTGGCTTTGCAGGCAAGCGCCTTAACTGCTAGGCCATCCCTCCAGCCCTAAATTATATGTTTAATAGTTATCAGAAGAAGCTTAAAACATAAATAGGTTTTATAAAGTGAACTGACACAAGGTAAAAAAGCTTCCTTGTCTTTTCTAATCTCAGTATTTCCCAAGAGTCATTATGACATCAAACTTTAACTTCACATAGTTATATTATCTATCTGAGAATTTGACATTTATGAGATTATATAATCTGTAGTTAACTTGGGTCTTCCAACTTTTGCTTATATTTATGATATGGAACTCTTACAATCTAGTGATGTTTAATATTTCAAGTTAAGAATGTATCAACACTATTAGAAATTGTTTCAGAGACAATTTGGAGATTCTGAACTTTTATTGGACAGGAAAGATCACTTAATATCATGTTATGGCAGAGAGTCTTTATTATGCCTGGTTACTTTTTATAGATGTTTTACATATAAAGTAAAACTAAAAGAAAGTGAGAGGCATTTCCCATATATCACTTTCAGAACCTCAGCCATTATCAAAGTGTCCCACTAGAATGGCACATTTGCTGCAGTTAATAATTTACATGGGCATGTCATAATCATTAGCTGTCTGTAGTTTTCATTAAACATTACTTTTGATGTTTTATATTCTAGGGGCTTGGACAAATGTATTTATATTTTATGGGCTTGGGCATATATTTATTGTTGTTGTATCAGGCAGTATTTTTAGTATCCTAAGAATCTATTATATCACACTGTGGTGGTTAGATTCAGGTGTCCCTCATAAACTTAGGTGTTCTGTATGCTAGGACCTTAGCTGATGGCAACTGGAAATTAAAGCCTCCTGGAGGTGGTGTATGGTTGGGGTGGGGACCCTCTGCTCATGCCATCATTTTCCTCTGCCATTGTGAAGCTTCCCGCTTGAGCCTGTAAACCAAAATAAACCTCTTTTTCCCACAAGCTGCTCTTCATTGGGTGATTTCTACCAGCAATATGAACCTGACTGCAACACTAAAGTGGTATTTTGGTGTGGGGTTCCTGCTCGACACCTAACTGTTGGCTTTGGCCTTTTGGAGCTGATTTTTAAGAATCTGGGATGATTTGAAACCTTGGCCTAGGAGATGCCTCACAGTGCTGTAAGTACAGCTTGATGGATTATTCTGGTCAAAGTTGAAAAGCCTGAATGTAGTAAGAACTATGGACTGTGAAATTTGGTTTATGAAGTTGAGAAAGAGCTTTGCTTGGACTGGGATAGCAGTTTATGTGAGAAGCTTGCTCTTATGCCCATGTCCTGAGAAGTTGTGTAGGCTTGCTTTGCCTAGAAATGAACTAGTATGAGCAGAGAGATATGGCATAGAGGAAAAATCTTTGGGTGAACTGCTGCCTGTTCAACTGCAATTGAGAGATTACAACCCTTGAGATTGGGGCAGCTGATCTGCACTGGGGTAACAAGAAAAATGTAGACTCTTTTGAAGGGGACTGAGTGCTCAATGAGTGTCCTGTTCTTTAAAGTCTGCTTTATTCCCCCTTGGATTAACAAATTGGCATCCTACCTGGCATTGTGGAGCATCAGAAGTGCAGCAAAAAGAGGGTCATTGAATTTGCAAAATGGTCTTGTGTTTTGGAAATGGTCATGGGCAGTGTGAAGTAGGTTTGCTGGATGACTGCATAGAGACTCCATGGAGCCATGAGGACGAAATGTGGATTGCAGTACAGACCCTGTGGATATGCTGGGACCATGCGGTGGCAGCCAAGGAGAACTGCCTGCCCCAGAAGAAGTTTTCCAGGACTGTGAGTAGCCTAGCTAGAATGGTGGAATTGGAACTCCAGAGATTTGTTGCCTATTAGAATTATTGGACTTGTAGGCTTGCTGCTGGCTAGAGTGTTGGACTTAAAGCTACAGAGTTTGATGATTGTTTTAAATCTTGTATTGTTTGAGTATCTCTTTGCTATACCCAGTGCCATCTTTTGCAGTGTGAAGTTTTTATTCTTGTCCCATTATGTTTGTTTTTTGTGGATTTTTTGGTATTATGGCTCAGTTAAAAGACCTTGGACTATGGGGTTGTATGAGCATCATTGGAAATGATAAAAACTATGGGAAAAACTATGGGAACTTTTAAAGTTAGATGAATGTATTCCATTTTACATTGTGTATGTGTATACACACACACTCACACATACACACACACACACACACACACACACACATATATATATATATATACATATATATCAGTTTATGGAGGCCAGGGACAAAATGTGATGGTTTTATTCAGGTTCCCCCTCCCCATAAACTTAGGTGATCTGGATGCTAGGTACCCAGCTGATGGAAACTGGAAATTAAAGCCTTCTGGAGGTGTATTATTGGGGTGGGCTTTTAGGTGTTATAGTCAGTTTCCCCTTGCCAGTGTTTGGCACACTCTTCTGTTGCTATTGTCCACTTTATTGGCCAAGGGGTGATGTCCACCCTCTGTTCATGCCATTGCTTTCCCTGCCATCATGGAGCTTCCATCTCGAGCCTGTAAGCCAAAATAAACCTCTTTTTTTCCCTGCAAGCTGCTCTTGGTTGGGTGATTTCTACCAGCAATGCAAACTTGACTGCACCACCCACATATCCATTCCCATTTTTACTTTCAACCTTTTCTGATATATTTAGTCTTTAAAAAGAGTTTAGTTTTTTTTTCTTTTTTAAATTTTTATTTATTTATTTGAGAAGAAGAGGAGGGAATTGGGATAGAGAGAGGAGAAAGAATGGGCATGCCAGGGCTTCCAGCCAGTGCAAAGGAACTTCAGATGCATGCGCCAGCTCCATCTGGCCTATGTGAGTACTGGGAAATCAAATCTAGGTCTTTTGGCTTTGCAGGCAAGTGTTTCAACCAGTAAGCCATCTCTCCAGCCTATTTACTGTCTTTATGGTTAATATGTTTTCCACAATGCTTTATAACTGAAGTCATATAGCATATAGACTTTCAAGATTTGCTTCTTTCGCTTGGCAATATTCATTTAATTGTCTTCTGTCTATTCTTCTGGCTTGATGGCTCATTTCATTTTATCGCTTAATAAGATCTCATCGTCGGCATGTGCTATAGTTTACCCATCCATCCACTTCTGAGAGACATTTCATTGTTTACCATTCTGGAAATTTATAAATGATGCTACTTTGAATTTCATGTGCACACTTTTGTTTGGACATAAATTTTCAACTACTTTTTGTGAAAGCACCAAGAAGCCTTGATTTTTGCATAATATTTTGACAGTGAAGCTGAAAAGCTGACTTTCAATGTTCCTGTATCATTTTCACATGAACAAAAGTTCCTCTTATTCCAAACCCTGCCTTCCCCACCCAGTGTTGGGGCTCTACCCATTGTAGTGCCTGAACAGGAGTACTTCACTTCGGCTTTCATTTACATGTCCTTGGTGGTAAACACCATGATTTCCTGTGGTCACTTGCCATTGGTACATCTCACTTGGTAAAGTATCTGTTGAAATCCTTAGAGCGTTTATTATTGGTGGGCCTTAGGAGTCATTTGCATAATTGAATAAAATTATTTACCAGTTCTGTGGTTTGAAAATATTTTCTCCAAATCTGTGGCTTATCTTTTCATTTCTTGATATCATTTTTTTTTGGTTTATTTTTTTGAAGTAGGGTTTTACTCTAACTCAGTCTCTCCAGGATTTCACTATGGAGTCTCAAGGTGGCCTTGAACTCAAGACGATCCTCCTACCTCTGCCTCCTGAGTGCTGGGATTAAAGGTGTGCACCACCATGCCCAGCTGTTGATCTCATTTTTTTTAAAGATTTATTATTATTATTTTTTGTTCATTATTTATTTATTTATTTGAGAGCGACAGACACAGAAAGAAAGACAGAGGGAGAGAGAGAGAATGGGTGAGCCAGGGCTTCCAGCCACTGCAGACGAACTCCAGACGCGTGCGCCCCCTTGTGCATCTGGCTAACGTGTGACCTGGGGAACTGAGCCTCGAACCAGGGTCCTTAGGCTTCACAGGCAGGCACTTAATGGCTAAGCCATCTCTCCAGCCCTGATCTCATTTTTTATAGAACATAACATTTGATTTTCACCAAGTGCAGCACATCAAGGATTTCTTTCATAGATGACAGCTTTGACATCTTGTCAACCTTCAACCCACCCACGTCATTTATGTTTCTCTTGTGCTCGTCATTAGGTTCACGTTCCATGCTCAGGTCAGAAGCTGCTTTTGTGACAGTTGTAAGGTCCTTCCATAGCTTCATGTTTCTGTACTATTTGTTGTCAAGCCTATCTGCATTTCGTGGCAGCACCAATTTTTCTACATCTGAGATCAGTTAAGCGTATGAATGTAGGTCTGTTTCCAAACTCTGTGTTCTGCCCTGTGGTGGTTTGATTCACGGGTCCCCATAAACTTAGGTGCTCTGGATGCTAGGTTCCCAGCTGACTACAACAGGAAATTAAAGCCTGCTGGAGGCAATGTGCTATTGGGGGCGGGCTTATGGGTGTTATAGTCAGCTTCCTCTTGCCACTGCTTGGCACACTCTCCTGTTGCTGTTGTCTACCTGATGTTGGCCGGGAGGTGATGTCTACCCTCAACTCATGCCATCATTTTCCTCTGCCATCATGAAGCTTAGCCTACAGTCTTTAAGCCAAAATAAAGTCTTTTTTCCCCACAAGCTCCTCTTGCTCAGGTGATTTCTGCCAGCGATGTGAATCTGCCTGCAACAGTAAAGTTGGTACCGAGAGTGGGGTCAATGCTACTAGACACCTGAGTATGTGGCTTTTGGCCTTTGGAAGCTGATTTTTGAGGAAGGAATATGGAAGAATTTGAAATCTTTGCCCAGGAGATGTCATACAGTGCTGTAAGTACAGCTTGATGGATTATTCCACTCAGAGTGAAAGGCCTGAATGCAGTAAGAACTATGGACTATGAGGTTTGGCTTATAAGGATGAGAAAGACCTTTGCCTGCTGAGCTAGAAGCAGTTTGAGTGAAAGGTTTATTATTATGCCTGTGTCCTATGAACACATGCAGGGTTGCTTTGCATAGAAGTGGTCCAATGTGAGCAGAGGGATATGGCACATACAAAGTAAAATCTTTGGGCCAAAACTTGTGCCCATTCAGCTGCAGTTGTGAGATTACAACCATTGAGATTGGGTCAGCTGGATTGCATTGGAATTGCAGGAAGAATGCAGTATTTTGAAGGGTCTTGAATGCTCAAGAAATACCCCATTCTTCATAGTCTGCCTTAGTCCTCTTTGGGTTAACAAGTTGGTAGCCCACTGGTATTGTGGAATATCAGAAATGCAGGAAAGAGAGGGTCATTGAATTTTCAGCATAGTTTTGTATTTTGGAAATGGCCATGGGCAGTGTGAAGCAGGCTTTTTGAATTACCTGTGTGAAGCCCAGTGAAGCCATGAGGATGAAATCTGGGTTGCAGTGGAGACCTAATGGAGATTCTAGGACTATGAGATGGCTGCAAAGGAGAGTTGCTGGCACTGGATGAAGTTTTTGGGAATATGAGTAGCCTAGCTGGAGGGCTAGAATTGGAATTCCAGAGACATGTCATTGATTAGAATTATTGGATTTGGAGAGTTATCACTGAGTGGAGTTGTTGGACTTGGAGTTATAGAGTTTGATGTTTGCCCTGTTAAAATCTTGTATTAGTTCAATTTTCTTTGCTATGCCCAATGCCATCTTTAGTAGTATGAGTGTTTATTCTGTGCCATTATGGTTTTTTGGCTTTTTTTCCCTCTCTTTTGGTATTATGGCTCAGTTAAAAGATCTTGGACTGTTGGGATATTAGAATATCATTGGGATTGATAAAAAATTGTGGGGACTGTTAAAGTTGGACTGAATGTATTTCATTTTAAATCATTTATAGTTATCAGTTTATGGGGGCCAGGGGCAGAATGTGTTGGTTTGATTCAGGTGTTCCCCATAAACTTAGGTATTCTAAGTGCTTGGTTACCAGCCGATGGAGATTTGGGAATTTACGCCTCCTGGAGGCAGGGTATTGTTGTGGCTGGTCTTATGGGTATTATAGCCAGCTTCCCTTTGCCAGTGTTTGGCACACTGTCCTGTTGTTACTGTCTATTTGATGTTGACCAAGAGGTGATGTGCATCATCTCTTCATGTCATTGTTTCTCCATGCCATCATGGAGCTTACCCTCGAGTCTGTAAGCCATAAAAAAACCTTTTTTTCCCACAAGCTACTCTTGGTTGGGTGTTTTCTAGCAGAAAAGAAAACTTGACTGAAATATGGCCCATAGATACATTTCTCTTCTTCACAGGTACCATATTTATTCATTACTATAGACTTATAATAAGTTATGACCTTGGGTATTGTAATCTTTCAAGTTGTTCTAATCCCATATTTTGTCACATATTCTGGGGTTTAGAACAATGTTGTCAATATCTTCAAGACAATTCGGAGGCTCTGACATTGCCGTCTTTGTAATTTATCGCATATTGCACAATTTACTTATTCATTATTTACTCATTCTTCTAAATTTATTCATTAATTCATTACAGTATTATAGTGATCTTCTCATATAGTTCTGCTATTATGTCTTGGTTGTGCCAATGTCAATGGTGTTGTGAATATGTTTAAATTTCAAATCCTTCTTGTTCATCAATGGTACATCCGAAGGTGACTGTTTTCACCTTGTTTCCAACTTAAACCTTCATATCATTTTTATTTATTCTTTTTTTATTGTTTCCAAATCATACCATCATGTTATTTTTATTTATTATATTATTTTATTTTTAATTAATAACATATTTTGTATGGATACAATATGTATTGTTGCCTTCATTGCCTTCCTCCCTGGCATCTTTCTGCAGGGGACCCTCCTCAGTAGGATTACTGGTACTGCCTACGGGGTTGTGAGTTATGTATTGTGAGAACAACAGTCATTTATTGGGTGGGAGGACATAATGCCTCTGCATATGATGTTCCACTTTGTGGCTCTTAAAATATATCTTCCCCCTCTTCCACAAAAGTCTGCTTCAGTGATGAGTTCTCAGGAGTTTGTGGATCTCTGCTTTGGTAGGTGTTGAGTAGCTTCACCATCCGTTTCCTTCACCCTGGCCCTGATTGTCAGGCTCCCTCACCGTGGAAGAAGCACTCTTGGTCATCTCCTCTGCTCTTCTGTGGTTTCACCTGGCCCTTGGCTGAAGTGTAAGGGGAGTTGTATCTCCTCAGGTCTTGCTACATTCTGAAAAAGAAAAACAATTCTCCAAGGGAGAATGAATTCAGCATAGGATAAATGGGATGGCATTAGGTGGCATTTTTTTTTTTCTTTTTCTTTTTCTTTTATTTCTTTTCTTTTTTTTTTTTTTATGGCTGTAGTCCATCTTTTACCTAAAGATTAGAGGAAGATTTTGCTGGAGTTTATAATCTTGATCTTCATAAGATTCTAACATGGTTCCCAATTCAGGCTAGGGGTTCCTTTCCACTGAGTGGATTTCTTAGCCAATCAGACGGTCATTGATTACCCACCAAGGCTGTGTGCCGCTATTACACTAGTGTGTACATCTTGTTAGGCTGGCTGCTTCTGAGTAGGTTAGACCCCTTGCTCACACTCTTGTTGGTCACTTTAGCCCTGTAGCTCAGATAGAACTTCCCTGTACTAGATGGGCTAACTGTCTGGGACTGGCTCTCTTCAGGATTCCAGCTTGGTCTCTCAGTGTTTTCCATCTATAACATGGAGTCTTCATCAATAGGTACTTACCTTTTACCTCAGGTGAGAAATAAAATGCTTTGACGGAAGCCTGTCATGTTTTGGGGATATCATAGGTCTTCTGATCAACAGCTCACTGTGAGTAGCAACCTATTTCTAGTAGATTACAGGCCAGAGCCAAATGTTTTAAGTTAGCCTTCATCCCACCCGCTTTGGCACTCTTCCTTCCAGACAATCCCCCCATACTCTTGTTGAAGGTTAAACCTTCAAGGAAAAAAAGTTTGTATGGTCCTAATTCATATTGGGTTTATGTTTGTGTTTATTTCCTCCAACCTCCCACTTTCCTCCCCCTACACTTCCATCCCTATTGCCTGGAACCCAAGTTGTCTATTAACTATGCTAGAAACAGAAGCTGTTCCAGATTAGGAACCACAAGTGAGTGAGAACATGTGGCATTTGTCTTTCTACGATTGGGTGTGTTCGCTGAGTATTATCTGTTCCAAGTCCATCCAGTTTCCTCCAAATTTCATTGTATCATTTTTTTTTCTTCCTGCTGAGTATAATTCCAGTTTGTAAATGCACCACAACTTTCTTATACATTTGTGCAATTATGGACACCTGGGTTGATTCCAGTTCTTAGCGATTATGAATTGAGCACCTATAATCATGGCTGAGCAACTATATTTATAGTGAAGCATGGAACATATTAGGTAAATGGCCAGTAGGAGAATAACTGCATCTGTTGGTAGTCTATTTTTATCTTTTTCAGGATTCTCCATATTAATTTCCACAGGAGCTATACAAGTTGGCATTCCTACCAACAGCCAATGATGCTCTTCTTTCCCCACATCCAAGAAAATATTTATTATCATTTGATTTTTTTAAATTTTTGTTTATTTTTATTTATTTATTTGAGAGCAACAGAGAGAGAAAGAGGCAGATAGAGAGAAAGAATGGGCACACCAGGGCCTCCAGACACTGTAAACGAACTCCAGACGAGTATGCTCCTTTGTGCATCTGGCTACCGTGGGTCCTGGGGAATCTAGACTTGAACCAGGGTTCTTAGGCTGCACAGGCAAACGCTTAACCACTAAGCCATCTCTCCAGCCCGTCATTTGATTTTTATTGATTGCCATCCTAACTGTAGTAAGGTGGAATCTCATGATTGCTTTAATTTGCATTTTCCTGATGGTTAGGGATGTTGAACATTTCTTAAGCATGTATCAGCCATTTATATTTCTTCCTCTGAGAATGTCCTATTCAATTCTGTCACATTTTTGAGTACATTATGTTTTTATTGTTTAGTTATTTTATTTTTTTTTTGTATAGGTTCTAGATGTTGGATCCCTGCCAGTGGTATAGCTGGTAAAGATTTTCTCCCATTCTGTCTATAATATATGGGCTCTAATTATTATATCTTTGTCTTTGCAAAAGTTTTTAGCTTCATGAAGTCCCTCTGGTTGAGCAATTGTATAATTTCCTGGGCTACTGTTATATATTGTTCAAGAAGTCTTTCCCCACTTAGAGTTCCTCCTATTTTTTGATTCTTCTAGAAGTTGGAGAGTTCCAGGATTTATATTGAAGTCTTTAATGCATTTAGAATTGATTTTTATCTATGGTGGGATAAGTGGATCTAGTTTCATTTTTCTGCATATTGTTATGCAATTGTTTTGATGATGTACCATTTTTTGAAGATGCTGTCTTTAATCCACCTTACATTGCTGGCACCTCAATCAAGGATTTTTTAAAATGGTTTTGCATGTGTGTGTACTATGTGTGCTGTGGTATGTATGTGATGTGAAGTCTGTGAGCTGGTTGCATGTGTGTGTATGCAGATGTATGTGCCCTTTGCACCTTTATACAGATGCAGAGGCAAATTACAGGTGTCTTCCTCTGTTGCTCTTTCATTTGTTTCCTTGAGACTGAGTGTCTCAAGGAACTTGGAGCTTCAGTGTTTGGACAATCTGGCTAACGTGCATACCCCAGCAACTTTCCTTGAGATAGTTTCTCTCACTAAAACCAGAGCTGATGTTCTGTCAAATTGGATGACCAGTGTGCTACAGAAATTCTCTCTTTCCCATTCTTCAGTACACTGGATACAATAATGCCTGGCAATACCTAGGGGCACTGGGGATTTACAAGCAGACTGAGTTTGGCTTTCTCAGGCCTTCATGCTGTTTTACATGCCTGTTTACCTACTGAGCCATTTCCCAAGCCCCCTAATTTCCATGTTAGGACATTGTTTCCTTCCTTATCTAGGTGTCACTTTTTCTTTCTTTTTTCTTTCTTCAGTTTGTTCCTCATATTAAAGGTTCCATTAAGGCCATGACCTGACAATTGATCATACCAACTACCTGACTTCCTTATTTGCTCAATAATGCCAGCCCAGGGTTGCTGCTGCTAAGTTTTCTTCAGCAGATGACTTGTACTGAATGTAACTTTTAATTTCTCTAGCTTTCCCAGACCTTAAGGTTTAAGTCCTTCATCTAGGTCTGTCCTCAGCACCCATAGATATAAGTCTAGATTCAGAGTAGTCTACTACATGCTGACAACCTCTCAGCTATCACCACTCCCGCTGCCCACACTCACTGTCATTCTCATGTGAGGAGGGAAGAGCATGAGCTCTCCTCTCTCAGGGCACATATCAACTCTATCCTGTCTGGGCAAGGAAAGCTTTTATGAATGAGTACACACACTAAAGCACACACGCACACACACACACACTCTCTCTCTCTCTCTCTCACACACACACACACACACACTTCTGAACAGAGCTGTTGGGACTATTTTGGATACAACCTTGAATAAACTTATGTCCAGTAAAGAGAAGATATCTTAAAGGGAAAGAATGAAGAGTGAATGAATAATGAATAAATGAGAGAATGGAAGAATAAACAAATGTATGATGATGCCAAGATTTATTCACCTATTCAGAAAACATATGAAGAGAAAATAATGCTAGCTCTGTAGCTTCACGCATAGAAGTGGAAGGAGATAAATCTTCACATAAATAAATACCAATGAAGGTTTTCTTCAGTTATTTACTGTTTAAAAAAAAATGGAAACAGTACATGATGACATACCATAATGTCATATGAATGGTGTGAAACATATAACATGACAACATATATATATGTCATATAGAATCTGTCTGCATTTGGGGCTGGAGAGATAGCTTAGTAGTTAAGGAACTTGTCTGTGAAACTTCAGGACCCAGATTCAATTCCCCAGTACCCATGTAAGCCAGATGCACAAAGTAGCACATGCATCTGGAGTTTGTTTGCAGTAGCTAGAGGCCCTAGCATGTGCCCATTCTCTCTCTCTCACTCTCCTTCTCTCTATCTGTCTGTGTCTCAAGTAAATAAATAAAAGTTAAATATAAAAGTATCTTGCATTTAATCAAATTGAGTTGGATTTGCAATCTACATTGAAAATTTGTACCAGCCATAGTTCAAGAAAAGAAGTACAAATACATCAATGATAGTCAATTTAGTTTTAAATGGCTTAGCATCAAATGGGGATGGAACTACGTGTCCCAAATAAACATTAACATTTTAGAATGCTGCTTGCACATGTCTTATAGGATACATGTTGGACTTCTTCCATTGCTTCCTTGAAGTAACCAGCAACCCTAAGTTTCCTCCACTGGATATGTTTACAGCACTGTCTTTCAGCTTCTCCATGAAGAATTAATTCCTGCCTGTGCGTGACACGCATTGTCAGAAAGCACTGATTCAAGGAGGTGACATTGGGTACCATAAGGTTTATACAAGCCACATGAAAAGAAAAGTCACTTGGGGTAGAATAAATAACAGAAGCAAACCTTCAGAGACAGGAGAGATGACTCCCTATATGCACACATTGTCTAGTTTGAGTGTAGAGGAATTACACAAAGGAAGATAATGAACGGAGACCAGGGGTGACAGAGAGAGTCCCAACCTTCTCACCATTATGAAATGATCTATTGTAAAGTTAATCTGAGGGCTTATTCATGAGATCATTCTCAAATCAGTTCAATTCAACATGACACAGTGGAATTCAATATGAATTGATTAAATGCAAGATTTTATACACTGAGGAATTAACTTATGATAGTGCATGTTTTATACCATTCATTTAGCATTTGGTAGTTAGCATTCTTGATAGTTGTTATTGCCAGCTTAGTTATGATTTTCAGTCAGTACTCATTCACAGTGAGAGTGTGAAGCAGGCATTCCCAGGGCTCTGCTCCATTCAGGAAAGGAGTCTTTCCCTAGCTACTTAATTAGTAGGTGAGTTGTATTTCTCTGGATGACCAGGTCATGTGTGATGGCAGAACAGACATCAGGGTCACAGTCAAATTCAGAAAAGGAGCTCTAAGACATTTGTTGTCTCAGAAAAGCCATGTGAATGGCCACAGAATTACAATGAGAGTCATGGGCATCTATCCCAAAGAAGCAATCATCTGTTTTCTTTTCCAACCTAGTCAGCTGTGGGTCCACACATGACCCTCACAGTTAACATCAACAAATCCATTTATGAATGTATCAAAGGACTCCAATTTAATTCTAGAAGTTGAATATTAGCTTGGCCAATTGGCTATCTGTTGGCCCAAAATAAATTAAGAGTTAGTAGATCATAGTTACTATAGAATTTAGCAGAAATTCCAGCAAGTTGCTACTCAAAAATATTGTGAATGATTAAAGTCTTCATTAATATGTGCTTTAATTTTCAGATTATTTAATAGCATAGCTGTCATGTACACAGTGAGAGGCTTTTAAATTCAAAGTAAAATGTAGAAAAAATATAATTTATTCACAAAACTAGTTTCTAAAAATAATTTTGGTAAGGTTGATACACAAGACTATGCTTTCAAAAGGTAGTTTTTTCTTTCCATTACAGGTGAATATAATACCTTGTAATTTTTAAAAGTGACTGAATATGAATATATCTTCATTCATTAAGCATATTTATATCACATCATATTAAAAGCTTTATCACATTCAATTTTACAGGTCATAATTTATTTAACCAATTATTTATTGTTGAATATACGTGAGCTGAAAGTTTTCCAGTATTTAAGCAATGCTATGGTGAACATTCTTATATTTATATCTTTTTGTAGTCCTCTATCTACTGTTAACATAAATTTGTAGGGTGAAATTACTGAGTCAAAAAGCATTCAACCTACTTAAAATTTCAACTAATTTTCACTTTCTTATTTTACCATATGCTATGTCAAAAAATTGAGTTCATATATAGACAATGAAAATGTGAAATAACTGAAAAGTTATAAATTTACCTCAGACTATGAATAGCCTTACAAAATTCGCTGTTGATATTCATATCCTGATGAATAATTTCTCTCATAATAGCTACTGAAATAACTATACTTGTGGTAATATTTAAGTATAAAGAGCTATTGGAAAAAGAAGCTGAAAAGCTCCTAACCACTTGTTCAACATGTACTTAAAACTCATAATTAAATGAAGTGCATATCACTTGTATATTTGAGAAATAAACAGGATCCATGCATGCATGACTGAGAAGATTCTAAGTACCTGTTAGAATAAAGTCTCAATACATAAACTTAAATTAATTGATCTAGCATAGAAAAATAATAGCATAAAAATTAGATTGAAATATTACAATATAACCAGCCACACATCTTAGTTTTCAAAATAAAATATAACAAACTAGAAAGGGATGAATGAGTACTATTTAATACATTTAAATACATGAGGGAAAAATGGCCAAGATGTATTAGAATAAACTTATATTTGAAAAACTGTGTTATATATATGGCATAAAGGAAGAACATAATAATGTAGGAAACAGAGAACATAGGCAGAGGGACAAATACAGAAGAAAAAAGCAAAATAATACAATATAAATACTGAATTCATAAATGCAAATTGATTACACTTGTATGTTGAAAATATACCAAGGCTTCAAGTAGCTATTATATAATCATAAAAAGAGACCCATCTAATATAATACAGGGAGGAAAGATAAGTATTCAGTAATAATTTAACATACCAATGTAAATAACAGAACAAATTAATTTGAATATAAAGTTTTCCAGTGTATTACATATGCATGGCATTACAAAGTTGTAGTGTAAATGATTAATAATTATCTAGTCCCATAAATATTTGTATTAAATGAGTCTACTTTATAAGACTATTTGTTCTTATGAATTTTCACATAACAGTTTACAAGAAAATTTTATTGTATTTTTCTCTAATGTAAAAGCATAATTTGCATTCTAGAGGCTCTTTATATTGATAAATAAAAATGGAAAATCAAAGCCATGAAGTTTGTTTCAACAAAATTGTTAGAGGTAGATTTTGATGACATCTGAATATTACTTCTAAATTGGGAGTTCAGGACTCCAGGATGTCAGTGAGAGATGATCCTACAAATCTCCCATATTGTACACTACAATGCTTGATTTGGAATAATACACACACACAGCTCATTCATTCACCTATTTGATTTGTCATTTGCATATACTCATTGTTAACTCTCAAAGGCTAATTAGGTTCTGTTTTCACTACCAGCAGTAGTAGGTGTTTAAGGAGCCCCTCTGAAGAAATGTCTAGCAACAGGAGGATGAATTTTGACTTGAATAGCATCAAATCATTTGTGGGGAAACAAGCAAAAAGTATTCCTCATGAATTACATACTGAGTAACTGTTGACTTGGATCCAAATTTAGAAATTATAATTACTGGGCTGGAGAGATTGCTCAGTGGTTAAGGAGCTGGCTGCAAAGCCTAAATTTGATTCCCCAGTTCCCACATTAAGCCAAATTCAAAGTGGCACATACATCTGGAGTTTGTTTGCAGTAGATAGAGGCCCTGGAGCACCCATTCTCTCTGCTTGATGTGGTGGCACACTCCTTTAATCCCAGCATTTACCTGGGAGGCAGAGGTAAAAGGATTGCTGGGAGATCAAGGCCAGCCTGAAACTACATAGCAAATTCCACATCAGCTTGAGATAGTGCAAGACTCTGTCAAAAACAAACAAACAACAACAACAAAAAGAAGTAGTTTTCATTGTTAGCTGAATGGATAGTGGGTATTATGGTTGTTTGATCAATGAACTATAGTTTTAAATTTTCTGGGGGCTGGAGAGATTGCCAAGTGGTTAAAGGTGCCTGCCTTAAAGCCTGACAGCTGGGGTTCCATTCCTCAGTGTCTACTTAATGCCAGATGAACAAAGTGGCACATACATCTAGAATTTGCTTTCAGTGGCTAGAGCCCCTGGCCTACCCAAATTCACTGAGCGTCTCTCTTTCAAATAAATAAATATTTTGAAGTAATGTGTCAATCCTCATGACTGAAAATTCTGTCTTTATTTTTCTATAACTTTTCATATTTATAAGCCCAAGTTTGAAGAAGTTAAGACGTTTATACAGATTATAAAATAATGAAATGCATTGAGCTTACAAAGCCCTTAGAGTCATGTTTGGCAAAAAGGGCTAAAACACTTGATAAACTCATTATATTAACACTAACATTAACATCATGACATGCCCAGTTTTATCTAGTTTAACATTTTCCAGCCATCTAATGTCAATGTTCTTTTTTTTGTTTTTAATATCTTCCTACATGCACTGGTTGATGTTTTTTAAATCCAACCCCATTTGTGTGCCTAGCATCAGCTCCTACGTTGTGTACTTGGTGGCTTAATGGTTGTGCTCATTAGATGTTAAATTACTGCTACCACAAAGTGACAAGTTTCAATTTGCAACCTTTTTACTACCATAAAACTCACTCAGCAAAAATAAAGGGAGCCATCAGGAAGCACATTTTAGGGGATCATAAACAGCACGTGTTTCAGGCAGTCTGTGTTTACTGGAGTGGTGACATAAAGTGAGTTACTGCTGGGAGAGTAGGCAGGTTGGGGGATGAGAAAGATTATTCAGGAAAGTAGAATTGTTACTAGGGCTTGCTATGTAGTGCGGGGGATTTGTTACTTTTGAATGCCTCTGCACAAACAAGCACATCGTTTATTCATATGGAGTTGTTCCCCAGAGCTGCACTTTGGTTAATAAAGATAAAACTTTTCTGTTGGTCATCCAATGCTATTTGCCATCCTGGGAATCGTTCCAATAGCAACTGTCTCTCATCATTTGCTTAGTGAAGAATCTTCTAGAACCTGAATGAATTCTCTTGACTCAGAAGATCTGCATCTATGTGGTTCCATGAAGAAATCTAAAACAAACAAACCAACCAGAAGGAGAACAAGGAGGATGGGGAATGGGGAAGACACTGAATCCAGAGACAACTTAATACTTTATTTGAAAATTTTTACTGTTTCTAGTTTCCATCTTTCTAGCCAAATTTGCTCCACTCTCTCATTTTTCCCCCATCTCCCACCTACTTTCTTTTTACATGCAGCTCCATTTCTCTCCCAAAATGTTTCTCTGAAATCATGCATAGGCTATATATCATGAAAGTCCTCATTGTTTTTTTTTTTCTTTTAAAATTTTATTTACGTATTTATTTGAGAGAGAGAGAGAGAGAGAGAGACAGAGGAAGAGAGAAAGAGAATGGGTGCCCCAGGCTCTCCAGCCACTGCAAACGAATCCCAGATGCATATCCCCCCTTGTGCATCTGGCTAAGTTGAGCCCTGGGGAATTGAACCTGGGTCCTTTGGCTTCATAGGTAAACGCCTTAACTGCTAAGCCATCTCCCTAGCTCGAAAGTCCTCATCTTGATTGGCCTAATTTAACTGCATGAAACTATTGCTTCTGTAAAAGCTGTAGCCTGCCACATTCTACCTATGGGTCATGCCACACTATTCTTCTTATCCCCTCATGCCACGTCTATTCCTTTCAACCCAGTCATTAAGTACTGGTATCCCTCAAGCCTCAGTATGAACTCTACTCTACCCTTCCACTCTTAAGTCACACGCCTTCCTGTTTTTGACGCCATCTGTCTGACGACTCACACACTTCCATGTCTCTGACTCTCACATCTCCTGCAAGCTTTCGACTCACTCGGCTATCTGGAACTCTTTCACCTCCTAGAGGCATCTCAAATCTTGATGAATTATTAACATATCCATTCTAGGAACTCTAGTTTCCATCCTGACCAAGAACTTCCTCCAAGATCACAGGCCAGAAATTTTAATGACAGTATTAAAATAACCATCTGAAACTTCACATTAAATTTTTATAAATGTGTTGAAGATTTTACTTATTAAACATCGTTCATATCTAACTCTCTACATTACGACAATAAGGGCTTGACTTATAACAGGAAATAAGTAAAATCTGAGTTGAGGTTTCACTACCATTATTTAGTAAAAGCCTAGCCTAATAACCACATGAAAAATTACCCAATGTCCTTAGGTGTTAGGGAAACACAAATGCATTTTGTATTTTTTTTTTTGGCAGTTTTCAAACATTGTTTTGTTTCCCTTCTCCCCTTTTTCCCCCATTTCTCTTCTCTAGCCCTTTACTCCATTGTAGCCTCACTTCTGTATTCACCATTACAAGAGGCTTTTGCCCATCTCACCCTTTTTCCAATATCTCTTGTTTCCCTTTTCTGTTCTCCAATCTACTTTCATAGCTTATACCCACTCTCACATCTTCTACTTACATTGATAGAAATATTAGAAGTTATGATTCACATGTTAGAAACAATGTGTTATTTGTGTCAAGAAAGGTTACCTTAGTTAGTATAATGTATCTCATTCCCATCCTTATTGGTGCAAGTTTCATTATATATATATATATATATATATATATATATATATATATATATATATATATATATATATATATAAATCATCTGAAGAAAATCCCATTGTGTATATACACTGCAATTTCCTTATCCACTCCCCAATTGATGGATATGTAGGTTGATTCTATTACCTTGCTATTGTGAGTAGAGCAGTAATGAACATAGATCTTTGTGGTCTAAAATCTGCATTGATTAACTAAATTCTTTCTCCATATGCCTGTCATAGTATAGCCTTCTCTTATACTAATTGTCTTCTCTATGCCCCTTTATTCTCACCATCTTTCTTTCCAGCAGTGTCTTCTATTTGGTCCTCTTTACGTCAGACTCTTCCTAATTCTTGTTACTCACTCTTAATCACTGATCACTTTAGCTTATTCCTTTATAAATATTTATAGTAACCTTCCTGACAAAGTCAGTCATTTGTTTTATATGCTTTGCCAATGCAAAAACTAAATAACTATACCTAATTATTTCCTTACTTTAAATTTATAGCCAATTTTAGACTAATTTTCACAAAACACAAGTTCACTAGGGTAAGGATTTCCGGTTATATCTAGCATATATGGATTTCTAGTTATATCTGGCATATAAAATTTAATATACACTTATTTGCTGTTTTATGTTTGCTTTGTTTCTAAGTAGGTCTTGCTCTAGCCCAAGCTGATTTGAAATTCACTCTGTAGTCTCTGGCTCTCTGGCTGGCCTTCATAGAGGAGAGACATTAGGGAGCATGTTAACTGTGAAATCTTGGTGAAAATTATGTGAAAACTTTTTGCATAATTCTTTACTTTTGGTTAGTCTGAAACTATGTTCAATAAAAGTTTAAAAGATCATTAAATGATCCCATGGTTCTAGGCAGTGGCCAATATTCTTTCATGTTTGGTCAAACCTAAATGATCAACATGATTTGGCCAAAATCAGGATATAGAACTGAGTGTGAGCTAGATACTCCTTTTAGTAAGAAATAATCAGCAATACAAGAGATCAATTTCCCACTCTTCTCTTCTCGTGCCCAAGACTGAAGCAGGGCAGTCTCAGGTCCCCTCCTATATTACTGAAGAGTCTTCATTGTGTTCAGTGCTGTTTCCTTCTGGGTCATGTTATTTAGAAGAGGACACGGCAAATTCCTCACAATGAAATCTGTACAGCAGTTTTCATGAGAAAATAAAAAAAAAGGAAAATACATTTTCCAAATTGAGAAGAAAATTTATGTTATGATGAAATACATTTTAATGAGTAAAGAGGGTGACTTCCTGCAAGTAGAATTCCTTTGTTCTTAGGTTTACTTGAAGCAGTCAAGAAACATTTGTCATGGTGGTGGTGAATCAATGAGGTGCCTTAAATTCTAAAATGGTAGCCGTTGGCTATGGATCGTTGTACCCCTGTTGCTATGCTGCATCCTTCTCCATAACTGCTTGTAGCCCACGTGCTTCTTCAAAACTTCTCAGGGACATTCGTCTGATCATAGGTCACCAATTCATTATCTATTCAAATTGGAGCTCATAATGAACCTATCCCGTTTCCACTGTCTCTTCCTTCCCAATTGAAAGTCATTGTCAAAGGTAAAACACTTTATAATACTCTTTGATGGGATGCTATTTCAATGCAGAGTTAGGCCAGTGAGACTTGATGTCATAGTGGAAAGGAAAAAAGAAAAAAAAAAAAAACTGTTTTCTGAATGTTAAGAGGAGCATCACTGGAATCCAGGGAGCACAAATCTGAGAGATGCTCCTAAAGTTCTCATAGACATCACCCGCAAATGTAATATACTGGAGCATCATCAGTACAAGTAGTTTTCACCTTCAGTATGAATTCAAATCTAACTAATTTTGTCCAGGGTACATTTTTGCAGCAGATTCTAGCCCTAGGAAATAAGCAGACATAGATACATTATTCAAGCAAGCAAACATAAAGGGAGTATCTAATAGGATGCTCTTTCTGCTCTGTTGACTCCATATTTTCTTGCCTGGGTGGAACTTGCTTTATTTTCATCAAATTATTGGTAATAAATGTTATTGATGTGTGAGTGAATGGTCTTTAATTGGACATAAGTTTAATAGTAGCACAATTTTTGTAGATTAGCCAACATGCTTACCATTTACATGTTAACATTTTTTTTTAATTTTTAAAAAATTTTTTTTACATTTTTTTATTTATTTATTTGAGAGTGACAGACACAGAGAGAAAGACAGATAGAGGGAGAGAGAGAGAGAATGGGTGCGCCAGGGCTTCCAGCCTCTGCAAACGAACTCCAGACGCGTGCGCCCCCTTGTGCATCTGGCTAACGTGGGACCTGGGGAACCGAGCCTCAAACTGGGGTCCTTAGGCTTCACAGGCAAGTGCTTAACCACTAAGCCATCTCTCCAGTCCACATGTTAACATTTTTAGTAGTGACCTTATTGTCTAGAAACTTTGATAATACAAGTAAGCAGCAATTAATACTTCAATTAAATTTACCTAATTTCTCAAATTCCTTCTAATGGCAGCTGTGAGTGCCTAAGCATGCATATTTCACATAATTGACTTTTGTACTTGGAGTCTGTTCTGAGATGGGCAGCTGCCTGAATTCCATTGAAAATGCAAGAAAGAGAACATGAAAGGGTGATTTGCATTTTAAGAGCTTGTCCTAGTTACTATCTAAATGTTTGAAGCAGCTGGAAGGAAACATTCTACATATGTGAAACATAGGACCATAGTTAGAAAATAGTACACCACCCTCATGAGGAAATAGGTAACCCATTGGTTAGGACCAACAAAAAGCTGAAGAAGGAATTACATAATTACCACTTATTAATTAGCCTTGTATTGATAAAGAGTTCCTGTCTGACTTTATGTCTTCATATGCAGAAGATAATGTCATTGATAAACTCTGTGGAAATTTTTAAAAATAATAAGAGATTCCAAATTTTACATATTTCAGCCTGATTGGATTAAGAAATACCTAAAGGAGCTATACCTCTGAACATGTTTATTAGGGCATTTCCCGAGCAGGAAACACCCATTCTGAATTTGGGTGGATCATCCCATATGCTGAGGTACCAACTTGAGTAAAATGGGGAAGAACAGCGGGGAAAATGAGCTGAGCCTCAGCATTCACCTCTCTGCACTTTCACACAATGTAGCCAAGCTTTCCTGCCATGATGGGCGGCATCCCTTTAAACCATGAGTCAAAATAAATCCTACCTCTTAAATTAGTTTTGTTAGGTATTTTGTTACAGACATGAAAAAGGTAACTAGTACATGGTACAATCTGTATTTTTTAATATCATCCTTCACTCAGATACTTGATGTTTCAGCTTCCTGACTCTAAATTCTATGAATTTTATCATTGTGCTTCTAATAGTGTCCTTGGCATATTTTTCCCACACAGAGGTCAGCTTGTAGTACAATCCTAGTGGATCTTCTCTGAAAGAAAGCTGAGTATACAGCTGGGACAGGTGTTTGATACTAGAAAATAGATACCAGCAGAGTCTATGGATGATCAATGGTTACTAGACCAGCTCATCAGATTCTAATGTGTGTGTGTGTGTGTGTGTGTGTGTGTGTGTATTAATGTGACTGTGTCAAAGAGTTTGTTGGACATAAAAGGTTTGTATGTTTTGTTTTCCCTATAGTGCCAGCACATGGCAGGCCAAAATAAACATGGTATTGAAGTAACTGAAATTATTTCCAATAAAGCATTAAGGACAAGATTATTATTTTACAAAGCAACTTGAGCTGAATCCAAGCTTTTCTTGCAAACACACACACATGAGGATGCTTCGATGCTCACAGGCTGTCAGATGCAGAAGTGTAATTCTCTATGAACCAGGTAGGCTGAGTTATGATAGCACCTCTCTCATTCCAAAACTTGCCTTACTTTGCCTCCCTCATCATGGCCACACAAACTTCACTGGAGTATAAAGACTTAAATTTAAGACTGTTATTTTGATGAGGAAGGGCTACTTTCCTTTAGAACACAGCAAACAAGCCTGTCCTTTAAAGAAATTCAAAAAGGCATTCAAAACCTGCCATAACACAGCCTTGATGGTAGAAGCCCTGCTGGATCCCAGAGCCATCTTGGATTGTACTTGCTGTGTTCTCTAATTTTACCTGTGTCAAAAGCCATTTAGGGTCTATCAGCAGCCATCAAAAGCTGACTCACAGGGAGGTAATTGTAAGAAACCTTTCTGGGGCTACATATTAGCCTCACACCAAAAAGTCGTGTGGGGAACAAAAAAAGGTTGACAGCTTTACGGAATCACTCTTAAAAAAGAGACCTCACTGGACCACAGGTGGCCATTTAATCGGCTCAATTCTCACACTGCAGGCTCTTGCTTTATACTGGTGTAATAGGCCACATAAACCTAATCTCATTATATCCATCAATGTAATTCACTAGAGTAATACAATATTTCAGGTAGAACTGCAGAGAATATTCTGAAAATTTAAGGCCCCATTTGTTTCTTTTTATTTTTTAAACATCTTTATTAAGAAATAATCTACCCATTGTACAACTCATGTAGTTAAAGTATGCAATTCAATGGCTCTTTGTTCATTCACACAGTGAAGCATCCATCGTTGCCATTAGTTTAGCACATATTCATTGTCCAAAAAAAAAAAAAAAAAAAGCCCAACACATTTTGGCTATTGACCACATATCTCACTTATCCTTGCCCTTCCTAGTAATGTAGTTCTTTCTTTATGGGTTTGACCATTCTAGACATTTCACATAAATTAAATGATGAAATGTGTGGCAATTCGTGTCTGTACTCTTTGAATTATTATAATGCCTTCCAGGTTCACAATATATCAGCACACATCAGTATGTCATGAATTTTTATTACCAAATAATATTCCATCTTATGCCTATACTACAACTAATTTATCCATTCATCAGTTGATAGAAAGTGAGTTGTTTATAAATGAGGGTGCTCCTATGAACATTCAGCAGAAGTTTTTGTACGATACCTAAATATCAGTTCTCTTGAGTACATACTTTATAATAGTATTGCTAGATTAAGTAGTCACTCCATGTTTAAGAAGTCAAAGAACTTCAAGTTTATTCTCCAAAGCAGTTCTACCATTTTATGTTATCAACAACAGTGTGTAATGTTTCTAATTTCTCCATTTATCCATTAGTATTTGCTATCTTTTTCTTTTTAAAGTACTTTGCTTTCAGAAGAACAATAACTTCAAAAATAGTTGGACTGAGAGGAGACTTCTTGGTATGATGGCTGCATAGAAGTCACACCAAACCACCCTATGGAGCGATGTAAGCCAAACCACAGCAAAATGCAGTTTTCTTCCAAAAAGTAGGGGCATATAGGTTTTATGAGTCACATAAGAGAAACGAGAGAGAGAACAAGACCTTCCAGAAAGGAAGAAACTGGCCAGATTGATTACCTCCAAGGCACTTGGGCCCCATCTGTGCAGATCAATGTGCCTGCCCAGCTCTGTGCCAATCTGCAGGAGCAAAGATCAAACAAAGGGATTTTCCAATCTCATCAGACTCCTTGCAAAGTCAAGAAACTTGAAAGGTAGACAGCAGAGAGCAGCTGAAGGTGATACAGATTGGACCAGCTGAGTAGTTCCAGTACAACTCCAGGGTTCCAGCAATTCCCCATCCCCTAAACATCAGAGCCACAAACCTCTGGAGAATGCCCAGGCAGCAGAGCATCCAGCACAGCTGGCCAGAGCATTGGGTCCTGAGCACAGCACTGAGGGATCAAGGTGGGCACTCTGCACTGGTGAGATTGGAAGCCACCTGTGGTAGTTTGAATGTATGGTCCCCAAAATATTCTTTTTTTTTTTTTTTTTTTTTTAGCTTATAGTTTGGAACTGCAGTCACCCAGCTAGAGGCAGGGTCACTAGGCAGATATTAAGGTGTGGTGGTAGGTTTGAGATGTCAATCTATAAAGATATGCAAAGTGTGCCTACTTGGAGCTTCTGAAGTGTGGTGTAGCTTTTGGTTTTTACCTTTTTCTCTCTTTGCCTGGTCCTTTAAAAGGGACCCAGCTTCTTCTAACATTATGAAACTTCCCTTGGAACTGTAAAGTTGAATAAATATCCCTTCCTCCATAACTGTATCTGGTCTGGAAGTTCACCTCAGTGAACCTGAAGCTGTCTGCTATAGAAGTTGGTTCCAGAAGTGTGGAGAGATGAACCTGACCATGTGGATTTTGGTCTTTTGGAACCTTTGTTTTGGCGGCATGGGTATGGACTTAGTGCTTGCAATAAAAGATGCCTTCTGACCCAGGCATGGTGGCTCAGACCTTTAATCCCAGCACTCGGGAGGCAGAGGTAGGAGGATCATCATGAGATCAAGGTCACCCTGAGACTCCATAGTGAATTCCAGGTCAGCCTGGACCAGAGTGAGACCCTACCTCAAAAAATTAAAAAAATAAAAAAAAAAGAAAAAGCGTTCTGGAGTGGTAAACCACAGGTTATGGACTATTTTGATGAGAGTTTGAGAATGTTGAGTGCAGATAGTATTGAATTTCGAGGCTTGGTTTATGAGTTTTCTAAGCAGAAGGAAATACTACAGAGAACTTCAATGGAACTGGGCTACTGGCATAAGGGCTGGCTGTGTTCTGCTGCCCAGGCCCAGAAACTTTGATCAAGGTTAAATTTATAATGCATGGTGTGCTTGACTAAAGATGCTCCAGTAAAGGACTTTAGATTTTAAGTTGGAAAACCTCAAACAAGTTAAAATTACAGGCACTGAGACTGGTTTTAGGTTACTGAAGCTGCTATTGTCAATGTATTAGCAATTTTAAAGAAGACAGCCCAACTGCTTTAAATTAAAACCATGGAGAGGATGTCTCAGGAAACACTACCATAAAAATGCAAACTCTTTTAGAAAGAATTGACTGGAAAAGGAAACTGCTTTTCAAGGTTATGGTTTATTTCATCCCTGAATTAAGAATATGGCTATGTCCTACACACATGGTATTAGTTTTGAAAGCATGAAAAATGCATGGAGTGGTCATGAAGTTCACACAATTTCAGAAGCTACTGATGTGGCATGAGGCAGGGTGTGATGACCATGATAGGTTGAAAGAGCCTTTGGAGGATGGACTGGGGTTTGCATGGAGACCTGAAGATATTTTGGATATACCAGGACTATTCAAGGGCTACCATGGAATGCACTGTTAGCCTGGGATGCAAATTTTCCCAGGCTACTCCGGCTAGCTGGAGGGCCAGAATTGGAAAATCTGGAGACTCTCATTCTCTGGTTATATTCAACTTGAACTATAGAAGTTTGATGTTTGTTTGATAGTGATTAACTTTATATTGCTTTAGTCTCTCCTTGCTATGCCTTATACCAGTTAAAATGTTTACTTTGTGCCTTTTTATGTTAAAGGTATTTAACTTGTTTGATTCTACAGGACTCACTATGTTAAGTTGGTCAAGACTGTGGGGACCTTTGTAATTGGATTGAATACAATTTACAATGTGTGATGGTTTTAAATCTATTGGTGGCCAGGGGCAGAATGTGGCAGTTTGAATATATGTCCCCGATACATTCAGTGTTTTGTTAGCTTTTAGTTTGGATCTGCAGCCACCTAGCTGGAGGCAGTGTGCTGGGTTGATCACAGTGCGTTTGAGATTTCAATCTAAAGATATGTAAAGTATGCCTAACTGGAGTTCCTGAAGTGTGCTGTGCTGTGTGGCTTTTGGCTTTTAGCCTTTTCTCTCTTTGTCTGGTTCTTTAAAAGGAGGGCAACTTTTTCTACCATTACGGAAATTTTCCTGAATCTGTAAGCTTAAATAAATATCCTTTCTCCATAGCTGTGCCTGGTGTAGAAGTTCATCTCAGAGAATTTGAAGCTGTCTGCTATACCACCCTCAAAGATAATCAGGCCAACTGATCAAAAAAAAAAAAAAAAAAAAAAAAGAAAGAAAGAAAGAAAGAAAAAACAACAACAACAAAAACAGATACACAAGGCTTGCACTGGAAGTGCTAATCTTTCTTTCCATGTTAGGGCAGGTTAGGGGTACTTATAAGAAGTTGACTTACCATTCTAAATTAAGCTATATTTGGGGGTTGGCTGTTGTTGCTTTTCATGCTATCTGAAACATAGGGCCTTTGTCTTTTTCTTCTGTCATTATTGGAGTCAGGGTCTGTGGTGGTTTGATTCAGGTGTTCCCCATAAACTTAGGTGTTCTGAATGCTAGGTTCCCAGCTGATGGATATTTGGGAATTAATGCCTCCTGGAGGGAGTGTATTGTTGGGGGCAGGCTTAAGGGCTTTATAGTCAGTTTCCCCATGCCAGTGTTTGGCACACCCTCCTGTTGCTGTGGTCCACCTTCTATTGGCCAGGGGGTGATGTCCACCCTCTGCTCATGCCATCGTTTTCTCCTGCCATCGAGGAGCTTCCCCTCGAGCCTGTAAGCCAAAATAAATCTCTTTTTTTCCAGAAGCTGCTCTTTGTTGGGTGATTTCTACCAGCAATGTGAACCGGACTGCAACAGGGTCTGATTGAGACCCAGGCTGACCTGGAACCCATTTGAGAACAGAAATCTCAATGTCTCAGGTGACAGGATTAAGAGTGAAGGGGAACATACGCCCTTAGAGATTTTGGCTTTATAGGGTAATCTGTTTGTTTTAACCTCCACACTTGCATACTCTGTGCTAGTTTTAAATTGAACATGGATATTGCTCAGTTGAATTTTATATTTTGCCATAAATTGCTCTACCCAGCCCACTAGAATACTTTGACAGTGGGCAAACTCAACACCTGTGATTACTTTTGCAGGTGGGTTGGAGGACAAGAGCTGCACTTGGCACCATAAATTCCTACTCTGAAGGTGCATAAAGTTACATTTCCAAGTCTAAGAGCACCAAGTATAATTGGAAAACCCGAGCATCAAACTGACTAAGGATGCACAAATTGCCATATTATAATACAAGAAACACAAAGAATCAAGACAATGCATCCCCAGAAAAAATACACGTCCATCAGAAATACCCCCAATGACTATGTTATAAATGAAATCCCTGACAAAGATTTCAAAATAAATAAATAAATAAAAGATGATATCTATATTGAAAGAAATCAAGCAAAAATCAAAGAATTAAACAAAGGAATTACAAAAAGAAATGAAAATCCTGAAGGAATTCTAAGAGAACACAGGAAACCAGGTTAATGAAATAACGGAAGTTATTGCAAGACATGAGTAAGGAAATAGGACTACTGAAGAAAAACCAGGGAATATTCTGGCACTGAAAACCACACCAAGTCAAATTTAAAAAAACTCTGTAGATGGCTGCAGAGATGGCTTAGTGATGAATGAATTTGCCTGTAAAGCCTAAGGACTCTGGTTCAATTCCCCAGGACCTATGTAAGCAAGATGCACAAGGGGGCACATGCATCTGGCATTTGTTAAGGCCTTGGAAAAAGAAGAACAAGGCCAACCAACAATCAGCAGACAGGAAAAAATAATAAAAGTTAATGCAGCAACTAATGAAATAGGAACTGGAAAAACAATGCAAAGTATCAATGAAACAAAGGTTGGTTCTTTGAAAGAATAAACAAGATTGTTAAACCTTAAAATAATATGACTGGAAGAAAGAGAGAAGAGACAAAAATTAATAAAGTTAGAGATGAAAAGTCACCATTACAACAGATACAAAAGAAATTCATAAAATCTTAAAGACATACTTTAAGAATATATATTCCTCTAAGTTTGAAAAATATGAAAGAAATAGATGACTTTCTTGATTCATGTGACCTACCTAAGTTAAATAAAGATGACATAAACTGTTTAAATAGACCTATAATATGTATAGAGATCCAAGCATTTATAAAACGTTATAAAGAGTAAAAAATGTCCAGTCCTAGATGGATTCATTTGTGAATTTTAACAGACATTCCAGGAAGAATTAATAAAAATGGTTCTCAAACTTTTCCACAAAATAAAAAAGGAAGGAATTCTACTGAACTCCTTCTATGAAACAAGCATCACCATGATACCAAAACCAGATAAAGAAAAAAAAATAAAATAAAATTACAGACCTCATGTAACAGAGATGCAAAAATTCTCAGCAAAAATATTGGCAAACATAATACAAGAATATATCAGAAAGATTATTCACCCTGCCCATGTAGGCTTTCTGCCAAAGATATAGGAATAAGTCAATATACACAAATTGATAAATACCTTATATAAATGGACTGAAAAACAAAATCACATGTTTATCTCGATAGATGCAGAAAAAGCATTTGACAAAATCCAATATCCCTTCATGGTAAAAGTATTACAGAAACTGGGAATAGAAGGAACATATCTCAACATAATAAAAGCTATTTATGACAAACCTACCGCCAACATAACACTAAATGGGGAAAGCCTTGAAGCTTTTCAACTAAATTCAGGAACAAGACAAAGTTGTATACTGTCCCCAATTTTACTTAATATAGTACTGGAAGCCTTAGCTATAGCAATAAAGCAAGAGACACTCATGAAATGGATACAAATTGGAAAAGAGGAGATCAAATTATCATTATTTACAGATAACATGTTTCTATACTTAAAGGACTCTAAAGAATTTGCTAGAATATTGTTAGAGCTGGAAAACTCTTTTAGCAATGTCACAGGATACAAAATAAACATATAAGAATCAGTAGTTTTAGTATATACTAACAACAAACATTTGGAAGATTAAATTAGGGAAGCTCTCCCATTCACAATTGCCTCAACAAAAGTACCTTAGAATAAACCTAATCAAAGAACTAAGGATCTCTAAAATGAAAACTAAAACACTCAAGCAAGAAATTTTAGAAGACAATAGGAAATGGAAAGACATCCTATGTACTTGGATTAGAAGAATCAATACTGTGAAAATAATCTTACCAAAACCAATCTATACATTTAATGCAATCACCATTAAAATTCCAATGACATTCTTCATGGAAATAGAAAAAACTATCCTAAACTTCAAAAAACGAATAAAAAGATTAAATAACCAAACCAATTTTGAACAAATATCTATTTTTAAGCTATAACATACCCAGTTTTAAGCCATATTACAAAGCCATAGTAACAAAAACATCATGTTATTGACACAAAGTCAGAAACATAGGTCAGTGGAACAGAATACACGTTAATCCAGGCAGGTACAGCCATGTGATTTTTGACAAAAATATTCATTGGAGAAAAGACAGTCTCTTCAACAATTGGTGCTGGGAAAACTGGACCTCTATATGTAGAAGGATGAAATAGATCCTTGTCTTTCTCCATGAATAAGAATCAAGCCCAAATGGTTCAGGGACCTTAATGTCAGATCTGATACTCTGAAACTGCTAGAGGAAAAAGTCAGGGAAACCCTTCAAGATATTGGCATAGGCAATGACTTTCTGAATATAACCCCAATTGCTCAGGAAATAAAACCACTACTCAGGAATCTTATGAAGTTATGAAACTTTTGTATAACAAAGGACATAGATGGCCTATAAACATCTAAAAGTTGTTCTACATCTGTAGCCACAAGGGAAATGAAAATTAGAACTTCTTTGAGATTCCATTTTACTCCTGTCAGAATGGCTATCTTCAAGAAAACAAATTACAATAAATTTTGGTGAAGCTGTGTGAAAAGGAGACCCTTTCTACACTGTTCGTGTTAATGTAATCTGGAACAGCCTTTGTGCAAATCATTGTGGAGGTTCTTGAGACAGCTAAAAATAGATTTACTATATGATCCAGCTATAGTATTCCTACTCATCTCCCTTATAACTCTTCTTACTACCTTAGAGATACTTGCACAACCATGCTTATTGCTGCTGTCTTCACAATAGCTAAGAAATAGAACCAGTCTAGATGTCCCTCAACAGATGAATGGATAATAAAAATGTAATACATTTACACAACAGAATTATTTCCATTGGTAAAGAAAAATGAAATTTTCAGGGTAATGGATGGATCTGGAAAGGATTATACCAAGTGAGGTAACCCAGACCCAGAAAGGCAAATGTCACATGTTCTCTCTCCTATGTGTATCCTAGCTACAAGTGTGTAAAATTGTGTGTGACTTGGAACCAACAATCTGGAGCAGAGACCATTAAGCTAGAAAAAGGCTTTAGGGGAGGGCAAAGAGGGAAGGACTTATGTGGAATGTATACATGTACATAGAAGAACAGATTACAGGGAGTGGAATGGCCTAAGCGAGGCCAGGGGTGGAGATGGAGTAACGGTGGTGGCCATGTAGCTTCAGCAGTAGGCTCTGGAGTTTGACACTGATCAGACTCTGTCTTGCAAAGCTGTAGAATCTAAGACTTCCCTTGGCAAAGCTGGGTGGTCTTTCAGCACCCTCCTAGAATGCCTGCTGCCTGACAGTCCACATTGCTACTGTTTCTTGGAAAACTTTGGAATTAGAGTTAAGTACAGTGTTGCTTATTTTTCTTTCATTTTCCCCTTCTCAGTAGTAATAGGGAATCCAAGTCAGATGTGTTTATACTGTCGCCAATGATTAAACAGGAAAAGAATATTTCCATAGAAATTTCTGAGGCTATAATGTTTAAGCAGATTATGTATCCTGCAACTATGACTAGTTTGAATGTACATTTTCCTAATACTACAAATGTACATTTCTCCTAATATTCCTTGCAATGCTATGTCACAAGCCTTACCAATTGTTCCCAAGAAACATTACTTACAAGAAAATTTTTGTCAAGATGATTACAGGAATTAATGGGCACATTTCCTGATCCTACACACTGGAAATGATCCTGAAATGCTAGGGAGCAAAAGTAAACATCTTTCAAATAATCAGGTTGGGCCCACTCAAGGAAGTAAAACAGAATAGGTAAATTTCAGATTTAACAATAGAGTTTGGTGGACTTCTAAAGGAAAGACATAAATGGAAAACACCAGTTGGATAGATCAACCTTTACCATACACAGGAGCATACATTAATGGAGTAAGGATGGAAAAAGAGTTAAATATCAAAATCATCCTTTTTTATGGAGAGACTTGGAAGGTCAGGACCAAACTGTAAAATGGATCAATGAAAAAAAAAGGTCATAGAATATTAAATTAGTACTGGATAAAAATAGAGAAATGTACTGTTATTCTGGCCATAAGATAATATTATGTAGAAATTGGCTAACACAGCCTTTCTGAGGTTAAAAAAAAAAATCTATTGCCTTATAACTGCAAGAGCTGCCTGCTGGTTTCCATAAGCCTGGGCAAGATATTAACCAGCTTGCAATATTTGACTTTCTTGTTTACAATGTTATCAGAATGTCTATGAAGCAAGAGGTTCATGAGTTACATAGACACAGGGGGAACCAAGGGAAAAGAGAAATATTGTGCAAGATTACTTAGAGAATATAAGCCACATGCATAAGTTGCTATGTCTTGCTTGCAAAAAATATGATGCATTGTAAAAATATAAATAAAGAATCAGAGCTTTGCTCTGCATCCAGTGTGCTTCACCTGAACCACTGGTCCAAGTCATTTCCTTACAATGCAAACTCCAGAACTCCAGACATCCTCTTTGAGTTCTACAACCCTGCTGAGGCTGGACCTTGGCAGAGTAAGAGATAACGCAGGTGAGGGGTCAATCAAAATTCAAGATATTCTGAATAAGACATGTGAAAACCTATTCTTTGGATAATGGCACATCCAGAAGCTATAGATTGCTACTAAAAAATTTTCAGTGCCAGGGATGGGATACCTTCCAGTGAGTTGTTGGCTAGGGAGGTCCCTGTTGTCTCCAAAACATTAGAGGGTATTACCAAGTTCCTTGGTTTCCCATAAGAAACAGCTGGTAAGACCCTATTGCTGAAGATTTCACATGTATGGGTGACAAAGTTACTGAGAAATCAAGCTAGGGCTGAGCTGAAAACCTCCTCCCTGTAGACCAGCCAATTGTAAGCTCAAAAAGCTGCACTAAATGCAGCCCTATGGGAGACAGAAGTCATCAGTGGTGAAAACTGGACACTGGAAGCCTCAAGTTTGACCAGACAGGCCAAATGAAAGAATGGGTGCAATAGTGGCAACATCTAAAGAGACAAGGGAATCTGGAAGCCCAACTGAAAGATGGTGGCATCTCAGGATAAGAAAATACTTACCTATTATAAAGAGGGATAATAATGTGTTTGGGATGGGCCCCATCTGAGCTGGTCTGAGACAAAAGTCCTCTGACTGTGGAAAGCTGTACTCCAGTTTCTGAACTATGGGCACTGTAGGTATCATGGGATGGCATTGATACTTAATATCCAGCCTACCTCAAATATATAAAATAGATGGCGGGATTAAGACATATGGGCACTAGATAGTTGTGAGCATGAAAATCTTTTATCAACAATCTCCTCTCCAAATAAGATAAATGTATCCAAGTGGATATAAAATAGTGTATAAGGAATCTATGGCATGCACAATCTACCTTTTATTTTCATGAGCTTAAGGCTCAACAGAGTATAACCAACATATTTGATCAGAATTACCTTTTTAATAATGTTTTAATTACTTTTTTAATAATGTTGTAGACCTGGAGCATGGGGATACAGTATATAATCATTTAATGAGCATTTTGATAAAAGCCCATTTTAGTGTAGTTTTCCTTAAAATGCAAAATTATATTAAATAAGATGAAATTATTGCATGACCTTTCAAAACTATGAAAGAAAAAATATAAAAAAAAACATTGCTAGTGGGGCTGGAGAGATGGCTTAACAGGGGCACATGCCTGCAAAGTCTAAGGACCCAGATTTGATTCTCCAGGTTCCACGTAAGGCAGATATACATGGTGGCACATGCGTCTGGAGTTTGCTTGCAGTGGCTGGCAGCCCTGGCATACCCATTCTCTCTTTCTCTAATAAATAAATCTTTAAAAAATATTGATAGTGGAAAGAGCAAAGTGGCTGTTGATTAGAACCATGATAATCCTGAGTGGATTTAGATTTTGGAAACGCCTCCACCAAAGTTCTGAATGGCATTCCTCTTGTTAAATGACAAATGATTTAGATTACAGAGAAACAAGGATTCTTTTCACATGCGACAGTTTTGTTATACCTGGATTAATCTACATAAGTGTATGAACATCTCATATAAAATATCTATGTTTACAAAATTCATAAAAGTTAAACTCATATAATTTAGCATCCCTTTCAAATTACTGAAAATACCTAGATCTTGCATTCTTTGGTATTTTTCTAATATTTTATAGTTAACCATGATAACTGAAAGTTTTAAAGAGTTTTATCTGCTATAAGATATTTCAAAATTCAGGACCTAGAGAGATGGCTTAGTGGTTAAGCACTTGCCTGTGAAGCCTAAGGACCCAGGTCCAAGGCTCGATTCCCCAGTACCTATGTAAGCCAGATACACAATGTGGCATATGCATCTGGAGTTCATTTGCAGTGGCTGGAGGCTCTGGTACATCCATTCTCTCTCTTTCTTTGCCTCTTTCTCTCAAATAAATAAATAAAAATAAACAATTTTTAAAAATTTCAAAATTTGTTTTATGGAAATCTCAAACATTTGCTACTGAGGAAGCATCCACCGGACTATGGAAAGCTTCAGGATAGATTTAGTTTCCTGTAGCTCTTGTCAGTAGTTGTCTGGATGCTCTGGGTGTTTTGGCCTTCTCTCAATTTTGCTATTCATATTCTGTTCATTATGATAGTCAAGCTTGCAAGACAAACTTGGAGACACAGAGTCTCCTACGACCCTGTTTCAGAATTTGTATTGCACTCTATTGACCGAGTATTCCAAAGACTTAAGGAATGAGAAAATACAAACCACATATTAGAGGAATATTAAGGTTACATTTCCAAGGGCTATAAGAGAAGTTGGCAGTGGAGTAATTTCCGAATGAAATAAAATAAAATCAGCTGCCAAAGTGGACACAGTTTATTTTATCTGGATTCTATGGGGACTGTCATCATTTTTAGGTAAAATGCACAAAGATGTATCATTAAATATTTTGGTACTTTTTGGCCTTTGTAATGGAGTCAGATAATATGTGAGGCATCAGAGGCCATATATCCAAACATCTATCTGACAATTAGTTTTCCTCTCTATGCCTCTGTGCTGGTTTTATTCAAGTGTCCCCCATAAACTTCATTGTTCTTAATGCTAGGTTCTCAAGTGATAGAAATTTGGGAATTAATGTCTCCTAGAGGCAGTGTATTGTTGGGAATGAGCTTATGGGTATTTCAGCCAGGTTCCCCTTGCCAGTGTTTGGCACACTTTCCTGTTGCTATTGTCTACCTGATGTTAGCCAAGAGGTGATGTCTACCCTCTGCTCATGCCATCACTTTCTCCTGCCAACATGCAGCTTCCCCTCAAGTTTGTCAGCCAAAATAAACCCTTTTTATTCCCCACAAGCTGCTCTTGGTTGGGTGATTTCTGCCAGCAATGTGAACCTGACTTCAACTTCTCCAAGAAAAACTCTCGAGCTGACTCTCTCTCTGCTGCTTCCTAGTCCCACATATAACTACATGGATGGTCTGGAAACTGTCAATTTCACATAGGGGGAAAAAAATGAACTCAGTATTTCTACAACAAAATGCCTGGCGTTTTTCTATATCCTACATTCAGCGAATGAATGATACAACCATTATCCTGTTGCCTAATTGTCATATCAATGGAAGCTTCAAAAATCTTACTCTTATTATTGGTGGTTTATTGTTCAACATAACCCATAATTAATGGATTTTTTTTTATCTCAGTTTATCTTTTTTTAATAGTGTATATTTATTTCAGGGTCTTATTTTAGTTTTAAATCTGGATTATACATTTAGGTCTGTAGCTATGTCTGTGAAGCCATCTCTTTTGAATTGAAAAATTCATTTTGAGAGTAAGTTCACTCACTAGATCACTTCTCTTACTCAGTGTCACTAAATTGTATTTACTTTACACTCAAACACTGAGTCTTCTTACTATGATGTTCACGTTTTTCTGTGCTAGGACTCTTCATTGCTTTTCCATGACATATCTATTTTCCTACTTGGTTTTGTGCTTGCTCTGCTCCCTCTTTCCCTGTATTTCAATGTATCACCAAGTGTACCATCCTCCATTCTTCAAGGGGAGCAGGACCCATGGTACTTTGTAACTTCCCTTTTCTTTTTATTGTTACACAAATTAACCATGTATAACTTATACATAGTGTCATTTGAATTGTTAATCTAAGCATGCCTGCAAAAAAAAAAAAAAAACCATACTACAGTTACTGAGACAAATAAGTGCTCCGCAATGTTAGGTATCAGTAGCTACATTACCATTACCTGACATTTCCATTTCTGAACAGCATATTTATTTTTCAAGACATAGGCAATACATCTTTTAGGAACATACTTTGAAAGGAAGTTCCTATATCCCATTTCTATTCTTCCAGCAGTTGTCCATTCAGTCTTGGGTGTCCGGCTGTTTCAATATTGATTACATAATGTGGAACTTTCGTACCCAATCTGTGTGCTCATCCTCTGAAAAGACTATAAGAATCAGGGCAGGTGCTACCAGTGGCCTCTTTCTGATTCTGCACACATGCTTGATCATTATTCAAAGAGCTGGAAAAGAAACAAAAAGTAAGCAGCAAGAAATTTTACTAAAAGGAAGTGATAGCGAGTTTGAATACAATACCACAAGGCGCTGCAGAACACTTGATTGGTAAGGTAAGCCTGAGTCCCAGGCTATTTCTCGGGTCTCCTTTGGAAGAAAACCATTAGCAAGAGAGGCCAGGTACCAAGGGCCATTGTTTGTTTCTATATTTTGAGTAATGAGTTTGAGTTACAAAACCTGATTTTATTCATATGCCTGTTAGTTATGCATAGGCATAATGTGGTAAATAGGAGATTCTCCCTAAAAGTTCAATTAGAGGGCACAGTTTGCCTCACTGCGCATGAATTTTAAATCAGTCCAGGCTGAATGATACATAATATGTCTAAGAATATATATTTGACTAGAAGTTAACCTCCAAGGGGCTACGAGGGAAGATGGAGCATTCCATTGTTTGGAGACAGATATACATGCAGCTCAGTGCAAGTGGGGAGTCCCAGGCTGCCAGCAGGTTGCTGAGCATATTGTATGGAAAGGTGTGTGATTACTGCCCAAGCCATGTGGTACCCCAGGTTGCTAAGCTGTTCCCTACGCTTGCCTGCCTCACAGAGACTCTGACTCATTACCCTTTTGTCTGGTTTTCTGCATGTATATAGTGGATGTGAGTTTCCATTGTGAAGTTATATATAGAGTTTCAGAGGCCAGATTTTTCGGAAATAAGTATGCTTACCCCTGGATGGGGAAATTACTAGAGCAGTTTAAATTTCCTGACGTAGAGGAGGTTATTTAATTAATCAGCTCACAGGTTGTCTCCTGATAGCTGGAAACTGACCAACATAAAAGCTGTAATTCAGGCATCCCTCAAACAATGTATCACAACATTAGATGAAAATAATTGTGACCCATTGGACACTGGCTCAAGTCACATACAGGTGCCTTTGATTCTGAAGTACACAGTTGAATCCAAGCCTGGTGTTAGTCAAGCAATCCTGTGATGGTCCATTTGTTATGGAAGGTATCAACACCAGTAAATCAAAACGTTGGGAAATTACCATTTCCAACATTCTGTCTGGCAAGACAGAGTTGACAATTCTCACTTCTTAATTGTTAAAAATAACCAATATGGGGTGAGACTTTTGATCCCTTGCTTCTTTGCTTTTTTTTTTTTTTTCTTTTTCTTTTTGTGTAGTTCAGTGTGATGTGCATACATGTATTGTGTTTCTAAGTATGTGGATGCAAACGTCTGCAACGGTGTGTGTGTGTGTGTGTGTGTGTACTTTCATAAGCCAGATGTCAAAGCCAGGTGTGCTCCTTAGTCACTCTCCTCCTTATTTACAGAGCCAGACCCTTTTACATGAGTCCAGAGTTCAGCTATTCAGCTATTCTAGCTAGCCATCTTATCCTGAGAATTCCCTGTGGCTGCTTTTCAAGAGCTGGGATTATAGTTAAGTACTTCCATCATTTCCCACACACCCATATAACTAGTCACCCTTAACCAGAGTAACAGAGAATTAAAATGATACCTGTGTGAACATAGTGCCTCTACATAGACACTCCCTATAGCATAAGCAGATTTGCAGTCATTCACTCCTTTATTTTGCAATTAAATATCAGCTCTTGTACCCTTCCTTTCAATTAAGCTTGAATTTGTATATTTCTCCAAAATATTATAGAAAATAGGGTCAGACTTGACGGCAAGTATTTGTCAAGTTTATGCATATTAGAAAGTTTCCTGATTCTCTAGCTCTATTTCCCATGACTGCCTCTCTGTTAGCATGCTAAGGAGGAACAGGCCAAACATGTTTTTCCTCTGAGATGCTTGTTGGTAAAATTTCACAGGTAGGAAGTAGGTTCAAGGAGGAGAGAACAAAAGCTGTGATTCTTTTTTTTTTTTTTTCTTTTGTCAGCATCACCCTAAGCAGCATATTTTTCTCTGGAATAAAACTTGAGTCCCACTTCCAAGTGATAGTGCTTGTTAGGATAGGCTGAACTCTTCTCAGAATTCTGAGCCCAGATGCATATGACATAGATTCATGCATTCATAGATTGTCTCAGTGATGATAACAATAGTTGAGAACACTTATTCCAAAGCAGTTTTATATGGTCCAGACTGGCCTTGGGTTCACCCTGTAGCCAAGAAAAACCCCAGTCATGGGGTTATAGGAATGAGCCACAATGACAGTCTCATCACTAATTCTTTTGTTGTTGTTTGCTTCTGTTTTTTACAAGGAAGGGTCTCACTCTAGCTCAGGCTGACCTAAAATTCACTATGTAGTCTCAGGGTGGCCTTGAATTCATGGTGATCCTCCTACCTCTACCTCCCGAGTGCTGGGATTAAAGGCGTGAGCCACCACGCCCGGCTGCTCATCACTAATTCTTAAGCTTCACCTCTCCAAACTGTTGTTGATAAGTGGTGACATCACTCAGAAACCAAGATACCGCATTGATTTCAGTTCCATGTCTGCAAGACCTCTCTTACTTAACTCATACATGAGAATCCAAGCATTGCTTGAAAGAACAGATATCCAAATTAAGGAATTCTGTTCTTGGGAACCTTATACTTGAACACAGAATGTGGGTCCTTATAGATAGGAAACTGAATAGTAGAAATTTGTAGTACTTACTTCTATTCTAATTAATTGAATTATTAGCTACTTATCCTAGGAAATTCATTTGGTTTTAATATTCCAAATATTCAGACAGTATGCTTAAAGATACAACCTTGTGTTGATTTTTACAACAAAACGAGTCTGATGAAGTGAAATTTTATGACTTTTCTTGAACTCAGCAAGGATCTGAGTGTTCTAGACAATTAGCTCAGCTGGAATAGAAGTAGAAACTGGTAAGTATAAGAAATATGAGGTGTGAACATTGGCTTATTAGAAATCAGTTCAGCTATAGTCCTATCACAGAGCTTAGCTGTGGCACAGGATGAGAGTGATCATGTACTTTTGAGAGGGTGAAGCTGCTCTGGAAGGAAATTCAGAGAAGTTATGGGGGTGTAGAAACTTGTATTCTATGAATCCACTCACTGCTCACAGAAATTCAGAGACAATTCTAAAGGTCCGTTTATTTACATGTTTGCATGTCGATGTAGGTGTATGGGCACATCAGGTCCTCTTGCCAATGTAAATGAATGCCAGATACTTGAGCTTCGTTTTTCTTCTAGTTTATGTGGGCAGCTTGGGAATTGAACCTGTGCAAGCAAGCTATGCAAGCAAGTGCCTTTAGCCACTGAGCAATCCTCCAAACCCCCAGACTATTCTTTATAATACAAAGGCAAAATAAGGGAGCAAGACTATCAAGAAAGGGCTGACGAGATGGCTCAGCACTGAAGGAGCTTGCCTGAAAAGGCAAAGGACCCAGGTTCAATTTCCCAGGACCCACGGAAAGCCAGATGCTTAAGGTGGCACATGCATCTGGAGTATGTTTGTAGTGGTTAGAGGACGTGATGTGCCCATTCTCTTTCTCTGTCTTTTTTTTCTATCTCTTCCTCTCTCAATTAAATAAATAAAAATAAAATAATTTTTAAAAGAGTATCAGCACTGGAAGGATGGCTTAGCATTTAGGGCACTTGCCTGCAAAGCCAAAGGACCCAAGTTCCATTTCCCTGGATCCAAGTAAGCCAGATGCACAAGGTGGCACATGTGACTAGAGTTGTTTTGCAGTGGCTAAAGGACTTGGAATGCCCATTCTCTATTTGCCTTTCTCTCTCTCTGACTCAAATAAGTAAAATAAAATAAATATTTTTTTTAAAAAAAGAATATTCAGAAAAGAGATTCTCTCAATCCTTACAAAATCATGAACTTTTGGGTAAGAAATAGAGCTCACTGCTAGCCTAAATCTAAATCTAATAATACCAAACTAAAGATGTTTTGATGGCAACTAATTGATTACAACCTGAGGACAAGAGCAGACAAATGTGCTGCCTCCATGGGGAGAAGCAGGGATCTATGCTTGTTTATAGTAGCCACAGTTGGAGCCAGGCCACTGTGTGAGCCACACTGACAGTACCCAGCACTCAGTGCAGGCAAGGAGCATAGTTCCTAATCCTATGACATCTTCCATCTTCAAAGAAATTCGTCTAACCCTTCAGATGCTTTGGGTCTAATCCATACCTTTCTTATTTCTTTTACCTCCACTTAGAGAATGTTGACTGTCGTTTTGTTGCCTGGTGTGTGAGATTAGGCCTAATTCTCATGATTGAGGGTAGTTTTCCAATCTCAGATCTTTAATTTACATCATAGTAAAGTGCCTTTTCCATAAAATTGAATATTTTTTAGTAATAGTTTGGACATATTTTATGGGAGAATTTCTTTTTTTTTACATTTTTTCATCAATAAAAGAATCTGGAAGGGCTAGAGAGATGGCTTGGAGGTGAAGGCACTTGCCTGAGAAGCCTAAGGACACAGGTTTAACTCTCCAGATCCCACATAAGCCAGATGCACAAATGTGAGGCAAGCAGTTCGCACATGTCCACTAGGTGGCAAAAGCATCTGGAGTTTGAACTGGCTGAGGCCCTACTGGACCATTTCTCCTTCTCTTGCTCTCACTCTCTCTAAAATAAAAATAAATAAATAAATATCAATAGAGTAAGTAGAAATAGCATTATCTATCTATGATTTATTATCTACCTTTTTAACATTTTGTTTATTTTTATCTATTTATTTGAGAGTGACAGACAGAGAGAAAGAGGCAGAGAGAGAGAGGGAGAGAATGGGTGCTCCAGGGCCTCCAGCCACTGCAAAGGAACTCAAGAAACATACATCCCCTTGTGCATCTGGCTAACATGCATTCTGGATCCTGGGGAAATAAGCCTTTAACCTGGGTCCTTAGGCTTCACAGGCAAGTGCTTAACTGCTAAGCCATTTCTCCAGCCCTACTATCTACCTTCTTTTTAAATATTCAAAGATGTTTTCCATAATCTTATTGCAGAAATAGTTTTAAAGTAGATGGGTTAATATATGACCCTTAAAACAAAAAGAAAAGAAAAAAAAAAAGGGAGGAGAACACCGAAACTTGGGGAGAATATTTTATACCAACTTGTGTGAGACTTCCATCTCAGATAAGGGAGTGCAAAGGATGTTACTTAAGAAATGGTAGAGTAGCTACTTACCAAACAGTCTCCAAATTAATAAAAAGAAAACAAACCTATTAGCCAAAGATTCATGATGCTAAAACCTTCATTTCAGTATTTGGCCAGGAGAAAATAAAAGGTAAAACAAAAATAAATCAGATGAAACCAAAGCACTCAAATGGGCACTGCATAGACAAACTCTTGAAAGGTCAAGTAAGACCCTTGATTGTCATGAGATGAAAAAATAAAAGGTAAAATATAATAGAAAAAATAGTGATCATCAAGATCTTCCAGAAAACAAACAAATATCCTGAAATAGAAAGATAGAAAAGAACAGAAAATTTTCCGACCAAACCTTCATACTTATAAAAAGTAAACATCAAAGATAAATCAAAATAATTCCTTTATAAATATCAAACACCAGAGAGGCAATTTCCTTTATGCTTGACAAGAAATACAATAGAAATTTATTCAATATTTTAATGATTTTTAATATTTCCACAAACATATAGGAAAATTTCATCACTTTGATGTAAAATCTTTTAGCAGCTTAGAAAATTCCCTAAAACATTTGTGAAAAAAATCTAAATTCTTCTCATGAACAACCTTATGTCCTTGCAAAACAGCTATTAGAAATAGCATATTGGGCTGGAGAGATGGCTTAGCGGTTAAGCACTTGCCTGTGAAGCCTAATGACCCCAGTTCTAGGCTCAACTCCCCAGGACCCACGTTAGCCAGATGCACAAGGGGGCACACGCATCTGGAATTCGTTTGCAGTGGCTGGAGGCCCTGGCATGCCCATTCTCCCTCCTTATCTCTATCTGCCTCTTAGTCTGTCTGTCACTCTCAAATAAATAAATAAAAATATTTAAAAAAAAAAGAAATAGCATATATTTTTTCCAGACTAAAAGATATTTTGTTAATATCTGCAAATCAAAGTTATTTCATAGTCAAATTTTAAATATTTGAATAATAAATAAATATTTAAGATACTTGAATAAGTGAAGTATTAAATGGATGTGAGTCAGGATTCAGCAACTATAGATTTCATACAATAGCTTCATGATCTGAGGAAAGGAAGTAAAATTTAAATTTTCTTCATGATTTCTATAAATATTTTGTTGCTTTCTTACATATTACCTTGATACATTTGAGATTATACTTTATGGCAATTGTAGCTACTAAAAAATAAAATCTATGTTTCTTAAATATCACATTATATACAACATTGATAGAAAATAGCTTATGAATTTCTTATTTCATCCACAATTTTTTTTCTTATTGCTGTAGTAGTTATCAACAAAATCAACTTGTGAAATTGGTCAGTATCTGATACCCCCCTCCAAACTAATGCTTCATTCTATGTGTTCTTTGAGCATCATTACAATTTTGTAGAATAAGAATCAGTGAACAAAATTTTAAAGGCCTAGAGAGTCAATATTTCAGTTTTGATATTTGTATGGTAGGTATCTGTGAAGATGACTCAAACTGAGTCAATATAGCATAAATGCAGCTTTCACCAACATGCAAACAAAGAGGCATGGTTGATGAGTTGATGGTTATAATATAAATACAATTATCTATATCTAATATAGGTAGATATATAGATATAGATGACATAGATAGATATAGATGTTATAGAGATCAAGATAGAGATACAGAAAGATGATGTAGATATTGGTAGAGATAGAGATGTAAACATAGGTACAGGTATAGATGTAGATGTAAATATAGATATAGATAGATATGGAGATAGATATAGATAGATATAAATATAAATATGGACATGAACATGGATAGATAGATACATAGATATAGATAAAGACATATCAGGCCGCTGGCCTCAGTGAAATATTGTGTCTGTTCTGACATACATAGATTGGATAGATACTATGCTAAATAATCCTATGTAAATTTCCACATCCAAATAACTCCATATTCACATCAGTTTCCATTTAATACTTACTTGATATGGAAAAAGGCATAAACCTTAGTTCTCAAGCATGTTACATGGGTATCTACTATTGCAGTCTCAGCCAGTCTCATTACAAAGAAGCCATCTAATTATTTCTTATACACCCATATTATATATTGTTAATTTTTAAATTCATTACAAACATACCTAGTATGGGTGCATAATGTGTTGGTATCACATTATTTTTTTTCACATTCTTTAAGATTATTCTTCCTTAACTAGGCATGATGGTACGCACCTTTAATCCTAGCACTTGGGAGGCTGAGGTAAGAGGATCATTGTGAGTTTGAAGCCAGCATGGGTTAACATAGTGAGTTCCAGGTACAATTGGGCTAGAATGAGACTCTACCTTGAGGAGGACGCACTCTTTTTTTTTTTTTTTTTTTTTTTTTTTGATAGCTACAGACATTTTGTGATATAGTGTCTCAGAGACCATCTGATTTACTTGGAGTCATTATTAGAAGAGCACGGGCTGGAGAGATGGATTAGTGGTTAAGCGCTTTCCTGTGAAGCCTAAGGACCCCAGTTCAAGGCTCGATTCCCCAGGACCCACTTTAGCCAGATGCACAAGGGGGCACATGCGTCTGGAGTTCATTTGCAATGGCTGGATGTCCTGGCATGCCCATTCTCTCTCTCTCTCTCTCTCTAACTGCCTCTCTCTCTCTCTCTCTTTGTCACTCTCAAGTAAATGAAGAAAACTTAAAAAAATACAAATAAAAAAAGAAGAGCACAATCCTCTGAAGTACACAGAATTATACAGTATGATTGTCCATTGTTTTTATCTAAAATGGTTTTCATCTCTAGTATAAGTAGCATTGACTTCAGACAGTGAAATGCAATCATTATGCTTTTTAGATGTGGCCTCTTTGCATATATGTAGATGGAGCATTTGCATAGTACATACATGGAGCAAAAATCAGCTCTTGCCCCAGTTAGTTTTGGTACAAAAATCTAATATATGCTTCAGTATCTCGCCCATGTTATCTACAAATATGCCTTTGTTTAAAATAAAGCTAGATTCCAACAGCGCTGGGTGTTTTTTTGTTCTTAATGAAGTAAAAGATACAAAACACAATGGACCTGTATTTACCCAAAGATTATTGTGATTGAACAAAAGCTGCCCTTCTTTGTGTTGAAAAAATACAGTTTCTTATCATGCAGGGCTGATTAAATTAAAATACTGCTTAGAATTTCTTGGTCAATACAAAGAACTTGTGAGGGTTTCCACAACTAATAGAACATCAGAAATTAAAATTTCTCTCACAGGCACTGCGCCCCATCTGGAGCCAGTTCCACTGACTGAATTTATGACTTTACATAGTTGCTACATTCTCTTGCTTAACCAGTTCCTTTTGAGAAAATTCTCCGTGGCTCTAAGTACATTATGCACTAAATACTGAACAAGGGGCAAAGCATTAATCAGATAAAGAACATTTTATCCGAAGAATGCTCTTTGCTTCTATGTTTTACCATTTTGCCCTCCCTTCCCCGGTTCCTTGAGTTATTTGTATTCGTGTTCACTAAGACACTCTAGTGGGCTGGGAGATGCCATCAAATACATGCAGTATGTTGGAGTAGAAGGCCACAGAATCTGCACAGGGACATGATGTTTCTGAAGATACCACCCTTCTCTCATCCCAGACTATCCGTATGCACATTTCTGGATACACTGATTTGACTTGTAGTAGTTTTCTCTATTTCATTCCCCTATATCCTGACCAATTGTACTAATTTGCAAAAGAGAAGCAGCCCGATGGGGTGGGAGAAGCATTTGAAAAGGATTGAATGAAATGCAAACAGCACAATGCACCCCCAGTATGTCTGCTCAATGCAAGGTAAAGTCTTTAGAAACTACTTTAGAGAATCCTAAACCTGAAATGAGCACTTGAAACTCAGTTTATTGCTGTCATTGCTGGGTGTGGCAATGGAATAATGGGGAAAAATGCCAACCTCCGAACACAAATTTTCAGGCTCCCCATAAAGATATGGAGGCAGACATTTTATCTTCTAACACATTCCTGGTTTATATCTTCACAGTTGATTCTGATCAGGCCTAAGAGCTGTAAGAGTTATGAACAAGCACATCATCTACTCGGTCTCATCATTTTGACAGCTTGGTTTTTGGTGGTTCTTAGGATTGAACCCAGGGCCTCACATATACTAAGCATGTGCTCTAGTACTGAGTAATTTCTACAGCATTATCTTCATTTTTATTTCTGTCTCTCTTCCTTTCTTTTTCCTTTACTTGATTTGAAACAGGTCTCACTAAGTTGGTGAGTGGATCAGGTGGGTCTTGAACTCATTGTATAATCGAATCTGGCATTGACATTGCCGTCCTCATTTTTGCCTCCTGAGTCACTGGAATTTCAAGCCCATGGCACCAAGCCTGTCTTTACCATTGATTCTTCTTTCTTAATTGTCTCTATATGAGTGAACTGACTGTCTCTTGGGGAGACCTGTCTGCAGCAATGGATTTGAGAATTGCTTCCTTCTAATTCATAGGAAGGCTACCTAATTACCTTCTACTTATTACTATTATTATTATGATCTTTTTTTTTTTCAAGATAGGGTTTCACTCTATCCCAGGCTGACCTGGAATTCACCATGTAGTCTCAGGCTGGCCTCGAACTCATGGTGATCCTCGTACCTCTGCCTACCAAGTGCTGCGATTAAAGGCATGTGCTACCGTGCCCAGCTTCTTGTACTCACTAAAGTGTCCATTTAACAGCCTTATAGTTACATGAAAAGTTATATCTTCTTATATCTTTCATTTTATATAGATAACTTGCTCTGATAAATCCTGTCCTTGAATCCCAATTTCTTCATTACTACTTTTTCTTTCTTTTTGTTTCTCTTGTTTTCTTTCTTTCTTTCTTTTTCTTACTATCTCTGCTTTTTTTTTCTTTCTTTCTTCTTCTGTCTGCTCCCCCACCCCACTCTTTCTTCCACCAAACAGTTTAGACAGTATTCAAATGTGCTACAGTTCAGTTTTAATCACTAGCAGCTCACAAACTAGTTGTAGAGTCTAAGCAAGAATTTCACTCAATCCAGAAAAAGTGTAAGTAGAGACAGTAATACGTACTTATACTATTACTGCTAATACAAATAAGAGATAGAAGAAATAGATAAGAAAATAATGAATACTAATAAATAAGTGTTCTCAGATTCCAGCATTGGACCCACTCCTCAGATAGGACTTAATATGCTCGCTTAACATCATTTCTGTGATGCTCTGCATTCAATACCCTGCATGGAAAATAAATAAATAAATAAATAAATAAATGCTACAAATGGATGTGGGTTCTTCCCAAAGTATTGATAACCAGGTCTGAAACACATAATTTCAATGTTTACCATACCAGGTGATATCCTGATATGGCATACAGAATCACACATGTCTTTTTCTACAATAGTGAAATTTCCCTAGGCATTTGACCAACAAAGTCCCTTTCCTTAATCCTGTCTCCCATCTGAAGACTTAAGCCTGAAAATGCTGGCACCAACTTCACTTTGGATGAAAGCAACTGAAAGTACCCAAAGGCAGAATGTAGCATTGTCAAAGAAAGTGTAACCCTAGAAACAGAGACTGGCAGATAAGAAGAGGAAAATCAGTTGAAATCCAGAGATTTACCTATCTCTGCTCATCTCTTTGGCTATGTCTCAAAGGACCACTCCCAGCTCTGCAAAGCTGAGCAGTGCCTCTCTGGTAATCCCTGTGTGCAGCAAGATCAACCTCCAAAGCATAGCTTTATAAAATATAGTTGCTGAAATGGGAAATGACAGCCTCATTCATTTTAAATAAGACTAAGTCATAAAATCATATTTTTCTCAAAGTTTCAGATTGTATTTAATATTTCTTATGTTAAATCTCAGACTGCCTGAAAACTCCACAGGAGATTAAACTCCTCTTCTTTCTTTTATATCCTTGTAACATTAGAAAAAATAATGCTTTTACTTTCTCTTCCATTTTTCTTTTTACCCAGGTCAGTGCCTCTCACATACACGGCTATGTGACTGTACCTAGTGACATAAAGAGCACCTTAGTTACAGTATTGACAAGATTTGGCACTAAGGAATTTGATTGTGGTCAAACTAGCCAAATATTATTTTGGCAAGGAAGATGTTCATTTAATGAGAGAAGAATCTGTTGGATGAAAGTGTGTCACACTAAGAACAAATCTCCATGACCTAGGAAAACATTTATCCATACAAATTCATGCTTGGGTCTAACATCCCAGTGAATCCTCACTGTCTCCTCACACACATGTCAAGAGGAGGCCGGGGGGGGGGGGGCGGGTGTGTGTCTGTGATTAGGCTAGCCATGCCACTTGGAATCTCTTCCCTTGGTGGAAAATTCATCATTTCCCTGTGACTTGCTGCAGCTCCTTTAATTCCAGTCTGTGCTTGGATGAATTGGAAGAAGGTGTATGATTTAGGCCAGAATGTCTCCCATGAGCACAAAATTACATTCAGAGGTAAGTATGGAAATCTGTTGGACCCCATTAAACTGATCTACAGATATGGTAGAGAGAACCAAGACAGAACTCTTCAGATTGTTTCTCCACCTGTACTTTCTGTAGCTCTCCTTCATGAGGAGAAGAGAACTGGTATGAGAGTGAAGCTAAGGTAGAGAAGAAGTTGGAGCCTACAAATGGGGATACACTAAACTGATGGCATTATTTGTATGCCATAACCGGGGTGTCCAAATTCTTGGCTTCTCTGGGTCACATTATGATCTACAAAATTCAAACTTGAGAACTATGCAAATTAGTAAAAAATAATAATAAAGACAAAAACAAGCCGGGCATGGTGGTGCACGCCTTTAATCCCAGCACTCTGGAGGCAGAGGTAAGAGGATTGCCATGAGTTCAAGGCCACCCTGAGATGACAGAGTTAATTCTTCCAGGTCAGCCTGGACCATAGTGAGACCCTACCTAAAAAAAAACAAAACAAAACAAAAAAATTCTCATCATATTTTAAGTAAATTTACTATTTTGTGTTGGACTCCATTCATTGCTATCCTGAGGCACATGAGGCTCAATACTCACAGGCTGGACACTTTTGCTAAAGGTATGGCACATTTAAAGCTATATTTAATCTTTGGCGTTTTTGCTTGTTTATTAAGAAATGGAGTCTTATGTTCAGAAATTGAAATAGGGCTCGTTGGAATGCTAATGCAGGTCAGTGGTATTTTCAATTGTCTCTTTCAGCTCTCTGTGTGAGGATGAGGACAGTAAAATGGATTTGTCATATCTGCTGAATATGTAGTGTAAATATTTTCCCATGCAAATGAATCTGGAAATTGATGAGTGCAACTGAATCTTGTGAGAAGTTAGAGTTGGCTTGGAAATCTCATTGGCTTGGTTGCATAAAGATTTCAATAATTTAATAAAATATTTTCCATCAGCAATTGTGGACCACTTCAGAAAGAGATTTTTCTGTATTTTGGTCTGTAAGGTTTTGCTACAGTGTGATGATGCCTGAACCACAGCCTTGTTATCTTACAAATAAAGATAAAAAATAATAACCCCATCAAACAATGAAAAGGACCAGGTTTAGAATACTTGAAATAGTATAGCTTAGTCAGGGAAAAAGATTTTTTAGCTTGAGCTTAGTTCTAAGGAAGCTGTAAGATTATATGTGTTTTTACCTAGGTTTCTCTCTTGTGTCTAATTTTTCACATATATGCTACTTCTAGTCATGGTGCCCAAGTAAGTCTATGTGAAAAGGCTTCTCAAAATGCTGAGACTTTGGGAACTGTCCAGTAAATAGTAGTGTTTATTTTCATAGTTGAAAATTACTCATTATACTCTTTTACTCTCCTTATAGGAATCATTTTTCAGTATATTGCATATATGCTACAACAGTAGATGTATTTGTCGACTTTTCAGTACTTTGTTTTCAAATTGACTTTTTTTTTTTTTTTAAATAAATTTAAGTCTACTTCAGTGATGAGCTCTTAGGAGCCACTGGATCACTGCTTTGGTAGGTGTTAAGTATCCTCAGGGTCTGTCTCCTTCACTTTGGTGATGATTGTCAGGTTCAGCATGGAAGCAGAACTCTTGCTCATCACAGTTCTTCTGTGGTTTCAGCTGTGGCTTGGCTGAAGTGTGAGTTTATGTCTTCAGTTCTCCTTGCCTGCTGAAAAAGAAAATTAGATTCTCCAACGGAGACACCCACCATGGCTCAGGGAAATTTGTGGAAGAGGGAGCAGAAAGATTATAAGAGCCACAGGTTGGGACAGAAGCACTGCCTTTCTCCAAAAATACTAATTGCTGCTCCCACAATGCATGAATCAGAATCCCATGAGGAATACTTGCAACTCTACTGAGAAGAGCCTTGAGCAGAATGGGGCAGGGACAAGGGAAAAGAGAATACCAACACGTGATGTACACATTCAAAATATGTTAATAATAATAAATAAAATAAATGTACTAACAGCCTCCATGCATATACACAATTTACCCTGATCATAATTTACTCCCGTCACTCTTCCTATTCCCCCTTTCCTTCCTAACCTTCCGAACGCCCTCCTCTTGCCCACCAGTCATCATTCTATTTTGATGTGGGTTCAGCAGAAGGGACTTGAGCTAATCAAAATTAAAGATGTTATAAATGGTCCATATGGTAACATAACTGTTTGTTAACTAATTAAGAAATAAAGAAATACAAAAAGAGAGGGTTTGGGCAGAAGTACCATTATAATATTACACCTAGAAATCATAGGTTGCTACAGAAGAAATTCAGTGCCAATGTTGGTATATCTCTCAATGAACTGTTGTTGGTCAAAGATGCCACTGAGACTCCCAAAGCAATTCAGATTTAATTTCACAGCTCTTGATTGCCCATCCAAGGTAGATAACTAAACCCTGTGGCTGAAGATACCACACACTTGCTTTTTTGAACACTCAGAAATAAAGCTAAAACTACACTGGAAGTCTCCTTCCTGGTGACAAGCCAACAGAAAAGTGGGATGTAACCTGCTAAGGGAGGAAAGCCATAAATAATATTAACCAGAAGTGAATCCTATGAGCTTCACACCTGGCCAGCCAGGCTAAATGTGCTCATTGCCACAATAGTGGCTTGTCTCTTATGGGGAAAAACAATTGCTCTCTCTTTGGATTTGGGATCTGCTTCATGGAAGGAGATTATTGCCTGGGACTGAGAACCTAATCAAAAGCCAATGCCTAGGGACATAATCAACCTAGGTGGAAAGGTACAACTCCTGCTAAGTAGACATAGTGTTCCCACCAAATTGCCCTCGAATAGTTAGGCCTATGCCACTATATGTGTGATACTCTAACTTTTGGTTAGAGATGCTTTTACTTTCCAGTTGCCAATAATGACTAGGGAGACTTAAAAAATCATCAGTTAAGAAAAGTGAAACTTGAGAACTCAGCACTAAATGAATGATCTCTATCACACCCTCCAAGGCTCAGGCAACACTGCAGACGAGGTGGCATAAGAATGTAGGAGATAAAGCATGGGGAGGAGCAGTTTGGAATGCTCTCTTCCCGACACAAAATGGCCAGAGCATTTCTGATGCCACAGCAGCTGAAGCTACCTATAAATGACCTAAAAGTAAATAAACCATCACCATTTTGTCATGGATGATGGAGGAGAATACACACACACCACACACACACCACACACCACACACACACACACACACACACACACACACACGCACGCGCGCACACACGTATAATCTCTTTTCACAAAACTCTGGTCCTATTTATCTTTTAGTTCATCAATTATCAGATAAGACAATCAATATATTTTTACCTAACACACTTTGCTTTAAGATCCTATCCTTTCTATTTGCTTCATTCTAAATAGTAATTGGCTGATTTCTTCTTTGACATTCCTTTACTTTTAACACCAGTGACATTTTTTTTTCCCCATCAAAAATTTTTTCCCTCAATAATGGCTGACAGTGTCCTATTTGACTCCATATTTGGGAAATTTTGACTTTACACTAGAAATTCTGAATATATGGTTTATTGATGCCAAAATCGTTTATCTTCTGTGAATAATGTTTGTTTCACTCTAATAAACAAATTGTGACTGATAACATTAGAAAAGTGCATGTTTTGGCTCACCCTATGCTTGTATTTTCTTTGTTTATTATTTAAGTTTTCCTTCAGCCTAATGGACCCTTGGTCCTGGGTCTGGCCTTCAAAATTCCCGGGTTTCAATTGATAGCCTGAGATGATTGGCATAGCTTTCTGACTTTGTAGGGTTCAGACTCTAAACTCTTAGTCATCCCTGTGGTAGATGGCAGCAGAGGCCCCTGCTTCACCTTTTCAGCTATGCAGTTGTGGCTTTCTGCTGACATGAAATTCAGAGATCTGCTACAGCTATAAAAGGATTTTATATGTGAAGTGTGAGGTGACTCCATGGTGCTTTTCGTTTTTACAGTATTTTATATCTCAATTTCCAGTCAGTTTGTCAACTTCAGTCTCTGTGTAACACATCAAATCAAAAAGTCCGATGTTTTTCTACATGAGCTCCAGAAGTTGTACAATATTGTCACATGAGGTGACCCGGTGGTAAACTCTGTGAAACACACATTGCCATTTCTTTCCCATGGCCAAATGGTCTCCAGGGTTTTTCCATGAATTTTGTTACTACATAGGGCCTTCAAACACTGTGTTTCACCTTTTCCAGAGTTAGAATGTTTTTATTGAAAGGGGAGAATATATATCATCTGATGTACTCTAGAATTAGTAGGAACAGAATTAGTGTATTCTCTTTTAATTTCTACCATTTTACCATGTTTATGTTTCTGATCTGCAGAAGTTCCACATTTTTATACTCAAAGGAAATTGTGCTTTAAAATATTATTTCTAGATATCTGGTTATTTAGAGTTAGTGCATACATTGCTCCAGCTTAATTCTTCACATTGATAAAAATTCCCAGAGGAATTTATTAAATGGCTCCTTGTTAAGCATTTACCTCAGGTTGCAATGTAAACATTTTCTGGTAATGAATAAGCATCTGTTTTTTTGGTAATGAGTAAGCATCTGCTTTTCCTACCACTAGAAAAAAAAAAAAGATTCTTTTTTTTTTAATTTAGGATCCTGTTAATAATATTTTAACATATCTTAAATGTTTGACTAGAAAAAGTTTTCACCTTTCATATGCCTGCACTATATACCAGGGTCTGACACTGCCATACATTCATGATATATTTCTCCAAACTCAATATCAACTAAAATTACCCAGCCATGGGTTTTAAAATGAATGACAGAAGTAGGATGCTTAGGCTTCCAGCAAGCAATTACATCTTTTGTGGTGCCAGGTCTGACTCTTTTTTTTTTTCCATGAATATTTTCATTATGAACATACTTACTATAGGGACCTCATGTGTAGGTACCATCTTTTCTTTCCTGTCTGGCCCCATTTCACTGGGGCCCTTCACAGGGGGATTGCAAGTAATCTCCGTGGGGTTGTGAGGTATGCACTATGGAAACAGTGGACGGTTATTGGGGAGAGTCAGTGTCTCTGGGCCTGATGTGTAAACCTGTGGCTCTTACAATCATTCTGCTCTCTCTTCCACAAAAGCTCCTGAACCATTTGGGTGCGTTTTAAGTCTGCTTCGGTGATGAGCTTTCAGGAGCCTCTGGATCTCTGCTTTGGCAGGTGTTGAGTGTCCTCTGTTTCTGTCTCCCTTAGCCTGGCCACCGATTGTCAGGCTCTTATCTGATAGCCAACTAGAGGGCCAGGCAATAGGGACGGAGGGGCTTGTGGTGAGGGGAGGAGGGCAGGAGGAAAAACGCAGAACTAAACGCAAATTGAACTTGTAACACAGAAACCTTCATTCTTAAGAACACTAAATGATTGAACCCTCAACAGGAGCATTGGGAGACCACCTGAAAAGAAGGCCCTGAAGATGGTGGAATGAAACCTAACCTTATTTTATTTCATTTTTGGCTCCGGCCTGTAACTTCCAGTGCTAGAAAGCAGTTACTACTCACAAGCATTTAGTGGACGAGACCTATGAGGTCCCATAACAAGACAGACTTCTGTCACAGCATTTGATTACCTGCCTGTGGTTGAAAAAAAAAGGGGGGGTAAGACACTATTTCTGAAGATACCATAAGCTGCCATCACAGAACACAGAGAGAACTGACTGGAACCTAGGAGAGAGCCAGACCCCAGACAGCCCATCTAGTGCTGGGAAGCACTGCATGAGATACAGAGAAAAGTGGCCAACCACGGTCTAAACAACTAGGGGTTTCAGCAACTCAGAAGCAAAAACCCTGACAAGATGTACGCACAAGTGCAATAGTGGCACACAGCCTTTGTGGGTAGCCAGTAGCTTTCGGATTGGCTAACAGGTTCGCTTATTATAGAGGAACCCATATCTAGAATTAGGAAACAGTTTAGAATCTTATGGAGACAAAGATTTTGCTCCCCAATGTTGAACTCTCATTAGCCTTTGGCTAAAAGAGGGACTACATCTATCAGATTTTTCTTAAATTAATAATGCTTATTCCATTTAACCTGTGCTGACTCCACTCTCCATCGGAGAATTTGCTTTTCTTTTTCAGAAGGTAGTGAGACCTGAGAAGATAAATCACCCCTCATGCTTCAGCCAAGCCCCACCTGAAACCACAGAGGATCTTGGAAGATGTGCACCGTGCTGCTTCCACGTCAAACCTTACAATCACCTGACTCCTTTTGTAGAGATGTGAGTTTGAGCTCTTCCTGTAACCTCAGCTTTGCCAGTCACTTCCTTATACTTGATTTCCCCCAATGCTTGAAAATGTGAAAAAGCCAAGATTGGGCAAACAAACAGTTGAAGAGATAAATGTATAGATAGATACCACTAAATAAAAGAGAGGTAACTATCTTGAGAACTTTCCACCTGGCTGACGTATAAAATAGTTTCAGAATAAAGAACTACTGTCTCTCCTTCCGTGTTGCTTAAAAAAAAAAAAGTAAGTAAAAGTTTAATTATTATGACTAAGAAGCAAGTTCCTATCTCAGTTGTGATCTTAATTGAGTTTGATCTGAAGTGTACCTCAGGGTTCTTTTGAACAAGTTATCACAGCAAGGAAAATGCAAAGGTGTGAGGGGAACTTGGTAAGGATAACAATCCTTTTCCACATTTTGTAAGACATGAATATGAGTTGAAAAACCATACTAACTTTGCCTCCCATATTTATTTTATTTTATTATTTTACAATTGAGATACACTCTTCTACCAAAGTTCGACTCCATAGAGTCATCCAGATCTCTCCAAGAGAAAGTAGGAATTGTTACTTTTAATTCTGCTGGTTAATTTTGATCTGAGTCATTAACTGATCAAAGAAAAGCCCACAGTTAGATGCCACTGTCAATATTTTAATAGAAAAAAGTATATTTTTTGAGAAATGAATTTGTGAAAAAACTATTATCCTGGGCTGGAGAGATGGCTTAGCGGTTAAGCGCTTGCCTGTGAAGCCTAAGGACCCCGGTTCGAGGCTCGGTTCCCCAGGTCCCATGTTAGCCAGATGCACAAGGGGGCGCACGCGTCTGGAGTTCGTTTGCAGAGGCTGGAAGCCCTGGCGCGCCCATTCTCTCTCTCTCCCTCTATCTGTCTTTCTCTCTGTGTCTGTTGCTCTCAAATAAATAAATAAAAATTAAAAAAAAAACTATTATCCTGTACAATCATTGAGCATCTTGGCTGTTAAGTACTTTTTTGTTATTTTAGGGTACAGTTGAATCAGCTGAAGATGCAGTGAAGTATGGGAATGCACCCAGATGCTTTTTAGATTTGTGAATTGTGTCCACCTCTCAGTGTGGCCTTCCCTTTACTAATTCATTTATATTCAATAAACAGTGAACCAATGGTGCTTGAAACCTCATAGCCAATTAGAGAGGAACGACATAACTTTATTCATCTAAACACTCAAGGTCTCTCAAGTCTGACTTGTCCATGGTTCTAGTAGGAATTCAGTCTTCTCTTAGAATATGATTTTTGCTCTACTCGACTCATTCTATTAGTCCTTTCTCACTTAGTTATCTATTCCTACAATAATACACATAAACTTTAGCATCATTAGCAGCAGTAATCATTTTTCTTATCTTTCACAACTGTTGGAGTTGTCTCAACTAAACAAATAATACTTTACTTGGATTTTTCATGTAATTGACAACTAACAAGCCATGCTCTGTGGTACAGAACTCAAGATGTGCCTAAGATAGGAGAGAATGATAACCAACTGCATTTACTGCCATCAGGTTAACTTTTATTTTTTGCCCAGTTTAAAGATCTTACCACCTCAATTCATCTTTAATTTTGCAATTAGTTAAAAGCGGCCTAAGAACTTGATCAATTGCTAAAAGTTTATGTCGTTTTTTTTTTTTTTAATTTTTTTATTTGAGAGCGACAGACACAGAGAGAAAGACAGATAGAGGGAGAGAGAGAATGGGCGCGCCAGGGCTTCCAGCCTCTGCAAACGAACTCCAGATGCCTGCGCCCCCTTGTGCATCTGGCTAATGTGGGACCTGGGGAACCGAGCCTCAAACCGGGGTCCTTAGGCTTCACAGGCAAGCGCTTAACCGCTAGGCCATCTCTCCAGCCCTATGTCAGTTCATTTGTAATCTGGCAGTTAAAAGGCCGGTGCTTGAAAATGAGACATTCAGCATGTCTAGTGCCAGGTGCTACATGGGCAACTGGGGGAAATGACCAATATCTGTCCAAGCAACTCATGGTCCAACCTACTTAGCAGCAAATAATCTGTTGTGATGCCCACACAAGTGTAATAGTGGAACACAGCCATGGTGGGGAACCAAGTGCTCTTGATTTGGCTAACTGATCCCCTCAGTTGTAGGAGACCCATAGCTGGAGCTGGGAAACAAGTCAGACCATATCCAAACATAAGCCCACTCTCCAATATCAAGCTACCATCAATCATGGCCTCAAGAGGGCCTACACCTATTAAACTCTCTGTAAAAAAAGTAAGGGCTATCTCATTTGTCCTGGTGCTAACTTACTCTCTGTTGGAGAATCTGCTTCTCTTTTTTAGATAGATGTAGATCCTAAAGAGAGAGCCACCCCATCATACCTCAAAAGGGCCCCCTGGCTGAAACAAAGGCAAATTGGCGAAACAAGCAAGGGTGCTATTTTCCTGATGAACCGGATACCAGCACAAGGGGGAAGGAGACCAACACAGAGAAAAATCAAAGCCTACCAAATCAGAGAGCCAGAGCCCCAGAGGCCCCCAACACCTCACCACTGAAGCAGACCAAAAATGAACCCAACATGGCTCAGGGAAATTTTGCGGAAGAGGAGGTGGAAAGAATGTCCGAGCCACATGTTGGGTCATGATCTGCAGAGACATTTATCGTACCAATAACTGTGGGCTAACTCCACAATGCACGACCCATATACCTCAACAAGGAGGGGTCAATGGGGAGGGGGTAGGTCACGGATGAGCCTAATAATGGTACCAAACTGCCTGTACTAGCAGAATAGAAAACTAATAAAAATAAATAAATTAAATAAATAAATAAATAATGCAATATAGGCAGCTTGGAAATTTGCCACCAGGGAGTTTGGAAACAGCATTTTTAATTTTTAATAATTCCCTAATTTCCTGGATATTAATAACTCCTAATCAAGATGTTTGTCTCAGAGGAAGCTGACATGCCAGAGCTGATTTTTCTCAGGCAGGCCCGTGGAGCTTCTGCTGGCAGAAGGTCCTCTTCTCCCTTTTCTCTCTGCTGAGCATGTCTTTACTTTGTCATTGAGCTGTATTCCATTTGTCATAGGCAAGTTACTAAGACTAGACCACAGTCAGAATTATGAATAGTCATTGACCCCTTATTGTACACATGTAGAATCAATTTGTGCACATGTTTTCAAACCATCCAGTAAATCCTCTGTGCCTTCAAAATTCTATCCTAATAGAGATATAACTTCCAAGATCTACCTCATTCTCCCACTCACCTATGTCCTGTTTATTTTAACATAACATTTAAGAGTTTCTTCTTTAGGAAGCTTTTACTCATAGTAAGAGCCATTAATGAGATAGGAGCAACTTTCCTTAGTCCTGTACACCACATGAAATATTTCCTGTAATTTTTGTATGTGCAGTTCCTCCTCCCCAGGTAGAAAATATAATAAGACTATGAAAGAAAAGAACATCTTTCATTGCTTAATTCATTGTTCAATCCATGATATTAGTGGACCATTTATTTCACCACTAATAGAAACATAAATTTTTCCATAACTTACAAAATCATAGACAGAGCTTAATTACAGGGCTGAGTGAAATTATAAGCAAAGGCTTTCCTTTACTTACAAGCTTTAGGCTCCAAGAAGTCTCAATTTTAACTTACAAATTTTTGAATAAGCACCATGAAACTCAAATCCATATTATCCAGAAAATGTGAATAAGGGCCCTTGGAAAGAGGCCTAGAGAATAACTATTTTCAACACACTGCAGGGTAACTTTTGGATGATGTTCCCTTTGAATTCAACAAATTCTTGAGGCCTTTGCTGCCTAAAAGTCCTCAGCTTTTTTTTTTTTTCTTTCATAATGACCAAGTTGCAATAGCTTAAAGCTTCTAATCTTGGCAAACACTCATTAAAATACAAGATCTCTCTGAGGCCCTGGAGGGAAAATTTATCAGGAAACCAATTAGTTTAGGTCTCACCCTTGACTCTATTCAGAACTTTGAGACTAGTACCTTATTCTTGTTTTATTTTCTTAACCTGTAATTAATTACTGCCCATTATGAATTCCAAGGCTTCAGGAGACATTTACGTGCAACAACTAGGCTACTTTAGAAGAAATATTAAATCTATGATGCGAGGATGCTGAATCATTAGAAGATGCCGGGAAAAGGTGTTCTAACTTCAGAGGCAACTCCCTGACTTAGGGAGTAACCAATATATTCTGTCACCCACCGAATACTCTGCTCTACTGCCACCTTGAAAAATGATGCTGCAGTGGCTCCCGGAACAAGTGTCACCAACAAGGCTGGGTCTTGGGATTCTGGACATCACTTCTTTTATTTTTGTATTGTGTGTGTGCTTGTATATACATGTGCACATGTGTGTGTGTGTGTGTGTGTGTGTGTGTGTGTGATACAGAGAGAGTTGATCTGTGCTTGCCACAGCACAGATGTGCATTTGAAAAGTCAACCTAGTGGTGGAGAACCTCTTCCACCTTGTTGGAGGTGGAGGGTCTCTTGTGGTTTTGTTCTGCAAAGACTAGAGCAGCTGGCTTTTGAGATTCAGGATTCTCCTGGCTCCAATTCTTGCCGCTGTAGGAGCAATGGGATTACAAGTGTGTGTACCACTGTGTGTCCAGATTTACAGGAGTGCTGGGGTTATGAACTCTAGCCATCAGCAAGCTTGTAAAGCAAATGTCTTTAACCCCTGAGCAATCACCCCACAAGCTGGGCCTTGATTCTGAAATGAGTACAGCCCTCGTACATCAGAAGAGAAGTGAAGCAGGAGGGCTCACTTAGTCACACCTGGGGCTGTATCACATCACACTAACCTTTGTAAAATTATAAATTTTATTCAGAGATTTTTGTTAGTCTTAGCATTTTCACAATTTCAGAATCTTTATTATTTCTTCCTCACCTTTCAACAGACCAAACCACGCACATGCATTGTATTCCACCATAATGCAAATATTGTTACCCAACATTTAAACAGAGAAGTTAAGGTTTAGGGTGTGTGTATGTGTGTGTGTGTGTGTGTGTGTGTATGTGTGTGTATATGCAATGAGTGGGGATGCTCTGGAGTGCATGTGGTGGTCAGATGACAACCTCAGGTTGTTGATATTCTTATACTTCTTTTGAGGTTTCTCTTGTTTGTCCACTGAGAAAACCAGGCTAGCTTACCTATGTATTTTGGATTTTCCTGGCTACATCACTCATTGCCACAGCCACATTGGGATTACATGCAAGTGTGCCAATGCATGCTCAGCTTTATAGTTTTAACAACCATGGTGAATACCAACAATTCCACTGAAGAAGTCATTCAGTGGGATGGGGGCAAGGAAGAGGGAAATGGTGGTACCAAAATATGATATGTCCATATGAAGTTTCTTCTGTCATTGATGGAACTTCCCCTAGATTTGTAAGCCGGGAAGAAGAAAAGTTACAGATCAAATACTTTTAACCACTGAATGATCTTCCTAACCCCTGAGGTTACATTCCTTTTTTGAAGATCACAAGTTAGTAATGGTAGAGAAGTGAATGTAACTTGTATTCTACTGTTCACAAAGCATTTGTTATTTCTACTATATACAATATTTACATATATTTTCAGATAACTATTGTATAACATTGTATAATATACATCAATGTAGAAATGTAAGGCTGTACATATCTACAGGCAAAATGAAAAATATAATACAATTAGAAAATGAATGTTTTATGAGGACTTATTCAGGCTTATTTTACTCTCATTCAAATTTATATTTCTCATGAATAATATGGGACTGGCATACAGGGTAATCTTAATAGGTATTTATTGAATGATGCTATTCCTATGACAATGACAAGGGACAAAATATAAGAAAGTCTTCAAAATAGAGAAAACTTGAAGTAGTTCTTAAAGAATGGGAAAATTCTGGGCATATGTACAACATAAATTGAGTAACAGGACAGGATTTCTCATAGATGGACTACCAGGAGCAAAGAGGCATTGAGGTGAGAAAGCTGATTTTTCCTTTAAAAAAAGGAATGTTTTATAAATCAAAAATCAAACAAAATTTTCAACAATAAAATAATTGAATTATTAAAGATTGGATTGTACTATCTTAATCTACTTCTGAATAAATAGATATTTTTGTTCAGTCAAGTCTTAATTCAAGTATAAATAACTCCAACTATGACAGAATCATAAATAAGACACAACTGGGGAAATACTTGGAGAACCTAATAAAGCCACCACAACAGCCCTTGTGTAAGGCTGTGCTCTGTATGTTAAGAGGTATGGAGATTTCTCACTCTTTTCCCAGACACATTCCTGTTTAATGTCTGTTGCTAGGCAGTCAGGCTATGCTATATCCTCAAGGACAGTGTTAGATCTTCCTTGGAGATAATTGTTCAAATTGATTTACTCAAGCAGTTGTGTGTCATTTATTTTTTCAGTTTTAGCAGGATTTTGATACATTTTCAAAAAAATGAGGAGATGTTAAAAATTAAATTTGAGAAAAAAAAAAAGAATTACATTTGACTCCAGAAATTGACTCATTTTTTTTTTTTGATAAATGGTTGGAACCTTCAATATCAATATTAGAAGATTGATTTTTGATTGTCAAAATTTGGTAGGTTTATATTTAAGCTGCAAAGCAAGGGCTTGCTCTACATACAAAAAGGTAGACAGAGCAAGAGAAACATGTCCTTTCCCAGACAAGGGGACTTTGTCCACATTTGCTGGGAAAATCTACTTCTTGAAGACATGAGAATAGAAAAATTCACATCATCATTACATTTCCCTTCTTTCATGTGTATTTAAATTGTATACATCTATGCATAAATTTTTAGCAGATGGTTCCAGGAGCTCCATGGTTTAGGTCCTTATCTTTGTAAGGTATCAAGTAGGAGAGGTGGCTGTGTCAGGAGAGGAGATTTGGTGTTTAATAGGAGAACAAAGTAAAGAGGGCTGAAATTGAAGTCACGTCTCACCAAACTTGCTACAAATCATAACTGGTACTTATATATTCTTTCTTCCATGGTAATATTTTGGATGAATGGGAACTTAATATATTGTTTTTGCCTAATTTTCTCCATCTCCTCTGATATGCACTGAGTTCCTGCTTTGTTTCATAATTCTCAGCCTCCTCATCTTCAGTGATTGTATAATTTAATAAGAGTTGATTGGTAGGACTATGACTCAGACCCTGGTGTGTAAGAAAAGGAAGAATGAGAGGTAGATTAGAGGGGAAGTTGATCAGTATAGTATTCTCAAAGGATCCTAAGTAAGATTTAACAGTCTAGATGTATTATCCCCATTTTCTGGAAGAAGTGACAAAAAAAACTAAGCATCTTTTCTCATGCAAATCTCACAAACTAGCAAAGGACTAAAACCCCACAGTATGTCTTCTATTTCTTCACGTCAAATCATTTTCAAGAAAGATAAAAGGAAAATTCATTATTCACCACAAACAGTGCGATGCAATTTTTCATACGTTTTCAGACCATGAATAAATAATGCCAACTTATATTTGGTTGATATATTCAATGCTGATCAAGTTTGATTCATGAATTTTGACTCTGACAAATATATTAAGCAGAAGAAACAAAAACTCTAAAGACTGATTTCACATAAAACAAAATCCTCCCTCTATCCAGATTTTATATTATTCTATATTGTAGCCAGAAAGAACAGTTAACCATCATCTGAAGATAACAATGTCTGCTCACACTGTGATTCAATCCTTCATGCTGCCTTGCATGCTAACACTGCATCCTACCTCAGGATTCCCTTAACACCATACTGAGAAAGAATGCATGCTCAGCTTTGAACACATTGAAACATTTAGCGCCATACATATTCAGTTCTTTTTGATCATAAACATCACGAGGAACCTAAACGAGAACAGCCTAACTCCACCTTCTTGGAATGAAAATATCTATTCCCTCTGAGGTAAGACATGAAATATACAGAGTGAATAACTATGATGCATACATTTTTAAACTTTATTTTTATTCATTTTATTTACTTTTATGTTTTGCAGATATAGCATATGTACAATTTATATACAGACGTGCATGCTCCATGCCCATGTGTGAGGTGAACAAAGGGGAATGTCCAGTGTTCTCCTCTATTGGTTTTCTGCATGCAGTGTCCCTCTGAACCTAGAGATGCTACTTTTGGATCGGCTTGTGCAGCAGAGAGCCCAAAGATTCTCGGGTCTCTGCTACTGACAGAATAGGGGTTACAACTGTACATGACCATATGTAGATTTTCATATGGTTACTGGAATTTGAATTTTGGTCCTGATACTGGTTTGGTAAGTGCTCTTATCTGCTGAGCCATCTGTCCGGCTCCTGTTATGGGTAGATATCTCTTGGATGTATCTGAACTTTAGGTTATGTGCATCCCAGAATAGTTATGAATGTTATGTGAAGGGTAGTGAATAGTATTACCTGCAGGAAAAACTAAGTTAAACAATTAAAGACAACTCTGATGGCCTGAAGGCAGAATGAATTTGAAATATACAATTGTACTTACACACACACACACAATGCTAACCCTTATACCTTTAGTACTCAACAAAAGTACCATCTTTCTCTTTTAGAGAGCTGTTCACTTAATATTTAATACATGGTCTTGCTGAAATGATGGATATGACACACCCAAATATATCTGTTGTTGGCTACAGGAAGGCTGGGGCAAGTAAACCATCCTTTGTAGTGGCACTTTGATACGCATATTAGTGCAGATTGCTGGAGACATAAACTGTTGTAATTAACCCAGAAGTCTGCATTATCTTCATCTCAGTTTCCCAGAAAAAGAAACAAGATGAGAGCTGGAGATAGTAACTGGGAAGAACACTTGATTCTGGGTATCCTTCTGAAAGCCCTTTCTTATTCCACTGTACCATGAAGCTATTTCTCTGTGGATTTCAGACACACACTTCGCTTTTTATTTGACACCTAGACATATCTCCTTCTGTTTTTCTTTGACTCTGAAAATAAGCCATTTTCTGTCAACAGAGTCTTCTTCCTGAGGCAGTGACAGAGTGAACTTGGACATCATGGCAATTTCAGGCCCTGGCTTTTCCTGAGGGCTGTAAGATGGAGTTACATACATACAACTTGTTGTTACACAGAATTTTGACGTTATTAAAAAGTATAGTGGTAATAATGTGATATATATTTTTAAGTAGGTCTCCCACTTGTTTGTGTGAACTGCTCACTATTTCTATTTGAGTTTCCAAGCAATGAGTTGAGAATGAGAACAGCAAGACTTATCTACATTGATCATAAGCAGAAAATGGGCTCTTCCAAACAGATTTCATGCAAATAAATCAAGATGAAACAGATTGTTTAGATAGAAATTATTTTGGGAAGGGAAAAGTAGCTAATGGAAGGTTTCATTAATCCTGTAATGTTTATGCATTTGTTGTCATTTAAAATGAAGCAAAAATATAGAGGAAAGAGGGCAAATGAGATTCACAATGAATTACAATCACAAATGAGTTCATACAGCATTTACCAGCAGAGGAGTAGATTTGACATCATTGGGGAATAATACAAGTAAATAGAAATGTGTTTTGCAGCTAGTATTCTTTTTTAACTTGTCTCTTTCTATTTTTCATTAAAATATGCAATTTATGAAATACATTGATGGAATGGGGACTTGCAAATTTCTTTATGTTTCCATTGCTTTAATTTTCTAATGTCAATATCTTAATTATAAAGTGATATCAACCAAGTTTTTCATATCATCTAGGGCTATAAACATCATGATTTTAACTATATGGATGAAACTCTCAAGTAACAATCTTAGTATTAATATCTCTATATTATTTTATGGTTGTAAAAGACAGTGAAGAATGTGTTAAGTTGGCTGCAAGGCTCAATGAGCTTGTTTTAAGACTAAGGACTGGTCCTTATTTGACTGTCCTCCACCCAGCTCTCAGTATTAGCTCCCGACACTGTGAAGCCCTGTACTGTTTAACACCACAGACAGATTAAAATTGTGGAATTCAAGCTGTCTGACCTCCAGTCCCAGTTCCACTATGTCCTGTCCTGTGACTGTGGGAGTATTCCTTCTCAGATTCCTGCTAGTAGTATCAACTCACAGGGTAAATATATTCCTAGGAGAGAAAGGGAGAGAAAGAGAAAAAGAGAAAGATGACAAGAGAAGTTGAGAGGTAAGAAGATAACAGGAGGAGCTGTATAATTATACCTGTCACATGAAATGTGTTTATTCAATACTTACTATGGTCCCATATGTTGTCAAATACATTCCACATATTACATGTGATTTCATGATAATAGTGAAACTACAGAACCTGACCCCATTCTAGGCTCCAATAACAGAGCCACATGGGTAGTTAATAATGACATGCATGTAGTATTCATCATTATGAGAGTCAGTAATGTTAAGCACTTCATTCCTTACAAACTGAATCTCTACAAAACCTAAGAATTCTCTCCAACACATATCTAGACAGCTGTTCTTAATCCATGTACTTCTCCACTGCTAATGGAGCACTTGATTGCAGCTCAGATGGGTGGCTAATGGGGAGAAAAGGAAGAGAAAAGATGGACTGATATTCCCTGTAGTTTCATTCACCTCATCCATCTCAGTAACACTCATTTCTCATTGAGCCATAAAAATAATGTATGAGATGTTACAATTACCTCATGTTAGAAACTGGTCAGTGCAAATATTACAGTTTTTAAAAGTTTCTAATTCATATAGTCTCAGTCATAAAATGACAATAGACTATCTATGCAATTGGATTGTTGGTGGAGTCTACAGGAAAAGAATGTTAGCAGGCAGTTTTTCTTAATGAGTTAGGAATTGCCATGAAATTTATTCTTCAATTAGAAAAATGTTGAGTAACTCTAAAGCAGAAAAGTGTTGGATTAATGATAGGCTTGCTTGTAAGTGAATTGTATTTTGATGTTTAGCCTTAAGCTACATTCCTTGATATAACATTAAGCTGATTCTTCAAGAAAATCTTAGATAAAGCTAAAACAAAACAATATTATCTGATTAAACATTGAGATATTGCTTAGTGGTTTAAGGGGCTTGATTACAAAGCCAAAGGACCCAGGTTCAGTTCCCCAGGACCCTGTAAGACAGATGCACAAGGTAGCACAGGAATCTGGAGTTTGTTTGTAGTGGCTGGAAGCCTTGGTATATCCTTTATATCTTTTTGTCTTCCTCTCTCCCTCTCACATAAATAAATTAAATTGAAATATTAGAAAAATAATAGAAGACTCAGTTTTATCCCATCTTCTAGGAAGGCATTAAATCAGTTGACAAAATATTTCTCCTATTTCTTCTTTCTAATATTTAGCCTATTTCTTCTATATTCTTTTAAGTCACCTCAGCAAAATCAATGTATATAAAAAAAAGTCAGATGCTGATTTCCACTATAAAGTGGGAAACTGGAAGACTATTTGAGCCTATTTTCCAGAAGGGCCCTCTTGCTTGTTTATACTTTATAGTTTGTGATTTCTTGATGTTTTGGGCCTGGTCTGTTGGAAACACACAATTCATCTAGTGCTGCTGAGCCAACACTGCCTTTGTCTTCTAGGAGATATGATTATAGACTTAGCAACTTGTAGCGCAGCATCTGCTCATGGAGGGATTGTATATGTGAGCTCCAGAGTTGAGGGAATCTGTCCTCTGTAAACATTCCCTTACTGAGAAAATGGTTCTCTACACAGAGACAGAGAAGGGGTGGAGGGAAGGATGAAGAGAAGGGAAGAAAAAGAAAGAAATGGAGGAAGACAGAGACAAAGTAATATGCTTGTTTCTGGAAAATTTTCATGTTTTAGGATCTAGAATCTCTGGATTCCTGTCCACAGGATCACTCAGTGTGATGTCAGTTGAGCCTAATGGAGACAACACAGCTTGTTATTATTTCAATTATTTGGTCCAATTTTTATTCCACAATGTTCCCTACATCCTCACAAGGGTTGTAGATAGAGATGATCCATTCAGTGCTAAGCACTGAGCTTTCTTTCCTTGTAATTTTTGATGTTTTTGATTTCCCTAATATTCACCTTGATTTGTAAAGGTGACATTAGTATTAATCAAATGGCATAAATATATACATTTAGAAGGCTTTTTGATGTGCATATCTGTGTTTAACCAAGAAAGAGTGGGAGTTTCCTTCTGTGATCTATGATCTTCCAAGCCAAAGGCTTTTGTTTCGGTTCTGAGTATCAAACAAACATGGATTCTTTCCTACTGAGAAGGGCCTCATATACAATTAGAGATCAGCTGATTATCCCCATAATTTATGTGCTTCTATTGCACCCATGGGTACATCTTGCCTGGATAGTTGCTTTTATAGCTTACAAACTATAGATTTTTTTTTTTTTTTTTACCCAAGGCTTCCCTCTTTTATTAGACAATCAGATGAATGGCATTGGCTCTCCACAATGACCAGTACAATATATATATATATATATATATATATATATATATATATATATATATATATATATTTTTTTTTAGCAACTCCATCCTGTAGCCATAAATCTGCTTTTCACAAGAGATGTTTCTCAACCCTCGATGAACACAAGACACTGTCTGCAGCTTCTAGTCAGGTATCCATATCCTTTCCCAGGACCACATATCACTACTCCAATTTCTCTATCCTTAGTTAAAATGGAACATGAGATGAAGACGTTGTTTTTCTAGGTCCTTACATATCTCATTCCACTTCATAATTAAGCTATTGTTTTATGAACAATATGAACAATCCTCACAGGAGCTGAAAGATAGATTTTATTATTTTCATGTTCAAATGGAAATCCAGGGAATTAGCATGGCAAGTCCAGTGCAGAGGTGTTACAGTGACAGGTTAAAATCTTGGCTATCTCCCAAGCCAAAGTTCTTTCTTGAATGCTATCTTGCTTCTTGCTCTCCTTCACTGTCAGGAATGTAATATTGTAGCTCTTGTTGGGTTTATTCACTTTGGTTTTGTAGTTTACAATGCCAAAAATATGTTAGATATGTCTATATTCATGTCCATTTACAATTCTAAGAGGAATACATGCATTTACCTGTGAAAGATGAGGGAAACAATGCCTATTAGTTTATTGTGACTGTGGTAACAATCTGAGTCTGGTTAGTTTGTAAAGGAAAGAGATGTATTTCATTTTGAATGCTTCTTTCCAGCTTTGGTGAAGGACTTCTGGCACCTCTTCTGCATGAAAACCTAGGAGATAGTGATCACATGGTGGGACAAGAAGCTAAAAGACAAGCAGGGGCCAGCTTGATTCTTATGTGGCATACCCTCTGGTTTTAACTAGCCAGGTTTCCACTACAGATACATTCTTTTTCTTTCTTCTTTTCTGAAGACAACTGCAGTGACATAGTTACTTCCCACTATGCCATACTATTGGATTTCATTACCTTCCACACAGCCACACTGGAAATCATGGTCCAAACACATAGAATCTGGGGAAAACATCAAGTCATACTTAAAGCATAGCACAACTCTTGGGTCTTCCCAAGTGACAGCACCATAGATTTAAATCTCAATGTAAATCACATGTACAAGTATGTTGAGTGGTTTTCCCATCCAAACAATTGTTCCAGATCCTTGCCTCTCCTTTATTTATCAGATACACTCAGCATGGCACATACAGGAAATGTTGACTCAATCCCAAAGAGCTATAAGATGAAATGACTTGATATACTAATTTACAGACAAAAAGACAATGGAAAAAGAAACAATGATGCAAGTCATATTCTGATTCCTGTGCTGTGAGCCTTCTTCCTGCTTCCCTGCCCTTTCTTTCTAATCATGCTTCCTCCTTGTTCATGCCTTCACTTGCCAATCACTCTCTTCTCCTTTCTCTCATCTTTAGCCCATGAATTAGTGGAAAGTGGAAGGGAAAATAATCTATCCCTTCTTAAATGATTTATTCTCAAAACATTCTTTGTTTCTGTAATAAATACCAATCTTACAAGGACATTTTGAGCTCAGCCACAAGTGAGAAAATGTGTCCAGGCTAGAAGAGATGTAGCTTCTATGACGAGATTTAGCCTCCATTCAGTTAGAAAACATAAATGATCTATCACCTCCCCTTAATGTCCTCAGTAGGTTCCTTTAGTTCACAGAAGGGTAAAACCATTTGTGTTTTGTTTCTATAGATTTGAGTTTCCACTGAGGTCTTCTTTCTTTCCACTATGTGCAGTAACCATCCTTGTCTACTATGCTTTTCTGTACAGTGAGTTTTATTGATTATTATTTGCTTTGGCATCCTTACTATCTCATGGCACACTATAAAATAAATCCAGAATATATCAGGTAACCTTGATATATACATATATATATATATATATATATATATATAAATTCAACTAGTATTGATGGGTACTTTTTGGCTCAAATCAACACATTTTGAGGTGGTTTGTTGTTCAGCAATAATTGTAATGGAAATTGTTAGGCATATATGCAATATTATTCAATAACAAAAACAAAATAATGAGCACTAGCTTTGAGACCAATTCAAATGAAGTAGAGGTACAATGAGTAGAAATTACCTGTTACTCTATCATTTCAGCAAATTGGAAAACATAACAATTGTATAGACACGAAGAAAATCAAAATAAGATATAAAATCAAGAAAGTGATGAACTAATGAGTGGCTTGTTCAGTTTGCAAGTAGCGTTGACAGAAACAAAACATTCTATAAGATTAAACAGATGTTTGTTTGCTCTACCATTTTCACCAGGTAAAACAGTCTAAAAGTGAAATGAGGCCTGGGGGAACAAACACTGTATTAAACATATGACTATTGGGTCCTTTCTCAAGGCAACATAAGGTGTTGCCATAGTGCCTTATAAAATCCTGTCAAACTTAATGTTGTGTGTCATCTGTTCAGGGCCAACTACCCAGATAAGTAATCAAGGGAAGAGAGAGAGTACAAAGGTACCCTGATATCACCTTCAAGGGCACTGGCCTCAATGACTAGAAGACATTTGATGAGGCCCCATCTCTGAGTATCTTGCACCTACCAACAGTACCAGTTAAAAAATCAATCTTTACATATCAGTCTTTGGAAGATAATTTATACTTCAGCTAATCACTTAATAGGTGGCCAAAGTGGGCATATAAAGAAAGACATTTTAAAAATCAGTGGATACTAATCATCTATTTGTGACTTTTAGGGGAGAAACGGAGCCTGACTTTCAGAACTTTCAATCCCAGGAAATGAAACATCTAACAGATTCTACCCAGTATGATTCTGAAATCACCTTTAGTTAGGAATTACTGCTACCCTTGCTTTCTTTCTCCTTTTTGAATGTTTGTGGTATTCTGTACAATCCTGTAATGAAATTATATCATTCATATATATATATATATGGTGGACTGTACCATTTTGTTAGATTCAAATTAACAAATGTTATATTCACATTTAAAATAAATTAAAACTTGCTAGGTTTTGAATGTGAGATAAATGATTTGATTAGGTGTTAGAGAATTTTAAGACTCTGTGGGTTTGTTTGTTTGTGCCAGGAGGTAACCACAGTGAATTTGTTCCAAGAGTAGTCCACATATCCCACTGAGCCCTCTCTGCATGGCCTTTGCAAAGTGACTTTGCATGTATTTCAACTGAGCAATGCATTGCTTCCCCACGTGAAATCTGATGTTCCTATAGTTGGTTTGTTTTGTGGAGTCCTTTGGAATATTCTGCACACAAAAGTGTTCCAGGACTAAGGGCTGTGCATGCCTCTGTCCTTGGACTTGGATATCTGCTTCCATCACAAGGAAAGTGAAGAGCTAGGTCCTCTGCTGGAGGACTCTAATCAGACTTAGCTCAGAGCTAACTTATCTTACTAGCTACTATCCACAGATACATAAGGGAGTTCAAGTCTGGCTGCACCCAACATAACTGAACAACTTACAAGTTTCATGAGAAATAAACAAATAGTGTTGTCATTAGCTATTAGTTTTGGGGAATATTCTTGCACACAAATAACTAATGGATTCAATCACGTATTCTATTTTTCCAAAAGGAACTGTAGGATGATGTGCACATGACAGCACTCCAGAGTATGCACCATGCTCACCTCTGATACAGCCCTGTCAACTCTTTTGTGTAACGGCAATTACACATCAGGTATACTGGTTTATTTGGTCATTGCTTCTTCTCCAGATATACATAAGTATCTCTTCTGAGTTTCCAGCAAGTTTCTTGAACATATTCATTTTAGTGTAAACTTTACCAATAGTATTATTGAAAATCCCACCCTCTCTGTTTTCTGTTTACATTTCTTCACAGTTGGTACCCTAACTGAACATATACTATGAGACGTGGAAGTATTATATGCATAAGAAATGAATATGCTAGGTGGTGAAGAATTTTGTCCCTTTCAGAAAATTATATATAGTAAATTTTAATATCTGTTATATAATATATGTAATATATTGTATACTATGTGATGTAGTAAATTATGGAAAATGAATAACTTAAGTAAAAATGAATGTATGAAAATATGGGGAAAGGAAATGGAAATAAAAACAAACAAATCATTAAGTTCAGAGGGACATTAATCACATGCAAGTTCAAAAAATATTTATGAATTTAAACCTTAAAGTGTTTATATAAATCATTTATATTAAGTATAGTTTGAAAACCTAGAAAAGGTAACAATTATAGAAATAAAAATAACAATAGTAAACTTAAAAGTGTCCCTTTCTTGGGAAACACAAAAACAGAGTAGCTAAGATCTGGTCCCAAGTTTGGAAATGCCCCCAAAAAGATAACATTTTAGTTAAACTAAAAAATTGTATAAGATATCATCAGGGAGAGTGTGCTATATCACATGAACCAAGAACATTCACAAAGTCCTAATGTTAACAATGAACGTAGTAAATGTGGAAAATCCCCAGAGTATGGCTGTAGCTATGAATGGGACAAAATTCTGAAACTTTCAACAATGCAGACAAAGAATTTGGGATGTAATCTGTAGGTAACATTAAGCCAATGAAAATATTTAATCATAGCATGGATACAATATTTGATCCTTTAAATATTGTGGTGGTTTGAATATGAAATATCTCCCAATAGTATAATACGTTTTTGCTTTAGCCTCATTTTCAAGCTACAATTAGTGGCAGTTTGGGAGGTGGAGACTTGCTGAAGCTGTGTCCCTTGGAGTGGTCCTTAAGGTGTTAAAACCCATGCTCCCTTGCCAGAGCTATCTCTGGCTTGCTGTTACATTCTAACTGGTGTGGCAAGATATGATTCCCAGCCTCTGCTCTGCTATGCTATAATGAAAGTTTCCCTCACCAGTACAAACCTTTATCTTCCATGTATTACTTTTTGTTGGATGTTTTGTCACAGCAACAAGAAAATAGCTACAACAGATATCATATAATCAAGTGTTTCAGTATAATCCAATTACCAGAACAAATGTTTCCAGACATATGGAATTTATTTAGAATTGTTCAAACAATAAAGATATAATTTCTTAGACAAAGATTGAAAGTTCTACGAGGATGTATAGAGAAAAGCACATATACAGTAAAGCATTTTGTCAATCTGTGTTGCTCTATCTGAAAAGCGCATTGGGAGGGCTCTTGTCAAGCCTCCACAGCAACTTGTCCACCTGCTCATGCATGAATCATGCTCTGTTCTCCAGTTGTTATTTACTCTTGAAAATGTCATTCCTGAATTCACCATAAATAAATAAAAATACCTTACGTCCTCTTTCCAGTAGGGTAAGCCCTTATGCACTAACCTAGATATGCTATTTCCAGTTACTTGCACTGTGACAATGTGATGACAAGTTATGAAGTTACTGGAGAAATTTAAGTTGAAGCCTGAGACCAGGGACCAGAGGTAATTAAGCCACCTAGGAATTGAACCCTTTACTGAAGATTCTGCCCAGGGCAGGAAACTGGACAACCTAATAGAAAACTTCAGTTTCTTTCCCATGAGAAAGTGAAAAAGCTCCCAATTTAATCAGGAACACTGGAGTCATTCCACTTGCACAACGAGTAAGCCACAGAATGAACAGAGAGACCACATCCCAAGGAGGGCTGTCACAGGAGATCCTGGAGAAGGAAGCTGCCTTGCCTAACACATAAAATTCAAGATGTCCTCACTGACATTTCCAATAGTTTGACCTTTCTTAGTCTCCCCACCAGAATTGTCCTGTTAGTTCTGCTAGTTCCACGATGAACTGGGCAGTCACTTTGTCTCATCTGGCCTCTCAGTTACTTTATTACTGAAATTCTCTAATATTTGAGAAACTGCATCACTGAGGTTCTGATGGCTTCTGTAGAGATGAATGCTTGCACATATACAAAGCAGTGCTGGAGGAAACTGACAGAGTGAGTGACTTTCCTAGGATGATGGTCTTACAAAGGAAGAGATGGAGTCCCACTCATAGGAGACAGTGGAGAACATCAGCACTGGTTAGAGGCACTTTGCATCGAATCACAGAGGCCAATGTAAAAACAAATGGGGTTTGTAAAGGGATGTGAGCCTCAGCAGGAGAGCTGTGTGTTCCACTTCAGGTGGAGGGTGTAGTGAGAGAATTGCACATACCTTTGATGTATGGCAAAGGTCTGTAGCATAAGATTACGTGGAAGTATACAGTGAATCATTGTTTCTCACTCACCCAATATCTATTTCACTTCTGTGGGCACTACTTCCAGCATTTCCTAGTGACTTGTCCTTCCCCATACTCCAACTATATTATTGCATTGAGGGGAAATATATGCAAGTGCGTTCCACATCACACTGGGCTGTGGGCATGCAGGGACAGATACAACTAACATCTCTCCAGGGCAATGTGACAATGAGCTACAGTTCCAACATTCTTGTAAGAATGGCTGAGAGAGGAAAAAGCAGCCCATTCTGCTGAGCTTGCGTGTATTTTTCTAGAAGTAGGCCATCATCGTGCACAGGGACAGTTTTCCAAGTGAAGACACCACAGAAAACAAGCAGAGCAGAAAGAGGAAGCAGGGCCAATTACTAACAAAATGAGCTGATCCCTGGACCCAGGCTTGTCTAGATGCATCAGCTAATTTGGATAATGAGTCACACTGTACATTTAAACTGGTTTTGGTTAGATTTCTGTAGCTTGAAGCCAGAGTTCTGACAAAGTGGTAAGGCCTTGTTGTTAAGTTACAAAATCCCTTAAATTTGCATCTGTGGGTTATGAACTGAGGCTCGAAACAATGCCATGTGCACATAGGTTATTGTGTCAGCTTGACGGCCAAACATATCACTTCTAATCTATAACCTTCCATTCATTGAAACCATAGGATCATAGTCACCTCATATCACAGAACTCAGTTCATCTGTAAAACTCCCATAGTTTTTAACAGACCCAATATTGTTCAAAAGTATAAAGTTCAGTCTCCTAATGATGAGTTTCTAGATTTTTTTAACAGTATTTATTTATTTACGTGCAAACACAGAAAGATAGAGAGAAGAGAGAGACAGAGAAAAAGAGACAGAGAGAGTGAGAGAGAGAGAGAAAGAGAGAGAGAATGGGTACACCAGGACCTTTAGGCACTGTAAACAAACTCTAGATACATGCACCACTTTGTATATCTGGCTTTATGTGGGTACTGGGGAACTGAACTTGGGCCATCAAGCATTACAAACAAGTGCCTTAACCTCTGACCCATTTTTCCAGCCCTCTAGATTTTTTTTTTTAAGTTTCATAGTTCTAAAGTTCAGGGCTGGAGAGATGGCCTAGCAGTTAAGGCACTTGCTGTGAAGCCTACGGTCCCATGTTTGATTTTCTAGATCCCACATAAGCCAGACACACAAGGTGAATCACCTGTAAGGGATCACACATACACACAAGATCATGCATGTGTCTGGAGTTCAACTGTAGCGGCTGGAGGCTTTGGCACACCAATTCTCTCTGACTCTCATGAGGAATACAAATTTCAATGACACAGAGTAAGCATTCTCATTCTTAAAAGGAGGCCATTGGAAGCACATAACCTCTTTAATTTTTATTTCTTGCCTCACATTGCTTGGTCTCTGTTTCCTTTTGGAGCCTTAGCACATGCCTTAGTGTTCCTCTCCCATTTGTATTTATTGTGCTTATACAGCCAATTCAATGTAGGTGATACTGTCATGTTCCACTGCCAGGTCAAAATGTAGCCCGTCCTCTTTGATAGAAGTAGCATCGAGCTCTGAGTCTCCCAGGTTAAACCTGGAGAAACACTTCCCAAGACAATCATTATTTTAAAGGTAACCCCTTCAGTAGATAAGAGGGGAAATCTTGTTAACTTGATTGAACTTGAAGGCAGATCATTTAGCAGGTATGTGAGGAAATTTCTTGATTGAGTTAATTCAGGATGGGAGACCCACCTTCACTGTAGGTGGCACATTTCCATGGCTGGGGCCCAAAATTCAATGAAAGGGAGAGATTAAGCTGAGCATCAGCATTAGTTATTCTTCCTTTCTTGAGGACAGATTCACAGTGGTTGGTTCTGCTTCATGCTTTTATTGCCATACCTTCCTTGATGGGATGGACATTAAACTTGAACTTTAAGCTGTAATAAATCCCTCCTCCCTTAAGTTTCTCCTTGTAAGATTTTTTTTTTTTGTAACAATAAAACATGTAACTTATACAGAAATTTTGTACTATCTATAGCATTCTACCCTGAATATGCCTGATCTCATGTGGTCTCAGAAGCTAAGCAGGGTCGGTCATGGTTAGTACTTAGATGGGAGAAATTTGACATTGAGGAAGGGGTCCTGACCATGAAGTATACAGTTCTTTAGATCTGGTTCACAAGATGAATTTGGAAAAGTTTGGGACTTTTGGATGGGCAGTCAGTAAAATGAGATAAGCAGAGATTTTGGGCCATTTTGGTGGGAGTTTGAAAGACCAATAGAATCGTGGTCAGTGGTGGCTTGGCTCATGAAGTTTCAGACTCCAAAACTCTTATCAGGAACTCAGATAGAGTACATACGTGTGATTATCTGACAAAGAGTCTGGCTGTATTCTGTGTGTTCTGAGAACAAAAAAATAAATAAAAAGAGAATGAGCATTCATTTTTCTTTGTTTCATCACTGGCTGAATGTTATCACCTGCTTCATGTTCCTGAGACCACACCTGCCCACCATGAGATTCCGTAACCTGGAGCATAAGCAGAGGTATATCCCTCCCCCGCCCCCCTTTAAATTGTTGCTTGTCAGTTACTTTGCCAGAGAAGCAAAGATGTCTGGAAGACAGTGTCTAAAGCATGTTGCCCCCATCCTGTGGCTTTTACACTCTTTCTGTTTCTTCTACAATGCTCCTTGATACTTGGCTTGGGGGTGTTTACAGAGATTTAGAGCTTATCCCTCAACTATCATTTATTTTCAGCATCTTGATGAATGTTGAGCCTCCCCATTAATTACAACAATTTTCAAACAGAAGCTTCTCTAACCGAAGGTGAGAGCAGACCTAATCTATGGGCATAAACATGGACAATTTGATAGATAACAACATCCATTTAGCCAAATAACAATAGTATCTTCATTGCTACACCATATGACTGCCCAAACCCACTAGATTTTGAGTAGGTTTTATAAGCAGACAGTGGGTACATCTTTCATGAATTTTTCACCCAGTGTCTTATTTAACCTCACTGCCAAATATTTTCATATTCATTCTAATATGTACTTTGCTTGCTGGCATCCAGCATGCTACCATATTTTATAATGTTTGCAGAAGGCCAGTATACAGTATACTCTTTTTTCCTGTTGAAAACGATGCACTGTGTGTCTCCACTTGCTGTGTGCTGAGAAATGGCCATTATTATCAGTATGGATGCAATAAGGGATTCAATATGTAGGGGAGTGTATAATGGTTTATTAAGTACATGAATCAGGGGTCATAGTGGTTACATCTCAAGGTCAATCTTTATAATGCAAACACTACTTTTTCTTCTAGCTGAATGGAATGAGAAGAACATCAGAGTGTTTATTTTCCTTATAATGCTGCAGCACATTCCCCCTTTTCAAGTAGTAATATTCTACTTATTTATTTTTACAGCATTGAATGTATCATAAAACATTTACTGAAGCTTTGCGGTTTTTAACTTTGTATTAAGTTTAGGCATTAGTTTCAAACCTGGACTTCAATATTTAGCACAATTTGTTACATGGGCACAGTATTTTTTAATATTTCAGAAAATCAATCTACCCCCTCCTGCTATGCTTTGAGTTAATAGTGGCTAGTTTTGAAAGTATAGTATTCATTTCATGGCTTCTTAAGTTGCCAGTCAACATGATAACATTCATATATAATTTAATTGCCCACATTTGGCTTAAAAATCACCATTCTTTGCCAGAAAATATTCCCCTTCTCTACTTCATCTTCTTTTAATTTACCACTAGTAACAGGCCCATGTTGCTTATGCATGCCCATTGATGTGACCACTACATTGACTACTAGTGTTAGGAGATTGACTGTTGAAGATGGATGCGTGGTTTGGGCTTAGAATCCTGTCCTAGAGGTCTTCTTTCCAGGACATTTATTATTTAGGTTATATTAAATTTGTTTCTGTTTAAACCTAGAACTGGTATGTAGGAGGTTGACGAGGTAGGAATGACTTAGCTGCTTCTAGATAGGGGTTTCTAAGAAAATGAAGCAAAATGGTATCAAGGATGAGATTTTTAGGTTGTACCAACTGTGATTCACTGTGAGACTGAGCTACCACCTGCTTAAAGCAATATGGCTAGTTTTCCTCTGCCTTGGTGTATCTTTGTCATGAACAGCATGGATGACCAATATTGGCAAACAATATATAGAGATGTTGGCTGATCTTAAGATATGTTATATGCTCCTTTCCTTAGAGACCAGGTTGGAATCTCCACTCAGAGAAAACATACATTCATCAAAAATGCTGATCATCATGTTGAAGGTGATGAGGTCAGTAACTACGAGCCCACAGGTCTGTTGATGGCAACAGGTGGGCTGAATGTTATTGCTCTTCTTGTCAGAGTGTATCTGTGTTCTGGATCATCAGAGTCTAGCAGATCATACCCCGAAATCCCTCCCTTTAACAATTATGTAAGTATTATCCAAGGTTAAAATTGCTTACCCTTTGCTGATGTGGTTCGATGTGCCACTTGTTCATGTACTTCTGCTTCTTTGCTGTTCCACAGAGCTGTCCGTGAGTGCCTGAGCGCAGGGGAGGGGGCCGCAGCCATGGTGACATCAGAGCAGTGCTGACAGCGGGGGCAGCAGACTTAATGGCTTTAATTCACTTCTCTTCACTTTTTTTTTTTTTTTTCTCCTTACACTGCTGCTAGGGATAGATAGCCCACTCTTGAGATGGGTGCACCAGGAGTTAGCTCTCCCATCTTTTAGGCTCTTCTCTTAGAAGCAGCTTGCTCACTCCTAGATCAAGAGGTTAGTCTTCCCTAAATCAGGGCTGCCCTCCCCAAATAAGACAATTCTCTAATTAGATTCCCTGAGGTAAAGAACTTCCTATTGTTCAGAGAGGGACTGTTATGTATGCCCTATCCCACGGATGGAAGTTTCCCATTGGACATTAAATCCCTTCTATTTGTATGGTTAAAAACTTTTCAAAATGGATAATTGGGTTTCTACCTGTGTCTAACTCTGTTTACAGAGAAGTTGTGGGTTAGGAATCACCAGTTTAGAGAATATGCTAACAATGTAAGTAACTGATTGTAGTCAGTTACTTCTAGAAGAACTAAGGAAAACTATTGAATGACTCAAAAGAGCTTATTTTGAATAAAAATGATACCTGATATAAAGTTCAGTACCCCCCCCCTGCCCCGCCCAGGGTAAAGCCTGTATAAATGTGTACATTTCTTTCAAAACAAAATGTTCAAGGTCTTTTTAGGAATATATATACACATACTGTTTAAGGTCAAGAAACCATTCTCTACTCTGTAGAATGAATGCTTCATCTCAAGTTGAGGAGATTCATCATCTTTAATTGTTGGCTTTTTTAGCCAGTGTCCATTTGTGAATTAGTGATGCCTTTCCAAGATTATTTGTGGTAATTTCTTGATGTATATTGATATTTCCATAATCCAATGATAACTAGAGATATAATTACTTTCACATTATTTTGACATCATTGGAAACAACAGCAATAACAATAGCATATAAACAACAGCAATAAAGAAAATAAACAGTATCAGAACTTATATGTCATCATATTTTCCTCATCAATATTCTGGAGACAGGTTTTGGATCCATAAGTGAAATGATGCAGGGATTTATTGATGGAATAATGAAATAGAGTTAAGAAGACATTGCTCAGCATCTCAGTACTATATTTTGTCAAATATAGGCTAACATCCTAGGGATATTGTGAGTTGTATAAAATTTACTAGGTATTAAAGTAAACCCAATTGTGAAACCAAGAAGTTAAGACTTTTGTGAAAGAAGGAGTGCATATCCTATTGTGAATCATGGAACAAGTGATCCTGGATATTATTTTAATCACAGACACATGCCATTTTAGGGTTGGCATTGGAAGTTTCAACAAGTTTCCATGCCTTTGAAAACCCAATAGTGATATATCTTGTGAGATGGAAATTTTAATAATAAATCCCAATGATCATAAGAAGAATAAAATAGATTCAAAAGGTAAACTAATCTAATTACATTGAAACACAGAAAAACACTGGGTGTGGAATCCAAGAGGGGATGGAGAGAATCATGGGAACCTTTTCTGAGGCAGGGCTTGAAAATGTAAGGTAAGACAGGTTAATATGGACAAAATAAGTGACAAGACTAGCTTAGTCTTATCAAGAAAGGTTTTGTGATTCTTTGGCTCAGTGCTAAATGTGTCCATGATTGAAGAGTTGTGGACACAGGAAGAGACAGCATCAGGATAAATAATTTAAGATTAACTCCTTCAAATAAAGGCAAAATAAATGTCTTAATATTAGTTCCCTTCAAAACTAAGTGTGAGGCATAAGTTTATGCAAATATGTCTACAAATATATCTCATAGAGCAAGTGTATGGGTTACAGAGATGATAAGAGAAGAAACAAAGGGAATACAAATCCAAGGTAATGCTTCTCTCATCATTATGAGTGAAAAAAATCATAGGTTCATTCTGAGGATCTTGTGAAATTGGTTTCAAATTTTCCTGGGGGAAGAAAGGATTCAAGCATGATTTTTAAGTTTTTTGATCATTGGTCAGAAATAGCACCACGGGAATAAATTCACTGAATACCTTAATGGTAAGTTCATAAAGACCTAATAAACTCCCATCAGAAACTCAGGCCTGCATTTCATTAAACAAAGAGTAAGCAGTTATTAAAGCCTGAAGTTGAAATGCAGCAACACTGGTTAAAGTTTGTGTTGAACAGGGGCCCACTGAGGTTGATTCAAATCACATCAAATTGCCACCAGGAAGCACCTGGCACTCAATCGCAGACAACACTTTATATTCTTATCTTCTACAAAAATGGCTTTGCTGACCATGAATAAAACTCAAACAAATCTCCAAAGAGAGTATGCCAAGAAAAACAGTGACCTTCTTTGATATTAGATTGCTTGACCCTTCCCAAACCTAGGTTTAAACTTTGAGTGGTAAATCATGCTGCTCAAGATTAGCACACAGCTGCTAAAAATACAACTGTTTCAATGAAAATAAGTCAGTTCAGCATACTAATAAAATGGGGGAAACCCCAGTATTCTCTACCACAAACAAATGAAATTATTCTAATTCATAGTTGTTACTTTTTTATGCAAAGATTAGATTTCAAAGAATTTGAGAAGCACACCAACTGTAATGAAGCAGAACAATGATAGATGTTAAGAAATAAAGGTGTTCTAGAATGGGTAATAAACTTGAACCTCTTTGTTGCCCATACACTTTTGATGAGCTGGCAAAGTTTTCGACCTCTTTAATTTAAGATGGGACTATTTTATTTCTTTCAGCTACAGTGGAAATAATTTCCTTATCTATCATTAGAATGGTTTAATACTTTCATTAATCCACACATCATAAAGCAGAAAGTGATTTTTATACCTACTCCCATCAGTCACTGTGTGAGCGTCAGAATGGAAAGTGCTTGTTTTCTGCTGATTCCGAAGATAGTCTTAAGCCAGTATCTTGGTGAACCATCAAAATATGGCAACACAATGGGTGCATAGAAATGGTAGTGTCACCATCTCTTCTCTGACATCATTTGATTTGTTGCCATGGACATCAGAATGCTTGCAAATTTATCAAGCACCCTTGACTTTCTGACAGGTCATAGAAATGGGACACCAAGAGACACCCAGGCTTCCTCTGGGATTTGGCGAATTTGTATTTTTTTTTCTTTTACAGGAGATGTGCATGATTGTTCATTTCATATCCAACTCATTCTTGACCCATGGCCAAGAAGACATAGGTGAGCCAGCTTTGGAACCAGATGAGCATGTTGCCATGTATAGCATAGCACAGCAAAATCACACACACACATACACACACATACACATCATATGTACTTTTTCATTAATCTTCTGAACCCTTACTGGGGGGTGTGTTTCCAGTCTTTCTCCACAGAACCCTTGGGGTCTCATTCAAGACATTCTATAAGGACTGGGAAAACGACTCAATGAATAAAACCAGTTACTGTGCAACAAGAACACACAAGTATGATTTCAAGCATCCATGGAAAAATCCATGTATGGCAGCACATGCCTATAATCCCAGTGCGGCAACAAAATACAGGAGGATTGCTGGAACTCCCATGTCAGACAGTCTAACAAAAAATGAGGAAGGCTGTGTGCTGTGAAAGGCTGTCTCTGAAAAATAAAATAGATAATGATTGAGAAGTGATTTTCTGTATTTGTGTGTACAAGGGGTATGGGAAGATACACACATGTATACAATACACACATATATACATAGTACATGTTGCAGGTGGCCCAAAAACAGTTGTTCTAGAAAGAGGGAAGAAGCACTTATGCAGTATTTTAGCAAGTCTGTCTCTTCATAGTGGTATGCACCCAAATGGAACTGTATCACCTTGTAGTGATATTTGCTGTGATGTAATTAAAGAGTGTGCTGCAGTGGAGAGGACACTGATAGGCTGGTGTGCCGGTCACGTCTTACAGCTCCAGGGTTGTGCATATTGAGAGGCAGATTATGTTAACTAAATGCTGGGTGTGGGAATCCCAGCCTTTATGAAGCTAGTGCTTAATATTAAATATTAAGTTAATTGAAGAAAGGGCTTCTCAGATGACTGGTAAGCATCATTTTATTTATTTATTTTTTTGTATGAGAGTATCTCCAAAAGAGACTGACATTTGAATTTAATAGTAGGACTAAAGGAGATTAGCACTAAGTCACTATTAGCTGAGGTCCTGGATAGAACAAAAGGGAAAGAAAAGACAATTTTTAATCATATATATGTGTGGGTATGTTTGTGGTCATATACATACATACATACATGTGTATGTTTTATATACATAATATAGCCATATAACCATAGGTACATAAATAATACACCTATAAATACATATACACTTTATATATATGATGTATATATAAAACATGTATTACTTATATACTATACATTTCTCAACAAAGTTCTCTAGTTTTGCAGAGCAGTGTTTTGGGTTCCAACAGTGGGGTACAAGAATGTAAAACTTGGAAAAAGGAGAATGAAATGACAAAGAAAAAAATACTTCAGGACAGGGACAGCAAATACACAGTGCTCCTTACACATATTTTCCTGCATATGAAAGAATTATGGACTCATCCCTACATCCCAAATATTCTTAATCTTAGTTATTGAGAAATAAATAAAAAAAATCTCCAAAGGTTACTACATAAACCAACAACACTATTTCTTTTATCATTAGTAGACTACTTTTCATTTTAAAATACCTTATATATTATCTATATGTTCTTTAATTTCAGTTATTAATTTATACATCTATTTGAGAGAGGGATAGAGAGAAAGAGAGTGAGAGAGAAAGAGAGAATGGGCATGACAAGCCCCCTAGCCACAACAAATGAACTCCAGACACATGTACCACCTTGTGCATCTGGCTTAAGTGGGTACTAGGGAATTGAACCTTAGGCTTCGTAGGCAAGTGCCTTAACCACCAAGCAATCTCTTCAGCCCAGCTATGTGATTTTGACTGCTTACATTTTCCTATTCTAATGATTTTTTTTCTTTTTTTTAAATTTTTTATTTATTTATTTGAGAGTGATAGACACACAGAGAAAGACAGATAGAGGGAGAGAGAGAGAATGGGCACGCCAGGGCTTCCAGCTTCTGCAAACGAACTCCAGACGCATGCGCCCCCTTGTGCATCTGGCTAAGGTGGGACCTGGGGAACCAAGTCTCGAACCGGGTCCTTAGGCTTCACAGGCATGCGCTTAACCACTAAGCCATCTCTCCAGCCCTCTTTTCTTTTTTTTTTTTTAATTGTTTATTTATTTATTTGAGAGTGATAGACACAGAAAGAAAGACAGAGGGAGAGAGAGAGAATGGGCTATTCTAATGATTTTTCCAGCATATAAGATTGGCTTTTTTTATTGAGGTATGGTGATATAAATTACATGTTTGATTCTTAAAACCATCTTGTGAAGTAGAATATCAGTTTTCTCAAAAGTTAAAATTCAGTGGGGGTCAAAGACATTAAGTTACTATTCAATTACATTTTTTCCCCCTTTTGGAAATGGAAAGAGGAAGGATCAAAGTGTTTAGCTTCCTGGTACAGCTGCTCCTCTCCTTACAATGTCCCTATCCTATGATCAAGCCATGACCATCTATTAATGTTATTCTTACTATTACTTAGAAAAGCTTCTCTTTTCAGATGATGGTGACTAGTGAGGAGACTCAAACTCATTATTAAACTGCAGAGAAAATGGGACAGTGGAGTGTTTTGCACTATTGAATCATCCCTGCCACCCCTCCAAGGACTACTTAGAAAGAAGCAGGAGTGCAATGGAAGGAGGAATAAATGAGGAAGGTCAAAGGAGGGTTACTGGATGATTTATAATCAAGGTACATTGTGTATATGTACAGTTGTCCAAAATTTACAAAAAACAAGATACATAAATTGGTGAATGGGAAAAACTATTGGCTGTGAAATCATAAGGTACAATATCCAAAAGTACTTGTGACACACTACACCATAGTTTGTTTCTCAGTGATCATGTGACTGCTTGTTGTTATAAATATTGTTGCATTATATAACATTAGCTAAAAAATAAATCTATATTGATTGTACAATTTCTATTAAGTGTCTATCACTTTTGTAGCATTACACAGTCAAAACCAAGATGCATCAACATCAGGGATACCTGTATCGTCATTATTTATGTAATCACCAAGTTTCATTTATAAAGAAAGGAAATATGTCTACAGCTATTAGAAAGTTGGATATCATGCAAATAAAACTCAGTTATCTTTGCTAGAGATGAAATTCCCCGGTATTCTGAAGTCATGTGTGTGACCTCACTGGATTGAAAAGTTGCTGTAGATAATCTAATAATTTCCTATTTTACCAACATGTTTGACATTTCTGTATAACATACTATGGTCAAGGAATACTTTGTTCTGATCCTCCAAGGCTAGAGTTTCATAACTTATATAGAGTTGCCACAAATACTCTGAGCCACCAGACAGTGAATGGACTTTTAATGACTCTAGAGGATTCCATGTGACCATGTGACCATGGCCACCAGACATGCCCAATGCACTGATATGTGTCATGATGTGTATGCTTCAAATCTCAAAATATATGCATATGTGTATATATGTGTGTGTGTATGTATATATATGTGTGTGTGTGTGTGTGTGTGTGTGTGTGTGTGATTATTAGTGTATTACTCACTACTTTAGAGTAAAATTTGATTTATGAACCAGTGTGAAAATGGTTTTGTATTCATTGCTTACGTAAGAAAAAGACTTAATACAGCATAATTAAATTCTTTTTTTTTAAATTTTTTTTATTTATTTATTTGAGAGCAACAGACACAGAGAGAAAGACAGATAGAGGGAGAGAGAGAGAATGGGCGCGCCAGGGCTTCCAGCCTCTGCAAACGAACTCCAGACGTGTGCGCCCCCTTGTGCATCTGGCTAACGTGGGACCTGGGGAACCGAGCCTCGAACCGGGGTCCTTAGGCTTCACAGGCAAGCGCTTAACCGCTAAGCCATCTCTCCAGCCCTTAATACAGCATAATTAAACCTTGTAAGAGTATATCATCCAATAAAGACTTCATATGATGATGAAAGACCACTGAATCTTGTCCCAGTAAAAACAAAATTGTGCTGAGAGATCCTTGGGCCTGCCTAGTGTTCTGAGACTCCACCACTAGCATCTGTTGGAATAACTTCTTGGATAAACACTGCATTTTGTGCTGCTTCCCTTTATCTTGAGATTGTAGAAAGGTTTGTGATGTAGTGACTGCTTAGTTTATTGATTAATGAAATAAAGATTACTTTGTCTCCAAACTACAAAATAAATTTGATATATGTTAGAGAAAGTGTTAGTATGAAGGCACAGAGAAAAGAGGAACCAATGTATTTATGAACAGTGTTTAGCAGAATATGCAAGGATATTCACCGAGAAGTGATGCATTGCCTCTAAAAGTGTACATTAACTAAAATCCTTTGAGTTATTCACCCAGTGTTCAGTAACTAGAATGAGGTGGAGGGAAAGCTAGGTGTGTATATACGTGTGTGTACACACACACGGGAATCCCCTCTTTCTCTCTCTTCCCCAAGCCCTCCAGGATTTAGCTTGAGTATTGTAACTTGATGGAAAAAGTCACCTCCTATCAGCTTCATTTCCTGCCACTTCTTCCATTTATCTTCTTAAAATTCATCCTGGGAAGGAACTAGATATCCAGGACATTAATCTGAAATGAGCAGGAAAACTGTTAAAATAAGAAGAATGTATCACTAGTCATATCTCAATTCAGAGTAGTTTTTTTTTTTTTTTTTTTTTTTTGTTAGCTGTAAGTAATGCTTTGCTCTGCTGCTTTGGAACTACAGTAAGACTTTCAAAATGAAACCCTATATTTCACCCATTGGTGACATTGTTAGGTCAGGAAAAAATAGAGTCACTGAGGACAGCAGGAAGGCAACAGAGACACAAGGAATTGGGTCATCCACATTCCTCAAAGAACCACCCAGCCATTATCCCTTCCTTGTCTAACAATGCCCCAGGTCTAGGTTTCCTGCCCCCTTATCTCCCACCTGGTCACTTCTGGTCTCACACCCTATGGCTAATATTAAGAACAAAGGAGTTCCTTCCCTTCCTCACTTCCCCCAGCTGAAGAGCTCTATATAGCACATTATCTGTAACCTCAAAGTTGACTGCTCTGCTCTTGAGAGTCAGTCCTGGCAGCTCATGTTTTTCCCCCAAAAAGCTTCTATCTTTGCTTCAGAATAGTCTCTGTGGTCTTGGGCACTCCTGAAACTTACACACGTAATTCCACCTAAAATGAGTGAAAATAAGGGATGAGATTTGGCTGGAAGTAAAGGAAGGGGGACAATTGGATTAATCACTGTACTTAAAACCAGGCCATTCTCTAGGAAATTCCTTCCTTGGCCTTTATCCTAGTTGACATTAGGCTGTATATATATATCCACCACAAAGAAACTTCCCCTCCGGACTTTAAGTCTGAAATAAACCCTTTCATTCCATAAGCTCCCTGGTCATGTTTTGTCTCGGCTGTGAGAAGGAAACTGCTGCACACAGTCCATGTATCTGGTACCTTTATCTTTCTGGCTTTGCTCTAGTGAGAGTGCTTCCCTCTTGCCCCTTACCCTCCACAGGCTAGGTACAGCGAATTTACCCATTTGTTTCTCTGAAACTAGAAAACCTTTGATATCTATTCTATTCCCTCCTAGTTCATAGTCAATACCATTTATTATTATTATTGGCCATTCTACTTAAAACTCAGGAACCTGAGGTAGCAGGATTGCTGTGTGTTTCAAACCAGCCTGTAACTTCATAGTAAATTCCAGGTCATCCTGGGCTAGAGGAAGACCCTACCTCAAAACCAAAACAAAACAAAAAACAAAAAAAATCAGGGGGCTGGAGAGATGGTTTAGCAGTTATGGTGCTTGCCTGCAAAGCCAAAGGATCTCGATTCTCTTCTCCAGGACCCACGTAAACTAGATGAACAAGGTGGTGCATGCATCTGAAGTTATTCTGCAGTGGCTAGAGGCCCTGGTGAGCCCATCTTCTCTCTCAAATAAATAAATGAAAATAAAATATCAAAAATATCATTGGCTATCTGCAGTCATTCGCTTCTTTCTCTCCAATCTCACCACACTCCGTTTGACCCAAATTTTTCAATTCACAATTTTCATTGTAAATCCATTTTCTGTGATTATTTCCGAGATCCTAATGAGCACAAAGATTACTAATCTACATTGCCCCAGTGCCTATCCTAGAATCTGGCACTTCAGAAATAAATAAGTGCCTAATTACTTATATTCTTTAATTTGGACTCCAATCCTGAAACAGTTACACCCAGCTTCTTGACATTGGAGAATTATCTCTATTTCCTAAGGATTGGTATTAGTAAAGATGATAATAATAATAATAATAATAATAATAATAATAATAATAATAAAAGGCTAAAGTCATACTTATGATGAAGGTATTTTCTAAACTGAAAAGAAGCATTTTTATAACAATTAGAAAAGCACTCTGTAACATATATACTGATAGTGACATGGAACAAATTGGAATTTGATTGATCAAGGTCTAATTTGGCCCACATGAGAGTAGTATTTGTAACAGCTCAAGGTTTAAATACAGGCACCATCTCCTTACTAAAGGTAGGGTAAAGTCCCTACATACTAGCATCTCATTTTTTCCCCAAGGATATTCCCACATGTTGACATTTATTGTCATCAAATCTGTGATGTTCAGATGTTTTAAACAGTTCTATTCCTGAACATTCCTTGACAAACTGTACAGTGTGAGAAAATCCTGGGTATTATGTTTAAATGTTATGGTTCAAAATGGAAAATCTACCAAGAAAAATATAAAAAGAAATGGCAAGTAGGAAGATGTTTGCATATCCTCTGTTGAAACGTACACAAAGTAAAATTCAACTGAAAAGACTTTGGTGCCAATCAGAATCACTACCTTTGTTATTTTACTCCCTGTCTACACACACATACACAAACACACACACACACACACACACACACACACACACAAACACACATGCACAAAAATAAATAAATAAAAGAAAAAAAATCTCTCAAATAGTTGTAGTCATTGTCCATGATAACATGATTGGGTTATTTTATGCCCAATTACAAAATACCTATTTATTTTCCATTTCAAACTATGGTGTGGCAAATTACCTTAAAACATAATTGTTTAAAGTTGCACTTTTTTTCTCATACTGGATTCTACAAGTTAAGGATTTTGTTGCTGCTAGGTGAAAAGCTTTATGTCTTCTTAATTATCTCTGTTTTCAGCAGTTAGGGTCCATGGAAAATTGAAGGGATGTTTCACTTACATATGGATATGATGAAGTGTTTTGGGGTTCAGGAGGGATCCCCAATGTGTAAACCTCAAGTTTTGGGTCCCATCCTACATTTAACAAAGAATTAATAAAGATGGACTCAAGAAGGATAAAATGAATTATTAGGTTTATTGAGGGGGAAATCACAAACTGTGGTGTTTAGTTAAGGAAGAAATCACAAATTTTGGGGTTGAAGAACCATGATTTCACATGGAAACACTGCATAGTTCATAAGGTTCACTTAAGAGAAATTGAGGCTTTTGGGAAAAAAAAAAAAAAACAGGAATAGAGTCACAAGCATGTGGACTTAAGAGCAACTGAGGATTTAAAAGAGAAATTAAAGTAAAGTTTCTGGTGTGTGAAAAGTAGAATCTAGGAGTTTGTGTAGGGAAAGTTGGGAAGAACCCACACATAAAAGATTCAGAAACCAAAGGACAATCATGCAAGTAATCAAGAGAGAAGTTACTCCAAAATTATAAAGCGGAGACAAACAGAAAAGCCATGCAAATCAAGAAACTGTTCATATATATATATATATATATATATATATATATATATATATATATATGGAGAGAGAGAGAGAGGGAATTGAATTGGTGCACCAGGGTCTAGCCACTACAATAGAACTCCTTGTGGGCATGCACCACTTTGTACATCTGAGTTACCTGGGATCTGGGGAGTCAAACCTGGGTCCTTAGGCTGCACAGGCAAGCACATTAATGGTTAAGCCATCTCTCTAGTCCAAGAAACAGTTTCATGCCCCACCACCCCTGCCAGCCAGGGTGGATGACTGAGAAGCCAGACTCACATGCACCTTTACTGTCCTAGTGAAGAGGCAGACAGAAAAAGCAATAAAACAAAGCAGAGCAGAACTGAGCTGAGCTGAGCTGAGCTGAGCTGAGAGAGCAGGTGGAGCTCCTGGCAGTGAGAAGACAGGGGCCTTTACAGGCATGGTGAGGACCTACTTGGTTGGTGGATTGATGGTGGAAGGTTTCCTGGGCCAGCCCAGCCTGGGGACAGTCTGTCAAGGTAGCAAGGTAGAGCGGGCAGTAGGGGTGCTGTAGATAGCCTTGATGAGACATGAGCTCCATTTTTCTCTGCCCTCTTTCAGATAGAAATGACAGATTCCTAATGCCAAATTTTGAGGTTATTTGTGGCTTTTCTTCAAAGCATGGATACTGTGGAGTAGTTAGACATATTATAACTGCTTAAGATTTTAAATAACTTTGGCTCTTGCCAAACTCTCTGAGCTCTTCTGTTATCATTCCTCCATATCTCAGAATCATGCATTAAAGAAACAAGTTATTTGTCTAAGTACAATAATAAATAATTATTAAAGACATTGAGCATTTTCTCTAGAAGTAGTTATTCATAAACAGGGCAAATGTGTGGGACTCAGTTGTCACTGTTAAGCAGCAACCCTGCAAGCTCATCATTACAAGCATTGACATATTCTGAACAAGATTCACTCCCTCATTCTCCCTAAGTTTTATTCCATATGACTTCAGGTTCTAGCCTCAGTGACACCTCTATTATAAGAAATAACATCTGTTATAGTGTATCTATATCCTATTTTGTGTCCATGAGAAGTTGAAAACTCAAATGACACCCTTCATTTTGTCTAATGAACCCATCAAACCTGATGGCATTTACTTAAAGCCATTGCAGGCTTCCTGCTTATCAGTTTATAATATAATAGTTAAGTAAAAACAAATTCACAACTGTCTTTGAAATGATCTCTGCACTGCCTTAGGATTTTTATAAGTTTTTTTTTTTTTTTTTCCTGGAATAATGCTCTTAAGATTAGTAGAAGAGTTTCTGTTCAGCAAAGAGGCCCCTCAGCAGAACCCTAAAGTACTCTTGAAGCCTTTGATCCTCTTGAAGGGACTATTCCGCATCTACTGGCTCCTGAGCTCCTGACAAAGGATCTTATGCTATAGGCATGGATTTTATCTTGCCTTAAGACTCTTTCTCTGAGAATCTTTGAGAGGTTGAAAAGACTATTTTGGACACTTTACATTTACAACACTTTCCACAAGACAGCCGATTAGTTCTTTCTCTAGTTCCTGTCTCTCCTCCTGATGTAACTGAAGGCAGACTGGAGAAAGCGAGCACATCTCTCTGGGTGTTTTACCACAGATGACAGTTTTGCTAATCTTTGAGCCACTATATATCAAAGACCTCTTGTCTTCTAACTTCCTATGACAATTTAGTTCTTTACCTCTCAGTCTTGACCAATAGTCTTCTTTCTTATAATAATGGTCTTTAATAACATTTTCAAATGTATATCACTGCACTCTGACAGTAGTCTTCTGTTTCATTCTATTTTGTGCTACCGTAACCTTTTAAATAATATTTTTTAGTATTTATGACATTTCCCAATTCCCCTTGCCTTGCATGTCATTGAAGTTGGGCAACTGTGAGCCTTACCTTTGGCAAGGCTAAATGTGTGTTTATATATAATTTATTTATTAGAGAGAGAGCAAATTGGATCACTATGTACATCTGGCTTACGTGGGTTCTGTGGAATGAAACCTGGGTCCTTGTGCTTTGCAGGCAAGTGCCTTAACTGCTAAGCCATCTCTCCAGACCACAAGGCTACATTTTAAGCTTTTGTAAAACAGTCTCAATACAGCAAGTTTTAAGACTACATTTCCTGGGGACAACTTAGCCATCATATTTTCTCTGCCTGAGAATTAAATTAATATGGAGAAAAATAGGTTGAAGATTTGAGAGAGGTAATATGATAAACTTGCTTCTCATTGTGATGGAAGTCCCACAAATCTGGATAGATTTTTCAGTGATATGAGGAAATAAGTATCATTTGCTTTTTCCTAGTCTGTTGCTAAAAAACACACAAGTGGTCCTCTATCCACAACTCTACTCAGCCTGACCTCTGTATGTGAACAGAACTTCCTGTTCGTGTGGGTTAGTGCTACATGTTACTCAATCACTGATAACAGTGTAATTAATACTGTGAAGGAGGATAAGAAAATCGAAGTATGGAACTGATAAGATCACTGCTGTCTGCTCAGAGCATTACAACCTATAGTCTTGCCTCCATGGCAAGAACAGTCTTAGAATATTTAAAACATATGCCCCTAATTAGTTTTGGTGATCTTAAAAGATAGGAAAACCCTTTGGTAAATATAGAATTTTACTATTAAAAAAATGAGTCCATTAAATATTATCTCACCATCCCCTTGAAACATTCAAGTGCAAATATACAGATTTACCTTGGCTGGTCAAATTAAAAAATAATACAAACATATTCCAAAACAATGAATATTTACCTCAAAAACTGTGAAACATATCCTACTACAAATAGCACACTATGAATATGTTTTACTTCCTGGTCACCAGTCAATAATGAGTACTCTTGTCCTTTAAAAGCAAAGGTCAGTAGAAGGTGCTAAAAGGAAGACTGAAACCATACCTACCTCTCAACATCTTATTGATAATGGCCTGTCCAATGTCATTTGCTGTACCTGCTCTCAATGTGACTACTTGTGCCTGGAAAAAGCTATACTGAACAGACCTGCCTTTGGATTCCTAATTATTTTGCTTCTTTCGGCCAGCAAATATTCAACACAATGACATATTGAGGAGTTCTAAAATGAGCTACCTGAAAATCTGACGCCATTTTATCCTCTCATTCACCAGTCTTTACATTACAAAAAAAAATTGCTTGCAAGGTCCTATGAAGTTTGAAGTTCTATTGTAGATGTTAGACATGTGATATTAGAAATAACCGAGCTTGGCTCTCAACGGTATCCCAGCTTAGGAAAAGAAAAAATATTTAGTTAAGTATTTTTCCTACTGTGAAGTAAATGTTTTGAAGTGATATAAAAAGCCTTCTCTGCTTGGTCGGATTTATCAAGAAGAGCGGGGCTGGAGAGATGGCTTAGCGGTTAAGCGCTTGCCTGTGAAGCCTAAGGACCCCGGTTCGAGGCTCGGTTCCCCAGGTCCCACATTAGCCAGATGCACAAGGGGGCACACGTGTCTGAAGTTCGTTTGCAGAGGCTGGAAGCCCTGGCACTCCCATTCTCTCTCTTTCCCTCTATCTGTCTTTCTCTCTATGTCTGTCACTCTCAAATAAATAAATAAATAATTAAAAAAAAAAAGAAGAGCATTGTCGGGGATTTCTGTCAATTGGACAAAAGGGAAGTATCTATGGTTCTAGAACTCCATTTGTTGCATGCTTCCAAGTAGGGTGGGTTTCAGTGTGAATTTGAAGGTGGGAGGGAAGAGTAGACAGTGGATAACTCATATCATCCTCAAGGTCTTGTTGCATCATAAGGCAGCATCTCAGTCTGTCCCCAACTATTCCAGTTCTAGATAGCCTGATAGTTTTCTGACACGCCTGGCTGAGATTTGAAAAATATATTTCCTATTGGATCTTCTTCTCTGTTCCCTGATAGATGCACAGGTTTATAATTTTAGATCTTAATGACTACTTTGTTTTTTGAAACTCAAGTAATTGTTTAATTGAGTTCTATGGGGATAAATACCATTTAAGTAGAGTATGTGTGAGTAGTAGAAATTTAAAAAAATGCAAGTTCAACTACAGAAGAAATTCAGCAAAACCAGAAATATAATATTGTCCTTCACTTAATGATTGGTGTAAAGTTAGTTAAATGACTTATTTCAGAATATTCAATAGAAGTTTTAAGGTCTTTAATAGGTTACTTATTTTTCAAAACTGCTATACAAGGAAATAATGAATATATGTCTATCCTTCACTCTATCATCTGTCAAACATCTAACTGTCTATCACATATCTATCATTATCAAGTAAACATTACCTGGCCCATAGTAAGATACAGCTGATACTATTTTTTATATCCCTCCTTGGGCTGACACTGGGCTTGAGACTCAGGCTAGGTTACCAGCCAACAGTTATTAGTACATTTACAGGTCTATATTCCGGGTCCCTTTTATGGGTTACCTTGAACATTTTTATCCAGAGGTACATTAAACAGGAGGGTGTGGTCTTTAAGCAAGAAATATCACTCCAGGTCATCCTATAGGTGATTTATTCTCCCTAGGATGCTGATGTCTTTATTGCACAGCACACACTTCTTTATAGGGGGTGGTGAATTGGAATGGTAACATGTCTATCACTCCTGTCCTAAAAATAACCCCTTCCCTCTTCCTTGGAAGATTCCTCAGGCCATCAAAATGAAAGAATTGAATATGAAAATTATGAATATGAATGAATATGAAAATTAGGAACTTGGCATTTTGTCTCAGTAGATCGCTTATCCTCCAATACACTGTTGGTAAATTAAAATGTCTTCTGTTCTCCATCTCTTAGCCTATGCTCTTGATTTGATTAAATTTATCTTTTTGTGAATTCAGAAATTTGCTCCTTCTAATACTTCATCTGTTGGCTTCCTGAAGGCTTCTATGTTTGGTAAACTCTGTAATTTTATGGATTGTTCTAATAACATGCAAGGGAGTAAGTCAGACAATTTGCAGGCACATGATAAATCCCACTACTAAAATTACAATTATACTTCACTTGCATGAATTTAAAAATAATGCACATAGAGTATTTAAAGTCTTTATACAAGAATATTTTGAACAAAATTTTTTAAAATGTGCTATTACTTCAGATATTAATGCTCTTTGGTTAGTCTGGAGGTGAATTTTCTTAGCTATGATGAGGAATACTTTTAAATTAAAAAGCACTCATTATGTAGAGCATAGAAACCTTCAGTTTTTTCTGACTTAAATATCTAAAAGAAGTAGTTTTTTTTCTTCCTTCTTTGACAAGGTTTATGGCACATATATTATTATAGAAGGACAGAAAAAAAGTTTGCGACTGAAGGAAAAATTGATTCAAGTTTATTTTCATTTGAGTATTCCAATTACCATGAGAAAGCAAACCTTAATTTTCTAAATTTAATTTTTTCATATTATGCAAAAAGGTTTTGATTTATCCTCCAAGATTACTCCTCAGTAATTTTCAATGAAGCAACTATTTACTTTTGGAAATTTGAAGGAACTTATATAGTTTATCTTGGGAAAATAATACTAAAGGAAAATTTCAGGTAAAAGTGTTGAAAAATATTAAATTTTCTATAAAGTTCTAGCTTATTAGTAGATAAGACATTTGCCTGAGAAGCCTAAGGACCCCCAGGTTCAATTCCCCAGAGTCCACATAAGCCAGATATACATGGAGGCACAGGCTCCTGGGGTTCATTTGTAATGGCTATAGACTCTGTTGTGCCTATTCTTTCACCCCTCCTATCATAAATAAATAAATTTAAAAATGAATTTTTTGTAAGAAGGATATAATGTTATGATCTCACTCTCTCACCTCCATTCCACTGAGGTCTCTTCTCAGTGGGATTATTGGTAATTACTGTGGGTCATGCAAGATTTTATTATTAAAACAAAATCAAAAGAGTCCATGAAGTGGAATTGGCCATTATAAAGACACCACAGGTTATCATTGAAGCTTGATGAGGACATTTTTAATGACATTCTATGGTTTGATCTGACATCAAGTAACTATTACTCAATAATTATAAAGAGACTGTGATTAAATCCCTACAATGAACATTATAACAAAAAGAAAATGAAGAAATTGAGGTGCAAAATTGACCAATGATAATGTTTACAGAACAATTACTCAGGACCCCCAAAATTATCAGCTTCTAGTAAGATTTCCACAGTGTTCACTGCGGGTAGAAAGATGAGGCTTCACCATGCAGCTGTAAAGCAAGGTCTTCCACCCTTAACATAGCGAATTCTTTATGAGAAACAATTACAATTAAAATCACACCTGTTCCAGCCAGGCATTATGGACTATGCCAGGATCCTGAACTTCCTGATGGCATGGTGTGGTTATTTTTAATAATTGTTCTAATTTATTGAACACCACTGTGCACTCTTTGTGTATACCAATCAATGCTCACCAGAATTCCACAGGATAGATGTTCTTCCCTTTCATTTAAGATGAAGACAGCAAGGCTCATAGAGGCTTACTAATTGCCCCAAACTTTATAGCAGGATTGGTAGAGCCAGAAATTGAACATCAGGCACCCTGCTGCTCAGCCCTCTCTTGTTGCAATACCAACTGCTGCCTTTCACGTGACCACCTGGTGGTATGTTATTCAAAAATGCTTCTCCTCAGCTTCTGATTCTTCCTGTGGTATCACAAAGCATCCAAACCTCTGCATTGTCTTCTTGAGCTGGAGCAGAAAAATAAACAAAAGATAGTGGTGAGTTGAGAGTAAAGGACAGAGAGACAAGGCTTTCCAGCCCCTTGAGTATCAGGATTTGCTTATTTTGTCATCCATAGGGTTACACTGTGCACAATCACATAGCAGACTGCTTCTGGCCCCAGTTCGCGTCTGATTCTATCTTTAAGATGACAAACCAGGGCGCTGAAGATAACTCCGTTGGTAAAATGCTTGCCCCATAAACATGAGGACCTGAGTTTGAATCTAGTACTCACAAAATATGAGGAGTGGAAGTCTTGTACCTTGAATGCAAGTATTGGTGATATGGAGATGAGCAGGTCCCCAGATCTCCCTGGAGAGCTAGTTTATCTTAACTGGTGAGCTCCAGGTCAATGAGAGACCCTAACTCAAAAAAAAATAAATAAATAAATAATAGGGCTGGAGAGATGGCTTAGCGGTTAAGCGCTTGCCTGTGAAGCCTAAGGAACCCGGTTCGAGGCTCGGTTCCCCAGGTCCCACGTTAGCCAGATGCACAAGGGGGCGCACGTGTCTGGAGTTCGTTTGCAGAGGCTGGAAGCCCTGGCGTGCCCATTCTCTCTCTCTCCCTCTATCTGTCTTTCTCTCTGTGTCTGTCGCTCTCAAATAAATAAATAAAAATTAAAAAAAAAACTTAAAAAAAATAAAAGAAAAAAAAGAAAAGAAAAGAAGAAAAGTAAACGGCATATCTGAAGAATGACAGCTCAGGTTGTCCTCTGATCTCTACAGGAATACACAACATACATACACCCACATGTGAACACCACACCACACACACATATACACCAAAAAAAAAAAGGAAAGACAAAAGAGCCAGCTTTACCACAGTTGTGTGTCCTCATTATTTAAACTGTTTGAATGAACCCAAACTCAACATTCATTCCTAGAAACTTCATCATTTCCCCCCATTCCACATCTGTGTTTCCTTTATGTGTCTGATGCAAGAGAATGCAAAAATTTCAGAGGGCAATGCAGGTGGAAGAGCCCCTGCACTTGTACTTTTCTCGGCACCTCCAGATGCCTGCTGGCATTTCCACCGATAGGAGGAAGCCACTTTTGATCAGAGCCCACATGTAACCGCAAGTAAGATAAGGAAAACAAGAGGTGGGAGGGCAGTGAACTGGGGAGAGTCAAGGATTGGATTCACCTTTGCAGCCTCACCAGTGGAAGACCCGGGAAGGACCTGCATACACACAGCATCTTCAATGTTGAGATACAGCTATGTCAAGATGCTTCAATACATAAGAGAGGTTGGTGTTCCCTGAGTGATACAGATCTTAGAGTAGCCTCAGGTGACACACGCCCAGAGTAAGATTCTTAGGTCTACTGAATACAGATTAGAAAGTAAAGCAGATATGAAATAGTCTGTCAAAGAAATGTAAAAAATCTAAGGTATTTGAAAGCATTAACTACAATGATATTTATCAAATTAATGCAGTTAACCTTTAGATCTAGAAAAAAAAAAAAAAACAAATTTGAAAGCAAACGAACTACTTGACCAAATCCTTTCTATTGCTTATACTTGGCATATGCTGTAATTAGTATTTGAAGGCATTTTTGACAATTGGATAGGATTCATAACTTAGATTTCTTAACAAAAGTATCTTTCCCTTTTGGATGGAAGGATACAGGAAGGAATGATACAAAATAAAAATATCTATTTTTTTTTGGTAAAATTTCCAAGAGATTTTTGTGATAGCTCTTAGTAAATAAAAAACAAAAAGTGAGGCTAGTCATTTATTTCCATTACAGCCACAGACTGTACATTGGTGACACGATCTCCATTTTCACTCATATAGAGAGTCTATAAAAGGCCAAATTTCAAAATCTTGAGCTTCTATCTTCTTAAAAATAAGCTCTATGACCAATGCTGGTCAGAAATACAAATATAAAATTTACTACATATATTTTTGAATATTCCCCACCTGTCAGAATGAATATGTAATGGCTGGATCACAGAATCATTGGCTTATTTTGAGGTGATATTCATTTAGAAGAAAAAATGATTCAAGGAAGGTAAGATAAAGGAGAGAAATTGGGCTTGGAGATGTAGCTAAGTGGTAGCATAGTATCATGTGCCAGGTCTTGGATTTGATGAGTAAGGAAGGTCCAGAATGTAGAATACCTGATACCATCCCACAAAAACACTGAACCAGCTCTGTGTATCTGGGATACTTCAGTGTCATCAAATGTTATGTGTACATGTATATTATGTAAGCATGGATGTGCACTTAATTAAAAACCATCACAACTAAGAAGGGTGTGCATTAACAGGATGAGAAATAAAAGTGGGCATATGCTGATGTGCACAGGTTCTAAAAGACATGTTAGCTGGGCTTGCCCCAACACAAGGTCTAGGTTAACTTTGTATGTTTGCTAAAGCAGGGTGTGTTCTAGGATGGGGTTGGCTAATATGCTAATATGGTGCATGTACTTCCATTGGATTTTGCTCAAACAGAACATACACTAATGGGATGTTGTGTGGAGGGTTATATGGAGATGGATTAGCAGTTAAGAGCACTTTCCACTTTAGTGTGAAGGCCTATCAGGTAGCAGACTATCACATTCAAGTCCCAGAACCCACATAGAACGGTGGGCAGGGCTATGTATGTGTGTAACCCCATTACACACATTATATGAAGGACAGAGACTGAAGAATCACTGGAGCTCACTAACAGAGAGCAAGCCTGACTTGAAAGGGAAACCCCATTTCAAGAAAAGAAAAATGCAGATAAGTGATAAGAGAAAGATAAATGCATTCCTTAGATATTTTTTTGATACAACCAAGAAATATCTGATAAGTGTAAAATAAAAGAAAATAAAGTTAGGTAAGTATTTTATATCAGATTATTAACCATGAGAAATATGTTGTTTGTGTGGTCTACAGTTTGCCTAGTACAAATATAATGGAGTGGAAATAAGGATGATTTTAGTATCAACCAGGATGCTGGCTAGACCAAGCTATGCAATCCCCTCCCATGTTCTGCCACGAACTTTAAGAATTGTATAAAGGGGAACTATATTAATAATTGAACAAAGATGAGCTGAATATTTTATTTTGTTATTTTGCCAGGTAAGCAATGATACTGTATTACTTTAAAATCAATCATAACTGTATTTTCTAATAGACTATTTGCAGCTGCAAACAAAACTAATTTATTTCATGCAAGTCACTGAGCAGGTACTACGAAAATGAAATTGATTCTGAATCTCTCCCACAAAACTCTACCTTCATTTTTTAAACTTTAACAGCAGTGTTAATAAAACCTGAGAGTCAGGCAACATTCAATAGAAGATTATTTTTCACCTGGAGAACTTTAGACTTTTATAAAAAAAATCATTCATTTCTGCATTATGGAAACAAGAAATAGGATTTTTGTATCAAATAATTTTATAAAATGAGCATACTAGCAAGAATTTTGTAGTAAAAGAAGCAATACACTTTCAGCAAATGTATTATTTGTTCACGTTGTAATAAAATGCAGTGTTACTCAAGATATATTGATATTATTTTTAAGAATTGTCATTTTAACATGTGATTCTGATGAAGAATTATTTTTGTCTTCATGTTCTTCAGAATGGAAATTATTTCTGGATTTCTTATCTGAACTATGCATGTCAAGACACACATGTTATCATTTCATCCAGGCCTCAGTGCCCAGTAAAATTTCATGCCAAGGAAAACATTTATATACTGTAAAATCAATTGGTGTAGGTATTATGATTTAATTCATAAACTAAAAAAATATTTATTTTGGAGTTATTTATTTCTCTTCTCATGTTTAATCCTATTCTCCTTTATGGGATGCTTAGTTTGCCTAATAATCAATATACTTAATAATATTGTATTGTGCACATGAGTTTTGTTTTCAAGATCCCAAACATGGACATGGTTTATTTTTCTTTCATTTATATTGATTTCTTATATTTATTAAGTATGTTGTAATTAGTTAGCATATATGAAGATCATGCTCTCATCTTGTTGGCACTGGATCCTTTACGTAGATTTCATTATATTTTCACTGGGTACAACAAGTGCGTCATAGATTTTTTTTTTTTTAAATCTCTGGTGTTGTAATTGCTTTTTGTGCTAGTCACCAAAATTGAACAGAAGAAGATTATGAAGCACACTGGCTTAGACCTCACTAATTTCTCCAATTAAAATACAATTCTTGGAGTAGGAGAGGTAGCTCAGTGGTAGAGGCCTACATGAAGCCTGGGATTTGGGCCCCAGCATGTCAATGGAAAAGAAAAAAATAAATAAATGAAATACTTCTCCTTCATCCATTTCTTCAAAATCATTAGTTTCATCACTATAACATAAAATTTTCCCTGTTTTTCAGTGTGGGATGTGCGTGTTTGCGTGTGTGTGTGTGTGTGTGTGTGTGTGTGTGTGTGTGTGTGTGCACGCTGAGGTTTAGACACAGTCAACAACTCAGATGTGAAAATAAACTGCTGTCCAGGTGTTGGTGTTGCCATTTCCAGAGCATTACTTGCAAATTCCTTAGTCCTCAATTTTCAAGGTTTAAAATCCAAGTGGTTGTCACTGCTAAAGGGTTGTTTTTTGCAGGAAAGACTTCAGGTCTCAGGCCAAAAGTTCTTAAAAATTTGCAGCTGTGTTGAGTCTTGAGTGTGAAGCCATCTCTCATCTCAGTTTCACTGAGATTGGTTGATTTGGATGTGAGTTGGAGTGGGCATTATTGTTACCATAAATGCAGTGGAGATCTAATGCATATCTGTTGAATTGAATGTCATCACACAATGGTCCATGGGAAGAACTCTGGGCATATCAAATATTGAAATAAGTCCACTGCCTTCCCACAGATTGATAAAAGCAGGAAAGTGATTCCCAGCAAGACTGACCCTTCATCCTTCATATTTTTTTCTTAGGAGTATACTGAAGTCATCGAGTAATGACCAAATAAACTCCATGTCTAGATTTATTTTTAGTAATTCATTAGATGAGAGTATAAGGATCATGTCCATTCACAAAAAGTTCATATTTATACTGTGAAAATCATTTTAACATTTCATTTAAAAGTGTACAAGAGCATATATATGCTCTTTGCCCACCTTGTTGAACATGTTCTTTGAACACTTTAAGAAAAAAAATATTCAACTTCTGACTTTGCCACAGGATTGAAGCAAATTAGCCTGTCACCATTAATTTAGAAAGAAACACTTTTAAATATAATGTTTGCTTTCCTACCTCAGTTTGATGCACTAATGAAAGCAATTAAAGCAATGAGATTTGCCACCAAGAAAGCAGCCTATCCCAAGGGACATAGTGTATTTGCGGACAAATTTCCTTAACTGTATTCCCCCTGTTTCCATAACAACAGGCTTTATTCTCAGATATAAAATGTTGACACAACCAGAGCAGTTCAGAGATAGGACGTCACGACCATCTATGTTCCTGAACATGGCTGAGAGGAGTGCCTATAGTCAGTGAAGCCAGGGAGAAGTAGAGTAAGGAGTTATACTAGGGAGTAAAGAACCATGGGCAGGCAAACCCAGAAGGGAAGGAGAAGTCTGTTCTGTAATCTGATCTATGACAAATGAACTGCAGCACAGCGATTACTCACCAAGGAGCAAGAGCACAGCTGATGCCTTCAGCCGCACTGCTCTGGTGAGTTCTCACTGTCATTTAAAACATTGTGGAGAGAGGACTGGTTGCCCACTTTTATAATACCATCACTTTGGAGGCTGATCAAGGGTGGGGACATCGTTCAGTTGGTAGAGTGCCTGGCTAGCATGCATGGAGCCTTGAGTTCAAGCCCCATCACCCCATAAACTGTATGTGGTAGCATATGCCTGTAATAATAGCCTTGGGAAAGGAAAGCAGGAGGATCCAGCGTTCAGGACCAGGCTGAAGTACCCTGCGAGTTTGAAGTCAGTCTGGGCTTCATAAGACCTTATCTTAAAAAAAAAAAATCAATGCCAGAAAGGGGGTTCAATGGCTAAGAGTGCTTACCCTAAAAACATGAGGAGCTGAGTTCAATCCCCTGCACAAATGTAGGAAAAACAAAACAAAATTCAGGGCTGGAGAGATAGCTCAGTGTTTAAAGGCACTTGCTTGTAAAACCTGACAGCCCAGGTTTGATACCCCTGTACCATCTAAAGACAGATAGATCCACAAACTGGTGCAGTGGTACATGTGTCTACAGGTTATTTGTATTGATAACTCTTTCTCTTTCACTCCTTGCAACTAAGTAGTCAAACTAAAATGTTATTCCAGTAATGGATCCTCTCTCTCTCTCTCTGTCTCTCTCTCTCTCTCTGTCTCTCTCTCTCTCCCTCTCTGACATACACACACACACACACACACACACACATCAAATAGGAGATGACCATAGAACTCCCAGAAGTCAGCAACTATGAGAAAAAACAGTGCTTCCAAACCATTTTTAACAAGCTATAATAGAACATTTTCTCTAGTTAACAAAACATCAAGTGATAACAGATATATGATTTTTTTTAATTGCCCAAATTCCCACTGTACTAGTTACATTCCACATTGGCATGACAAAATAAGAAATTGACCAAAAAAAAAAAAAAAGTAAGTGAGGAAATGTTTATTTTGGCTCATGGTATTTCATGATGAGGAAGCCGCTGTAGGCTGGAACACCATTCAAGGTGGGAGCTTGTGGCTCAGCTTGCTTTATCTTGGAACCAAAGTGAACAGCTAAACAAATGGTCAGCAAGTGGATTATAACCTTCTAGCCCAGCGCCTATGGTCCTCTGTTCTCCTCTGTTTCAATGCCCAAAAAGGATCCATGGCCACCAAAAACATCATCATTAGCTGGGCACCAACTCTTCAAACACATGATTCTATGGGATGCATTCAACATTCATGCTATGATACTAAAATAACCAAGGGTATTAAGGAGTTACTCTAATGAAGATACTTCTTTATCTCAGAAAAATTCGGGAAGGAACCTACGCTTCACCAGTTAATTATTATACTATTTGTAAAGAGAGATTTGAGGCCAAACAGGTAAGTAAAGCAAGGCAGAGCCACAATGTGGATATGTGGTCACTGCTGCTCTAGTGATGCTCTGTGGACCATCCACTGTGGCTGTTGTACACTAGGAGTGTGCTTCCTGATTTAACCATTTACATCAACCTCAGTCCATTCACAAGGATAACTTCAGGCTTTATAGACCTTCTGACTCAAATGTCAGTGTCATATGAACCTCTGGCATCACAAGCCCCAGCTTTACTTTGAATTTTAATAGAGTATGTTTATTTTTCTTTGCCTCGGGACATGCTGCTTTGCTTACAGTTTCTCGAAGCACGTATTTTTTTCATAATTTTATTTCTACTTTAACCAAATTGTGTGTGTTTATGTAGTTGCAGAGTAAACATATCCCAGCTTATCTTTCAAAACGTAAATAGCTATTTCATATGTATTTTCTGGCTCAATTTATTATACCTAAAATTTTCTCTGCTAACTAGAAATTAAAGAGGCTATATACTTTCCCTTCATGTTTAGTTTTGAACTGACACAGTGCAAGGCACAAATGGTAACAAAACTCTCCAAGCAAACGTTGGAGTTGAAGAAAAAGATAGGTGAAAATAAATTTCTCAACTAAATGTCCTAGAAGAAGTGAGCTCCCTACTCAATAAGGACAGAGTAGGATGCAGTTTTTACCCATGAAGTACCACATCATGAATACCTCAGTGTTTCCATCTATCTCTCTACCCACGTTCAGCCTGTTAACATCATTCCTGAGGTTTGTGTGGAGCCCAGCTGACTACCATGGCCACAGAGATGCCTCAACTTGTTCATGCCTAGAGTCAGAAGAGAGAGGATCTTTACATACCTCTCCTTCCAAACCCTGTTCATCTGGACATTTTCTCATCCTTCATAATTTATTCCTCTTGGTTTATTTTGTCTTACCTCTTGTTGAAATTAAGCTCTTGATGTTAGGACAAAAAAAACCTGACCAGAAACACCTCATAGAAAGAAAGGGTGCATCTCACCTGTAGTTTCTAAGGGCAGGTTCATAGTAGCATGGAAAGCATGGCCGAGTGGGCAGCCGAGGCTTCACATTTTATCACGGAGGAAGGAAGTAGTGTGAGTTCTGGGCTAGGGGAAGGGCTGTATTATACAAAAGGCAACCTCTTCCAGGGACCTACCTCCGTATAGCAAAGCTCCACACCCCCAAGGCCCCACAACTTTCCCAAAATGTCCAAGTATTCAAACACATGAGGCTTTGGGTGACATTTCATTCAAACCACCACAACTGTTTAAGTCCCACTTGTCAATAGTAAGTTCCCACTATCCTCAGTGTGCTGGAAATCAAGTGTGTTATCTGAAATGTTCATCCTTTGTGGCCAACAACACAGTAAGAGAGACCAAGCAGGAACAAGTAGAAACTAGTGCAAATAACAAAACCTTTGAAGAACAACCATTCAAATCCAACTTGTTTATAGGTTCCTGTGGATGTGCTATAGTACAGAGTAGAAAGAAGTATTCAGGAGGAATGACATGAGAGTCCTTCTAAGACAGGCTTTTCTCCATAACACAGCTTTACTGATGAGTATCTGAAGTAGCTATGGGGCAACCAAACAAATGAACAAATGAATCAATGGAAAATCATAGTAACTCCTTTGCCTCAGGCATCAGGTATAAAACTCTGCAGCGCAGGAAGTTTAAAACTCAGGTGTGATGCTGCCTGCCTGCCTACAGATGTTGCATATACCTCTGTGTCTTTCACTATTACATTATGCTGGTCCGATAGAAGCCCTGCAAAAGGAGACCTCGAGCTTTCTCATTGAAATGGCTAGAATAATTGTTTCCTTGCTGCTGTAAACACAATAACTGATGGGAAGTAGCTTACAGAAAGAAAGGATTTAATTTACTTTATAGTTTGGAGGGGAATTTTTATGTGGCAGAAAGGCATGGCAGGCCAAGAAGGGCTGCCATTATCACCTTACAAAGCAGGAAACAGGGCTGGAGGATGGCTTAGCAGCTAAGGCATTTGCCTGCAGAGTCATAGGAACCAGGTTGATTGCCTCAGGACCCACATTAGCCAGATGCACCAGAGGGCACAAGCAGCTGGAGTTCTGCAGTATTCTCTCTCACTCCCCCCACCATGTCTCTCCCCAAACTCTCTGCTAAACAAACAAATAAATAAAAATAAAATATTAAATTAAAACAGGAAACAGACAGAGCAGCTGTCTGACGTTGGCAGAGCCCTGGGTTAAAGGAAGCCTAAGCTGTCTGCCGTGAAGGCCCTAGGGTATGGAGAGGTTGCAGCAGCCTGAACTACTCCTCATATCTCTGGCACCAGAATGGCAGGAGAGCTCCTCCCACCATTCTAGGGAGTTGAAGTGAGCCAGGATCCTCCCCTTATTCTTGGGGGGTCACAGTTAGCCTGGACCCCTGGACAAAATCTTGGACCTGAGATCAGCAAGAACTAAGGCCACCTGGACATTCAGATAAGACTTAGGCTTTGTCCATAGCCCTGTGACCTCTGGCAAGTTGCCTAGGAAACTCCTTATATAGTATCAGCCACCAAGCTTTGCACAGCCCATACCCCAGTACCATATTCCATTGCTTATGCCTTGGAATGTATGCTAATTAGGCATCCCCAAGCAACCTTGTACATCCAATTCCCTTAGGACCCTCAACTGCTTATAAACCCATTTCCCTGATAAAGAAAAACAGTGCTGCTCAAGGAGACCTTCTCCCAAATGTCCTCTTTTCTTTCCTGCACTCACCAAAGTTGCCTGGACTCCTTCTTGGAAACCATGGCTGGCCCTGGAGGACCCAGGGACCTACAAGCACAAAGTGGAGATAAATTGTAAAATCTAAAGGCCTGCCCAGAGTGAACCAATTCCTCCAGCAAGGTTCCACCTTCGAAAGGTTCCACAACCTTCCAGAACAGAAAAAAAACAGCTGGGAAGTAAGTACTCAAAGACAGGAGGTTATGCAAGGGGCATTTTACACTTCAAATGACCAAACCAAAGTTCAGGGAAATAACTGTAGCCTTAGGAAGCAGATTTTCTTTAAAAAAAAAAAAATCAAAGTACGTCATTTCTTTATTTAAATGACAGAAATTTTGTTTTCAAAGTTTCACATTTTTTATTTTGATTACTATGGATTTATTTTTAAGTTCTCTATAAGATTTGAAAAGCATCTTAAAGCTGGAGTGTTATTTTCTTCTGGAGATTACTCATTGGTATTTTTACATAAGCATTCATAGACCCATAGAATATCATCCAGGAAATTAAATCATATTTAAATCCAATGCTTACATTTCCAGAAGAGGAGGCTGAAGTCTACAGAAATGAAGTGACTTGAAATATATTCGACTGGAAGGGAGAGATGAAGCCTAGGACACAAGTTTTAGTGGTTCCAGTGTTAACTTTATGACTGGCAGGTTGGATGGTAACACATGTTTTGATTGATTACTCACGTTTTACCTGTACACATTAAGTCCCACATGAAGCTGTCTATAAGTGAGTCACATGTGACTTTATCCTATTGCCAGAAGCACCCATGCATGATATCAGAGATTACTGCTTTTGTCTTCTTTTTTGAACACTTGTAAAATTTAAGCAAAGAAATATTTTTGTACCTTTTCCCAGAGAAAGAAGCTATTCCAATTTCATTTCTGAGAAGTGTGATTGATGAAGAAAAGAACACATGATAATTTGACACATGGGATGGAAATTGCAAGGCTGTTTATGCATCACTATCTATTTTGTAGGATTTATAATAGTTTATGCTGTGTGCTAATGCTACATTAGCTTCTAATTCTATCATACTACACATATGTGTCCTTGTGTCCATATATATATGTGTGTGTCTGTTACAATGTTGGTCTAAATAGTAAATTAGATAATGATTTTTAAGAGCTTAATACATTACATGGCACCAGTAGATTCTCAGAAAAATGATACTATTATTGCATGTCTTTTGGAAGAAGATATTTTGAACAGCTAAAAGTAGTGTTCACATTTTAAATGTCTCTGTAAGTGGGAGAGTGTGATTATGGTAAGAATTTTCTGACTGTCAGGTGGGAGTGATTATTTGTGAGTATCAGTACACATGGTAGCTAGGTTGACATCATTGTAGCCATACTTAGCCTCTGGATTTTCTTAAAGACACACACACACACACACACACATTATTATACATGTGTACAAGTATTAATTTATCTGCATATACCTATGCATGAATGTGTTGCTAATAAGGGTGAATTTTAGCTGGGTGTGGTGGTGCACACCTCTAATCCATGCACTTGGAGGCAGAAGCAGGAGAATTGCTGTGAGTTTGAGGGCACCCTGAGACTACATTATGAATTCCAGGTCAGCTGGAGCTAAAGGGACATGCTACCTCAGTAATAAATAAATAAATAAATAAATAAATAAATAAATAAATAAATAAATTCAATCAAATCAGACTTTACTGAGGTTGACTCAGGGATGTGGTAAAGAACACAGATGTGTATACCCTTAAAGCAAGGTTACTCTCAATGGAAGCCTTGTAGATTGGGTTTAAAAATAAGAGTCACTCAAACGACCATTTTAATTAATATGTTAGATGTTGTGGTAGTTTGATAGACTGAGAGCTAAGACACAAGTTTAAACCTCATATGAGACTTTGGAACTATCTTAAGTTGGTAAAGACTGTGATGACCTTTAAATTGGACCATATACCATGTGAGATGGTTATGAATGTATTTGGGGCCAGGAGCAGAATGTGGTAGTTTGAATGGATGGCCCCCAATACAGTCATTATTTTATTACAGTTTATAGCTTAGATTTGTTGCCATCTGGCTGGATGATGTGTCACTGTGGTTGGATCCTGGGTCCAGCCTTCAGGTGTGGGGGTGGATTTGAAATTCCAGACTAAGGATATGCAACATACTTGAGTTCTGCCTGGAGTTCTAAGTTTACTTGCTTTTTGGTGTTGGCTTGTGGAGTTTTCTCTCTCTGCTTGGACTTGTGGAAGCAGGCTAGCTTCCTCTGTCATTATGTAACTTCTGATGAATCTGTAAGCTTCAATAAGTATCCCTTCCTCCATATCTGTGCCTGATTTGGAAGTTAATCCCAGTGACCGGAAGATGTCCATTGCATAGTTGGTACAAAGAATGGGGTGAGCTGATTCTGACCATGTGGAGTTTGGTCTTTGGGAATTTTTATTTTAGAGAAATGGGCATGGACTTGGTGCTTGCAAATGAAGACATATTCTGGAGATAAGCCAAGTATTATGTACTATTCTTATGAGCGTTTGAAAATGCTAAGTACAGAAAAAGTTGTATTTAAGATCTGGCTTATTATTTGGAGGACTGACTAATGAACTTTCTATAGGGGAAAAAAGACTGCAGGCTGTTGAAACTAGACTATTGGAATAAGGGCTGGTTACATTCTCCTGTCCAGTAACAAAGAGTTAGATCAAGGTTAAATTTGTAGTGAACTGATGTGCTTGGCTAATGACATTGGATTGAAAGTTTTTGAATTTTAAGTTGGAAAAACTCAAGCAGGCTTAAAATTATTGACACAGAGACTGGTTACTAAAGCTGCCATTGTTAAACACATTAGAGTTTTGAAGGAAGATGTCCCAACTTCTTTATCTTGAATCAATGGAAAGAATGTCTGAGGAAAGACTATGATAGATATGCAGCTCTTTTGGAAAAGAGTTGAGTGGCATAGGAACCTGCTTTTCATGGTTGTGATTTATTTCATCCCTGAATTACGAATGTGGCTATGGTTTCCCAAAAGAACTGGCAACATGGCAGAAGCAGAACAGAAGAAGAAGAGGACCTTCAGCAACCTGGACCAGCTCCTTGACATGTCCTAGGAGCAGCTGGTGCAGCTGTCCAGCGCCAGGCAGTGGCGGCAGCCGAACCGCGGCCTGCGGAGGAAGCAGCAGTCGCTGCTCAAGTGCCTGCACAAGGCCAAGAAGGAGGCCTGGCCCTTGGAGAAGCCCGAAGGGGCGAAGACACACCTGCTCGGTGTGATCATCCTGCCTGAGATGCTGGGCAGCATGGTGGGCGTGTACAGTGACGCGACCTTCAACCAGGTGGAGATCAAGCCTGAGATGATTGGCCACTCTCTCGGTGAGTTCTCCATTACCTACAGGCCGGTGAAACAGGGCTGGCCCAGAATAGATGCCACCCACTCCTCCCATTTCATCCCCCTCAAGTAGTAGCAGTAAACACAGCCTAGATTCTAAAAGAAAAAAAATTAAAGAATATGGCTGTGTCTTGCACACCTGGTATTGGTAAAAAAATAAAAAAATGCATGTGTGGTCATAAAGTACACATGGTTCCAGGCTATGCTGCAGAGACATAGCATTCATCAGGGCATGATCACCCTCAGACTGGCAAAGCCATGGGAAGATGCATAATGGTTTACTTGGAGACCCAAGAATGTTTTTGATATACCAGGACTGTTCAAGTGTTACCATGGAGGCTGTTGACTAGGGATAGAAGTTTTCCCTGGCTACTCAGCCAGGCTGGGGGGGTGGAATTAGAAAATCTGGATCCTTAGTCACTGGTTATTACACTGGACTTCAACTGCAGATGTTTGATGTTTGCTTGATGGTTAGTGAATTTGCATTATACAAGTCTCTGTTATGCCTTAAAGCATTGGGAAATGTTTACTCTGTGCTTTAATATGTTGAAAGTATATAACTTGTTTTGGTTTTACATGACTTACAACTAAGAGAAATCTTAAACCTCCAATGAGACTTGGGACTTTGGAAGTGTCTTAGGTTGGTGAAGACTGTGGGGACCTTTGAATTTGACAATACACCATGTGAGATGGTTATGAAAATATTGGAGGCCAGGAGTGGAATGTTGTAGTTTGAATGGATGGCCCCCAGTACATTCCTGATTTTATCACAATGTGTAATTCAAATTTCCTGCAACCTGGCTGGGGGAGGTGTCACTGTAGTGGAGCCTAGGTTCCCCCGCAGGTACAGGGGTGGATTTGGAATTCAGTCTAAAGATATTCAAAGTGCCTGAGTTCTGCCTGCAGTTCCTCAGTGTACTTACTCTTTGGTGGTGGGTTGTGGCTTTTTATTCTCTCTATTTGGATCCAAGAAAGCAGGCCAGCTTCTCATTCCATTATGGAACTTGCCCTGGATCTATTGACTTCAATAAATATTCCTTCCTCCATAATTGTACCTGATTTGGAAGTTCACCCCCCCGTGACCTGTGGCTGCTTACTACAGATGTGAATATTTTCATTTCTTAGCAGGCTAAAAACATCATTATGACTACATAATGAGTCCCTTACAAAGAGCCCCTGGAGGACTAATAGAAGAAGGACATGGGTACTATTTGTGTTTGATCATTCCTAGAGGCAATACTGAGAAGTTTAGTATACAGAAAGCCTTTTTCTCACCCATCAATGGATGACAAGTTAAAGTAAGTCTCAATCAACTTGGTGGCATTTATACTTGAATTTTTCAAAGCAGGGAATTGCAAATGTCAGCGTCCACAAATCCTGTGAACCTTTCTTTCAGTCAAGTACAAACATTGACGTGAACAAGAACATGTGAACTAAATCAGTTTGAAACATCTATGGGAAGCAAAGAATCTAGTGTACAAGTGTTTAACTGACCTCTAGAATTCTTTGTAATTTATTTATTGTTTTATGTGTTGTGTTTCCATTGGACTTTCAAAGTTCCTTTCAAAGGCATTAGGATAATTGATAATAGTTGGGATTAAAGACCATTGCTTGACTTTTGGTAGGCTTATAAGAAAAGCAGGTCAAGAGATAGCAAAATTTGCTCACTGAAAACAGATATAATTCCTCCCATAGATATTTCTAGACATAAGTGCCATCTCTTCTTCTGCCCTTGTAACATTCACCCAACTATCTCTTGGAGGCAAAAGTAAATCACAGTGGTCATCTTTCATCCCTTAAGCCTACAAAACTCAGTTTTTTATAGATCAAAACTATCTCTTTCTTCCAGCCTTGCCAGTCCCATTCTAAGTTCATATAGTCCCATCTTTCAGAGTATAATGCATATATCCAACCAGTATATACTTGGATTTCAATATAGATTAAGTCTTTCTGCTATTAACTTTCATAATTGCAAGGGCTATTATTTTTTAAAGAATTTTATATACATTGATATTTGCTTTCTACCCCATTCAGTGATTGTCAGTTCTGGTTTCTCTTGGGATGTTTAAAGCTGACGGAGGTGCAGCCATATTGACATAGAGTCAATGAAGTCTCGCTGAGATTTTGTGCAGAGTTCTAGGATACAGCAGTTTAAGTGGAATTTTCAGGGTCTAGTAAAGGCAAAAGCAGGCAAAAACTGTTCAGAGCTGATCAGGGGGCCTGTGATTAGAAAATTAATGGTGAAGATAAGAAACAATAAGCTTCTATTTAGAAAATGATCACTCACAATTAATATTATGAAACTGAAAAAGTTGTGTACGTTTTGTACTTAGGCAAGGTATGGAAATAACTGGCTTCTTAGGAAAGAAATGACCAAAAAAATGTAATCAAGTTAAACTTTGGCCTCCATTTTTCCTTCAGCCATTTGTGATGGCCACATCTCTGACCAGGACTAACTTCTCCTCCTGCACCTGACTTTTTATGCAAAGCTGGTTTCTAACTATAGACTCTGGGCTCCATTCTGCTCCCCCTGCGCCCACCCCCCTATCTCAGGAGCACCCTTTCAATCCAGACAGAAAAGCCAATGCTAACAATAGGCATATGTTTTCACAGTGATTATTCAATGATTCTTTGATGAAACTATCAGTAATGAAGTGAAATTTCTTCTCAAATAAGTGTATTAGAAACACAGTAGAGAAACATTATGTCTAATTTGGAGCTGAACTTTTTGTTTGGTATTTTATTGAATGTGGAGACGCCACCCAGTCATATACTAACAAATAATATCCCTTCAGCCTCTATTGTGCTCAGTTCTCCAATTAGAAACATAAAAACAGATTTTAAAAAAAAGATTCTATATTCATTTTTTGTTGGTATTGAATTCCAGTGCTTCAATAAGAAACTCAATCAGTGTATACTTACAGATACATTTTCAGATTTTCTCTTTTCACAAATGTTCTTTCTCAAGGATGTTGCACCTAGTATTCACCCTTAGGATTCAGAATAAATTTAAGAAATAGGAACTGTGAAGTGGCAGCACTGTACACAAAAAAAGGGAAAATTATGTCGTACTTCAATACAGTTCTGAGCTGAGCATATATCACAGAATTTTGTATAGTGCTTCTTGCTTCATTCTAATTAAAGTGGTATAAAACAAACTTTGTTTCTCAAACATCTAGACATATTAGAATATATATATATATATTCGGAGAGATTGCTGTGTCATTTCAAGGCCAAACCTAAGGGCCCAGTCCTTTCTCTGAGAAATAATTGGGTATTCTTTGTAGAGAGCAGGCCAGAGTGTCTCAGTTAGTGCTTGAAGCTTTTTGATATTAAAGAACTGGTATGATGCTAGATCTTCACCTGTCCAGAGCAGCAGAGCACATTTGGATATGCCCTACCTAAAAGCTAATGTACGTATTATCTTTGCTAGTATGAGACCACTTTTCTTATGTTGTATGTGTATGGATATGCAACCCCTAGTAAAACAGCTGTCTAAAAAGAATGAGGACTTCCGGTTAAGATGGTGGCATAGGTACCACGCCAAAGCAGCCTAGGGGGGAATAAAGACCAAAAAAACTCAGCAAAATACACACTTTTACTAAAAAGTGAGGTGTATAGGAAATTGAAGCAGCAGCGGAGATGTAGAAGAGTTCCAGAGCATCCAGAGCCTGCACAGGCGGGAAAAGCGGCTCCAGCAGCTCGGCCAACCGCTGCGGCCGCGGCGCACCAGAAAGCCGCCATACTTGGCTCAAGCCACATGAAAAGCCAGGTGCAGGAGCTTCCACTCACACCGTGCTCTCCGCAACTCGGGAAACATGAGTGGAGAGTGGCAGCGAGCAACGGAGGAGCAGACTGCGAGGTAGAAGAACGCGTGGAACAGCGAGAGAACCAGAGCAGCTGCGGCTCCCTCCCCTCCCCCACCGCCTGAGCCCAGCTCCAGCGAACAGAACAGCAGCCCAGGACCCGGCCACGCCAACAGCGGGACCCAAGCAGGAGCAGAGTTCGGCAGCAACATCAGCGGCTCCAGCACCAGTAACAGCGGCCCCAGCAGCAGCAGAACAGGAGTGGCAGCAGCAGCAGACTCGGCAGCAGCAGCTTCAGGGGGAGCAGCGGCAGTGGACACAGCAGCAGCAGCTTCAGCAGCAGTGGTGGCTCCAGCAGTGGCAGCTACAGCAGCAGCAGAGGCAGCAGCAGCGGTGGGTCCAGCAGCAACACCTTCAGCAGCAGTGGCTACAGTCCCAGCAGGGGCAGCTTGAGCAGCAGCAGTTCCAGCAGCAGGGGTGCTGATCTGCAGGGCCACACTTGCCAGGCTGGGTTTGCCCCGCAGGAAAAGCAAGTGCCCAGCTCCAGAAATCAGAACAGCAGTCCGACGGCCCAGGCAGCAACTTGACTGAGACCAAAATCATCCAAGGTAACTGGGATTGCACCAGGGAAGGGTCTCACTTGGTTGCAAGCTGACTTGGATCCCTCAACAGACCAGAAATCTTAACCTCTTTGTTGATAGAGGATCTGGTCCACTGTCCCAACTTTTATTTAATATAGTTTTGGAAGTCTTAGCCATAGCAATAAGGCAAGAGACACACATAAAAGGGATACAAATTGGAAAAGAAGAAATCAAGTTATCATTATTTGCAGATGACATGATTCTATACATAAAGGACCCTAAAGAATCTACTAGCAAGCTGTTAGAGCTGATCAAAACCTACAGCAATGTAGCAGGATACAAAATAAATACACAGAAATCAGTAGCCTTCATCTATGCTAACAACAAACACACAGAGCATGAAATCAGAAAATCACTCCCATTCACAATTGCATCAAAAAAAATAAAGTACCTTGGAATAAACCTAACCAAGGAAGTAAAGAATCTCTACATTGAGAACTTTAAAACACTCAAGGGAGAGATTGCAGAAGACACTAGAAAGTGGAGAAACATCCCTTGTTCCTGTATTGGAAGAATCAATATTATGAAAATGCCATATTACCTAAAGCAATCTACACATTTAATGCAATCCCTATCAAAATTCCAAAGGCTTTCTTCATGGAAATAGAAAAAACAATCCAAAAATTCATTTGGAATCACAAAAAACCTCGAATATCTAAAATAATACTGAGCAACAAAAAAGAGGCTGGTGGTATCACCATACCTGATTTTAACCTATATTACAGAGCCATAGTAACAAAAACAGCATGGTACTGGCACAAAAACAGACATGTAGATCAGTGGAACAGAATAGAGGATCCAGATGTAAGCCCAAATAGCTATAGCCACCTGATATTCGATAAAAATGCCAAAAATACTAATTGGAGAAGAGACTGCCTCTTCAGCAAATGGTGTTTTGAAAACTGGATATATATCTGCAGAAGGATGAAAATAGATACTTCTCTCTCGCCATGCACAAGAATTAAATCCAAATGGATTAAAGACCTTAACATCAGACCGGAAACTCTGAAACTGCTAGAGGAAAAAGTAGGGGAAACCCTTCAACATATTGGTCTTGGCAAAGACTTTCTGAATACAACCCCAATTGCTCAGGCAATAAAACCACAGATTAACCACTGGGACCTAATGAAATTACAAAGATTTTGCACCACAAAGGACACTGTGAAAAAAGCAAAGAGGCAACCTACAGAATGGGAAAAAATCTTCGCCAGCTATATATCTGATAAAGGATTAATATCTAGTATATACAAAGAACTCAAAAAGTTAAATAATAAGGAATCAAACAAGCCAATCAAAAAATGGGCTATGGAGCTAAATAGAGAGTTCTCAAAGGAAGAAATACGAATGGCATATAAGCATCTAAAAAAAATGTTCTACGTCACTAGTCATCAGGGAAATGCAGATTAAAACTACATTGAGATTCCATCTCACTCCTGTCAGATTGGCCACCATCATGAAAACAAATGATCATAAATGTTGGCGGGGATGTGGAAAAAAAGGAACCCTTCTGCACTGCTGGTGGGAATGCAATCTGGTCCAGCCATTGTGGAAAACATTGTGGAGGTTCCTAAAACAGCTAGAGATTGATCTACCATATGACCCAGCTATAGCACTCCTAGGCATATATCCAAAAGACTCATCACATTTCCTTAGAAGTACGTGCTCAACCATGTTTATTGCTGCTCAATTTATAATAGCTGGGAAATGGAACCAGCCTAGATGTCCATCAACAGATGAGTGGATAATGAAGATGTGGCACATTTATACAATGGAGTTCTACACAGTGGTAAAGAAAAATGAAGTTATGAAATTTGCAGAAAAATGTATGGACCTGGAAAATATTATACTAAGTGAGGTAACCCAGACCCAGAAAGCCAAGCGCCACATGTTCTCTCTCATATGTGGATCCTAGCTACAGATGACTGGGCTTCTGCGTGAGAATGAAAATACTTAGTAGCAGAGGCCAGTAAGTTAAAAAGGAGACATAAAGGGTAGAGAAAGGATGAGGGGAGGATACTTAATAGGTTGATATTGTATATATGTAATTACAATGATTGTAATGGGGAGGTAATATGATGGAGAATGGAATTTCAAATGGGAAAGTGTGGGGGTGGGGAGGGAGGGAATTACCATGGGATATATTTTATAATCATGGAAAATGTTAATAAAAATAAAAAAATAAAAAAAATAAAAAGAATGAAATACATTATATTACTTCTCCTGTGTGTGTGTGTATGTGTGTGTGTGTGTGCGCGTGTGTGTGTGTGTGCATGTGTGTGTGATGTGGAGTTTGTTTATGTGGCATAGTTATGTTATGTTTGTGTGCATATAGGCATGTCCTGTGTTTATATGCAGAAGACAGGGAATGTATGGATTTGTTCTTATGTCACTCATTTACCTGTTTCCTTGAGACAGAGTCTCTCACTGAACTTAGAACTGTTGTTTTCATGCAAACGGCCAAGCCATGATAATTATCTTATCTCTGCTTCTCACAGAACTTGATTTGTAGACCTGTGTTGCTATATCTGGCTTTTATATTGATGCTCAGGAGTGAACTCAGGAGTCGCGAGTCCTCATGCTTTATCCACTGAGTTATTTTTTCAGGTCCTATATTTTTAATTACTTAATTAATTAATTTGTAAGCAGATAAAGAGAAAATGAAAGAGAGAGAGAGATTGCATGCCAGGGAATCTAGCCAACACAGGCAAACTCCAGACACATGGCTGACTTGCTACTTTGGGCATATAGTTTTACGTGGGCACTGGAAAGTCCAACACCAGTTGTACTTTGCAGCAAGTGCCTTAATTGCTGAGCCATCTGTCCAGCTCCCTAGCACTCTATTTTTCAAAGTACCTGTATCTTAAAATAAAATCTTTTTAAATTTTTTTTAAATTTATTTATTTGAGAGCGACAGACATAGACAGAAAGACAGATAGAGGGAGAGAGAGAGAATGGGCACGCCAGGGCTTCAAGCCTCTGCAAACGAACTCCAGATGCGTGCATCCCCTTGTGCATCTGGCTAACGTGGGACCTGGGGAGCCAAGCCTTGAACCGGGGTCCTTAGGCTTCACAGGCAAGCGCTTAACCGCTAAGGCATCTCTCCAGCCCAGTACCTGTATCTTAATGCAGTTATAAATTGGTCCATTCTGTGTCTTTCCCATACTGTATCACTAACAAGTTCTGATTTTAAATTTGGTAGAAACAGAAACAAAAACAAGACAAGAGATACAAAAACAGAAACTATAATCTTCCTTTGTTTCCTTTTATGACATGACATAAACCACTTCTCTTATCATCAAGATAAAGCAGTGGGAAGCCCTTCATTCTGGTGGCATTTTACATAGAAAGTGGTGTCAGGAAAAAAGTGGCCTTTTTTTCTTGTCTGCCATCACCATTCATTGGTGTTAGCTAGCCTGTTGCTGACATGGTGGAACCCAGCAGAAAGCCCATATCATTTGCCCAGCTCATATCCTCAAATCCAACCTAACAAATCCTTGTCATAATGTATTCATCCTATTTGTTCTGCTCTTCAGCCTTGTCTACAATAGACATTTATTTTTTTTTCCTGATGTATATATTAATACAGTTTATTATTAGCTCATTTGATACTCATATTAGTCTCATGATGTCGGCATAAACAGTAGAGAGAAATTGAGTCTCAGAGGAATAAAACTGAACCTAAAGTCTCATAAGTAGAAATTTTCTACCTTTAAACTGATATTATATTCAAGCACAATCTCTTAAATTTTCTTATGTAAAAATTCCACTAATAATGGAAGTTTCAGCTGGGTGTGGTGGCACACACCTTTAGTCCCAGCACTCAGGAGGCAGAGGTGGGAGGATCGCCATTAGTTCAAGTCCACCCTGAGACTATAGAATGAATTCCAGGTGAGCCTGGGCTAGAGAAAGACCCTGCCTCCAAAACCCAGAACTAATAATAGTAATGAAAGGCTGTGGACTGGAGAGATTGCTCAGTGGTTATGGCACTTGCCTGCAAAGTCTAATGATCTTGGTTTCATTTCCCAGTATAAACATAAAGTCAAATGCATCTGCAGTTCATTTATTTGTAGCTGGTATGCTCTCAATCTCTCCCTCTCTCTCTCTCTCTCTCTCTCTCTCTCTCTCTCTCGTCCTCTCTCTCCCTCTCACTATCATTGTAAATAAATTAAAAAAAAAAAAAAGACTTGTGTTGCCTCCTTCCTCAGGCCCACATATTTTTTTTTTCTCTGTGTTCGGACAGTAAGACTCTCCCTGGTCCAGGATGTATCACACCATATTGCTGTCATCAGTGTGTCTCTCCCTCTGCATAATAAGATGCTTGAAAGATATGATAATGTTTTCAATCTTTTTGCCATTTTCACTCCTGATATATTAACTTAATATACATTTTAACATCAAGTAAATGTTAAAACTTACTTCGGGCCGCCGCCGGACCTCACCTGGTCACCTGGTCACCTGGGCCGCGTCCCCCGACCCGCCAGCCGCCGGCCCTCTCCCTGCAGTTCTACCTGTGGTCTCCGGCACCTAAGAGGCGGTTGAGCTGACCGGGGACAATTTCAGGACATTGAAGTACGAAGAACAAACACTCCTAAAGAAAGCAAAGATGGTCAAAGGCAGTGGAGAACAGCCCAGGACAGGGGGCAGGATGGAGCGGTTCCAGCAAGGAGTTCGCAAACGCACACTTCTGGCCAAGAAGAAAGTGCAGAGCATCACCAGGGAGGATGTTAAAAGTTACCTGTTCTGGAATGCTTTTGTGCTGCTCACCGTCACCGCTGTCACTGTGGGTACAATCCTTGGATTTACCCTCCGACCCTACAAAATGAACTACCGGGAAGTCAAATACTTTTCCTTTCCTGGAGAGCTTCTGATGCGAATGTTACAGATGTTGGTCCTACCCCTTATCATCTCCAGCCTCGTCACAGGAATGGCGGCCCTAGATAGTAAGGCCTCGGGGAAGATGGGAATGCGAGCAGTAGTCTATTACATGACGACCACCATCATTGCTGTGGTGATTGGCATAATCATCATCATCATCATCCACCCCAGGAAGGGCACCAAGGAAAACATACACAGAGAAGGCAAAATTGTACAAGTGACTGCTGCAGATGCCTTCCTGGATTTAATCAGGAACATGTTCCCTCCAAATCTGGTAGAAGCCTGCTTTAAACAGTTTAAAACCAACTATGAGAAGAGAAGCTTTAAAGTTCCCATCGAGTCCAATGAAACGCTTGTGGATGTCGTGATCAACAATGTGTCAGAGGCCATGGAGACGCTGACCCGCATCCGAGAGGAGATGGTTCCCATCCCAGGATCTGTAAATGGGGTCAATGCCCTGGGACTAGTTGTGTTCTCTATGTGCTTCGGGTTTGTGATTGGGAACATGAAGGAGCAGGGACAAGCCCTGAGAGATTTCTTCGATTCGCTTAATGAAGCCATCATGAGATTGGTAGCAGTGATCATGTGGTATGCACCTCTGGGCATCCTCTTCCTGATTGCAGGCAAGATCGTTGAGATGGAAGACATGGGGGTGGTTGGGGGCCAGCTTGCCATGTACACAGTGACGGTCATCGTGGGCCTCCTCATTCATGCTGTCATTGTCCTGCCGCTCCTCTACTTTCTGGTAACCCGGAAGAACCCCTGGGTCTTCATTGGAGGGTTGCTGCAAGCGCTCATTACAGCTCTGGGGACCTCCTCAAGTTCTGCCACTCTACCCATCACCTTCAAGTGCCTGGAAGAGAACAACGGCGTGGACAAACGTGTCACCAGATTTGTGCCACCATTAACATGGACGGCACTGCACTCTATGAGGCATTGGCTGCCATTTTCATCGCTCAAGTTAACAACTTTGACCTGAACTTTGGACAGATTATCACAATCAGCATCACAGCCACGGCCGCAAGCATCGGGGCAGCAGGGATCCCTCAGGCGGGCCTGGTCACCATGGTCATCGTGCTGACATCCGTGGGCCTGCCCACAGACGACATCACGCTCATCATAGCTGTGGACTGGTTCTTGGACCGCCTCCGAACCACCACCAAAGTGCTGGGTGACTCTCTTGGAGCTGGCATTGTTGAGCACTTGTCACGACATGAACTGAAGAACCAAGATGTTGAAATGGGTAACTCTGTGATTGAAGAGAACGAAATGAAAAAACCCTATCAGCTGATTGCCCAGGACAGTGAAACTGAGAAACCTGTGGACAGTGAAACCAAGATGTAACCGACACAGAAATGTTTTCTTGAGCATTTCCTGAAGAGTTGGAAAACCATATGAAATGTGTCCATCTCCTTAAGCTCATTCCTGCAGTGAGCCTCTTTCCTCCTCTTTCCTCCCTATCCAATAGGCTTGGACATGACTCATCCAAACACAAGGGAGGACTTTGCAGCAGCCAAAATATATAGATTTCACACACACACACACACCATCATTTGAAATTTTAAAAACATTTCATATTAGTCTTACCTAGAAAGGTATCAGGATAAAAAAAAAAAAAATCATTACCTTACAAATTTATATGGCACAATTATCCTACGTGATTGTTTTATGAGTTAAGAAAGTAAACAAAGGGTAGATTTAAATCAAATCTCAAATTTTAAAATTCCATAAGAACACAATTGAATTTAAGTTTAAAAACCTGACAACTGGATGATCAGCCATCAGTTGCCAGTTGGGTAGCAGAAGCGGTTTTCTCGTTTCTCTTCTGTCCTTGGCTTTATCAATAGCTGGACAATGTCCTCACCTAAGCAGCACAGCTGTGAGGAGCGGCAGGAAGTGACACTTCCATGTGACCTCAGGCGAGTTGCATCCCTAGGCCTCAGTGTCCTTGTCCAGAGTATGAGTGACTTCTCTGGGCGTCCTGGGTTGCTAGAACCCAGACTTCCTGTTCCATATCCTGAAAGAGCCTGCCGTCTACTTCCACTTGGAGCACCCTGTACAAGTGCCATTCCATGGGGCACAGGGTTCTCAGAATGGGCACTAGTGAGAGCGGACATTCTTCTCCAGAGCAGGATGGTATGTGCTTCACCAGGGCCTGAGTCCAAAATGTTGGTCATACACTGGCCAGGTGGAAGACCATTCCGGAAGTAGGATTTTTTCCATGAAACCCTTTGCCTAGTTATTCCCAACAGGAAAAGTAATCTCTTCTTCCCAAGACGGAGGGACTGCTCTTAAGAAGGCTTCCCACCACTCTTCAAATGACCATTAGATATTTAGGAGACTAGCAACTAGCGAGTATGCTCATGGTCTTTCCATGGAACACTATAAAGAGCTGAGAAAGACTAGAAGATGGTTGATGCTATCAAGGGAAGGTTTTAAAACACTGAGAGTATGGCTCTTCTTGAAGGAAGACTAAAAAGAGCTGCATTTTAACCTTTTTATTAACCTGAGCACTGTATCTCTTCAGTTCCGAATCACTCCCCAAAGAAATCTATGTACCGAAATATGATGTCACTTCTTCGATATCTTAAAGTCAAATGGAAGAGTTCTCTGGGACAGGTCCGTGAGCTGGGTAGGTGGTCTCCTATCTGAATTTTTTTTGTCTTTGAATCAGTTCTTAGAATGAAGGAAACGAGGTGTTGTTTTTTTTTTTTTTTTCTTCAGCCCTGGAGGGTCTTTTTTTTTTTTTTTTCCGTCAAGTAAAGGTATTTTTTGTGTATGGAATTCCACATACCAAATCATTCAGAACTCTCAACTACAATGGGATTCACTTTAGTTTTGTTTGTGTTCCTAAGAAAAAATGGTAGACGATGAGTCAGTATGGTGGTAACGTCAATGAAGTTGCAAGAAAAGATAGCAGGGACATTGCTTTCCAGCAAGGCAGCTCCTAGGTGTAAAGAAGATTTTTTTTTTTCCTTCTTCTTTTTTTTTAATCCCTTAAGGAGGATCTAGTCAAAAACATTCAATGAGAGCCATCACATAATACCGGCCATGTTTGACTTTCTGACCGAAAATGGTGAAGAATGGACTTAATTATGCTAACAAACTGAAAATCTATACATGCATCATCTGATCCACAACTACAGATTTGTTGTTGTTGTTGTTCATAGAGATCCTGAGCATTACATGCATATAAAGGTAATGTTAGGCTGTGATGGAGTAACCATTCTTACGTGGAGCTCTGTTTGGGAAATACACTACAAAAGTTAATGTACGTGGCAGTCATTTTATGTCACTAGTAAACAAAAATTAATCATGTCAGATTAATGTTGTTACATGGTGTGATTTTTTTTTATACTAACCATTTCTTATGAAAGCAGTTCCTCTAGGAGGCCTCTCATCAGTCCATCATAGACTCTGCACACATGTGGACCCATTGTGGACTGGGAAGCATTACTTTGTAGGTGTATTTTCAATAAAGACAAAGATAGTTTTAAAAAAAAACAAAACAAAAAAAACTTACTTCCTGGATTGGATGTCAGCATAGTAGATATGTATCATCAAGTAACCCTCACAGGTATGAGAACACAGCTACTTACTGCCCCAAAACTCTCCTCCTATTGTTCTTGTTTAAATATAAACTATGATTTTTTTCCACAATATTGCAAAGAAAGACATATGAAATTTTCCAGTTTTCTTTGAACGTAAGAAGTGAAATGATACAGAGGACACTAATTAAATATATTTATATATATATATATATATATATATATATATGTGTGTGTGTGTGTGTGTGTGTGTATGTATATATATATATATTTATATATTATATATTTTTTATTTTATATATTATATGTTTTATATATATATTGTATATAAATGATGAAATGCTACACAGCAGTAAGGAAAATTGACATAATTGTTGTATAGAAATGAGAGCCTCCTTCATAGGCCTTTTATTGCAATTGTTAGCTAAGCTTGAAATAAAAATGTTTTCCCATTTACCCTTCCAACTGCAGCCTAAAAAGACATGGGCAACTGACATCTTAAAGGAATCCACACATCCCTTCACACTCCTGAAAACGATTGCCAACCAACCTGCTCTGTCAAGTTTGTTCCCCAGGACCTTCTTTTTGTATTGTTACCCTTATCCATGCAATATACCCACTGAGCGGAGGTGACTTTGATCTCCTGAGCTCACCCATCAGTTAAGCTGCAGATGCAAAATTACTGAGCTTACAAAGTATGAGAGAGCCGAGAGCCCTTATTGCCTATATTTAGAAAGAGGTCTGGAGCATTTTCAACAATGTCTCTGCTCATCACTGGGTGAAGATAAATGTATCTTCTTCAAAGAGGTCCTTGCGAAGCAGCAGTGGTCATTATCTTTTTCTCTGGGAAACTTAGAAAATAACATTGTCTCTTTCTGGTCACATGGATCAGTTATACATTTAATCATGCCATGTGTGTTTATATGAGCCCTTGACTGTAAAAGTCATGCAAGTCGTGATGTAAATCAGGTGCTTTACAGTGCCACACTTAAAGTTTAAAGGTTAAAAAAATCACCTGAAGTTTGGGACCCTCACAATGCAATGGCCTTAGGGAGAGCTCCCTCCGGCACAGGTCTCTGCTAGGGGGCTAGGGGTGTTAGCTTCCTGCTGTTGATGAGGGTGTATCTCCTCTTGTTCTGGAGGGCTGCTACCCATGTCTGTTTTCTTTTCTTGGATTGTGATCCAATCAAAAACTCCACTTTTTAACAGTTTTCACTGGCAATTCCTCGTCCCCACATGTAGTTTATTTATTTTTATTTTACATAAGACCTAAAAGTCATGTCAGGAGCATTAATCAAATACTAAAATATTTGATAATTCAAATACAAACATATTTACCCCGTAGCCTTAATTACATATATTTTCTCCTGAAGGCCTCTTAAAAATTTTACTACTAAGAATCTAGGCCCACTCTTTTCTTTTGTACAAAATTCTCCATTGGGTCTCTTTTTTTCATTCTCTTTCTTTGTCTTTCCTTTTATCTTTCTTTCTTTTTTCTTTCCTTCTTCCTTCTTTCTTTTTTTTAATCAGTTATATACACAATGTGTATACAGCCATGTTGGTATCATCCTTAGCCTCCTCCCTATCCTTCCCCATCCACAGGGATCCTCCTCATTGGGAAATGTGGATCCTTTATTGTGGGGTTAGCCATCAGTTATGGGTAAGAGGCAATATCTCTGTGCATAATAACCCAACATGTGGCTCTACTACCTTTCGGCCCCCTCTTCTGCAAATCTCCCTGAGCCATGTTGGGTTCATTTTAGGTCTACTTCAATGATGAGGTCTTGGGAGCCTCTGTGTCTCTGGATATCTGGTTTGGTAGGAGTTGAGTGTTCTGTGTCTATCTCCTTCACCCTTGTGCTGGTACCAGGTTCACCAAGAAAGCAACCCTCTTTTTAATTACCCCAATTACTCTTGGGGCCCTGGTGAGGTGCGATGGGCTGATTCTCTCCTCAGGACCTGCATTCATCTGAAAAAGAGGAGCAAATTATCCAGTGGAGAGTGAAGTCAAGACGAGATAAATGGGATGAGCATTATTATTTTAGAGAGAATTTAATAGGTTAGGCCCTCTTGTAGCCTACAATTGGTGGGACCTGGATAATGGAGAGTGAGATCATTTTTGTATATGGTTCTCACTTGTTTTCCAGCTTCAGCTCTGGGTTCTGTTCCACTGAGGGGATCAGTTAGCCAAATCAAGAGAAGTTGGTTACCCACCATGGCTGTGTGCCACGATTGCACTTGTGTGAGCATCACATCATGTTGTTTGCTGTTGAATAGCTTAGACCATGAGTTGTTTGAACAGATGTTGGTCATTTTTTCCCTATCGCTCATGTAGCACCTTCTGGCACTACACAAGCTAACTCTCTGGAGACTGACTCTCTTCCCAATTCCAGCCAGGTCACTCCATGCTCCTTACCAATAGCATATGGTGTCTTTGGTAGCAGAGTCTTACCACTAAACTTTGGTGGGTCATCAAGTCTTCTGACAGAGATCTGTCTTCTTTTGGAAACCTTGTAGGTCTCTCTGATCAACAGCCCTCCGTGGATGTTAACCACATGCTGGTACTGGCAGTTACATGCCAGTGCTAAGGAAAAGAAGGAAGAAAAATATAGGTATTATAAAAAGAGAGAGAGAGAGAGAGAGAAACAGGAGAAGATTAAGTTTAGTCTTCATTATACTCTGTCCAGGGTCCTGTGGTTCAGGTGTCCCCTGTGAGGATCTGGTGAAGGTTCAACCATTTAGTCTGTCTTTTAGGAAGTAGGATTTTATGGTACTATTGCTATTTGGGTCCACTTTTGTGCCCCCCACACCCACACTTACTCTCCCCTCCCACCCCACCCTCCATGTTGTCTGTTTTTTGAGATGCTTATTAGGTATGTCAGCATCTTGGGAAGATGCAGATTTGGAGGCACAGATGAATGAGACCATGTGACAATTATCTATATGTGATTGGGTGAGTTTGCTGACAACGATCTATTCCAGGTTTGACCATTTTTCTTCAAATTTTATTTTTTATTTTATTTTATTTTTTTTAATTTAATTTATTAGTTTTCTTTTCAGTAAATACAGGCAGTTTGGTACCATTATTTAGGCTCATATGTGATCTACCCCCTCCCATTAGACCCTCCTTGTTATTGAAAATGGGTCGTGCATTGTGGAGTTAGCCCCCAGTTATTAGTATGATAAATGTCTCTGAAAATCATGACCCAACATGTAACTCTGACATTCTTTCCGCCCCCTCTTCCGCAAGATTTCCCTGAGCCATGTTGGGTTCATTTTTGGTCTGCTTCAGTGCTGAGGTGTTGGGGGCCTCTGAGGCTCTGGCTCTCTGATTTGGTAGGAGTTGATTTTTCTCTGCATTGATCTCCTTCCCCTTTGTGCTGGTATCTGGTTCACAGGAAAACATCACCCTTGCTTATTTCGCCAGTTGTCCGTAGTTTCAGTTGGGCCCCTTCTGAGGTATGTTGGGGCAGCTCTCTTCTTAGGATCTGCATCTATCTGGAAAAGAGAAGCAGATTCTCCAATGGAGAGTAAGTTAGCACCCAGAAAATTGAGATAACACTTACTTTTTTGATAGACAGTTTGATAGGTGTAGGCCCTCTTATACCCCGTGATTGATGGTAGCTTGATATTGTAGAGTGGGCTTGTGTTTGGGTATGGTTCTGACTTGTTTCCCAGCTCCAGCTAAGGGTCTAGTACCACTGAGTGGATCAGTTAGCCAAATCAAGAGCAATTGATTCCTCACCATGGCTGTGTACCACTATTGCACTTGTGTGGGTATCACATCCGGTTAATTGTTGCTACTTAGGTTAAACAATGTGTTGCTTGGACAGATCTTGGTCACTTCCCCCAGTCGCCTATGTAGTGCCTTTTGGCACTAGACACGCTGACTGTCTGGGGACTGACTCTCTCCTGGCTTCCAGCCATGTCATTCCATTTTATGTGTCAGCTGTGTATGGAGTCTTCAGCAATAGGGTCTTACCACTGGCCTTTGGTGGGTCATCAATTACTCTGACAGAAGTCTGTCATTGTTTTGGGAAACCTTGTAGGTTTCTCTGATCAAAAGCTCATTGTGGATTGTAGGCCCAAGCTGGAAGTGGGGGTTACAGGTCAGTGTCCACTAAGAAATTGAGGAAAAAGATAACTAATATACAAGAGTTAGAGAGGAGAGAGCTAGAGGGGAGAGGGGGAGAGGGAGGGAAGGAAGATGTAGGAGATTTAGGTCAGTCTTGATCCTACCCTCTCCAGTGTCTTGTGGTTCAGGTGTTTCCTGTAAGGGACTAGTGAAGGTTCAGTCATTTGGTCTGTCTTTTAGGAAGTAGAATTTTATGCTACCATTGCCGTTTGGGTCCGGATTACTGTTTTCCACCCTTTGATTCCCTCCCCGCCCTCCCATCCATCTTATTGTCTAGTCCATGAGGTACTTGCTGGGTATGTAAGGCATCTTGGGCAAATTCAGGTTAGGTGTTGCAGATGAGTGAGACTATGTGTCGATTTTTTTTTCTGTGATTGGGTAAGTTCGCTGAGAATGATCTGTTCCAGGTTCAACCATTTTTCCTCAAATTTCTTTATGTCGTTTTTTCTTACTGCTGTATAGAATTCCATTGTGTAGATATACCACATCTTTGTTATCCATTCTTCTAATGATGGACATCTGGGTTGATTCCAGCTTTTAGCTATTACGAATTGAGCTGCTACAAACATGGTTGAGCAAATCTCTCTGGCTTTTGGTTTGAAGGTTTTAGGGTACATGCCCAGTAATGGTATAACTGGGTCTGTTGGTATTTCTATAGTCAGCTTTTTCAGGAGTCTCCATATTGCTTTCCAAAGTGGTTGTACCATCCTGCATTCCCACCAACAGTGAATGAGTGTCCCTGCTTCTTCACATCCTCGCCAGCATTTATTTTCATTTGACCTTTTGATGTTGGCTATCCTTATTGGGGTAAGGTGGAATCTCATAGTTGTTTTAATTTGCACTTCTCTGATGATTAGGGATGATGAACATTTTCTTAGGTGTGTGTTTGCCATTTGTATCTCTTCCTCTGTGAATTGCCTGTTTAACTCTGTGCCCCATTTTGTGAGTGGGGTATTTGTCTTCTTATTGTTTAGACTTTTGAGTTCTTTGTAAATTCTAGAGATAAGGCCTCTATCAGTTGGATAACCTGCAAATATTTTCTCCCACTCTGTGGGTATTCTATTGGCTTTGTTTATTATATGCTTATCTGTAAAGAAACTCTTCAGCTTCATATGATCCCAATGGTTGAGTGACTGTTTAAGAACTTGAGCCACTGGGGTTTTATTCAGGAAGTCTTTTTCCATGGAAAGTACTTCCTAAATTTTCTTCCAGTAGTTTTCGAGTTTCTGGTCTTATGTTGAGGTCTTTGATCCATTTGGATTTGAGTGTTGTGCATGGTGAAATGTGTGGATCAAGTTTTAGTTTCCTGCATGTGGTTATCCAGTTTGTCCAGCACCATTTGTTGAAGATGCTATCTTTTTTCCAGTCTATATTGCTTGGGCCTTTGTCGAATATCAAGTAGCTATAGTTGCTTGGCCCAAAATCCGGGTCCTCAAGTCTATTCCACTGGTCTATACTCCTGTTTTTATGCCAGTACCATGCTGTTTTTATTACTATGGCTTTGTAGTATAACTTTATATCGGGTATGGTGATGCCACCAGAGGTATTTCTTTTGCTGAGGATATGTTTGGATATGCGAGGCCTTCTGCCTTTCCATATGAAATTTGAGATCATTTTTTCTATGTCTGTGAAGAACATTGTAGGGATTTTAATTGGAATTGCGTTAAATCTATATATTGCCTTTGGTAGGATTGTCATCTTCACAATGTTAATTCTGCCTATCCAGGAGCATGGGAGGTCTTTCCATCGTTTCAAGTCCTCCTCAATTTCTTTTTTGAGAGTTTTTATATTTTCGTTGTATAGATCTTTTACTTCCTTGGTTAACGTTATTCCAAGGTATTTTATTTTATTTTTTGCTATTGAAAATGGGACTATGTCCTTTATTTCTTTTTCTGCGTCTTTGTCATTTGCATACAGAAATGCTTCCGATTTTTGTGCATTGATTTTGTATCCTGCTACTTTGCTATAGGAGTTAATCACCTTCAGGAGTTTTGGGATGGAGTCTCTCGGGTCTCTTACATATACAATCATGTCATCAGCGAATAGAGCTAACTTAACTTCTTCCTTTCCAAATTGTATCCCTTTTATTTCCTTCTCCTGCCTTATTGCTTGGGCTAGGACTTCCAGAACTATATTGAAAAGCAGAGGTGAGAGAGGACATCCCTGTCTTGCTCCTGATCTCAATGGGAATTCCTCCAGTCTCTCTCCATTAAGAATTATTTGGGCCTTTGGAGCTTTGTATATTGCCTTTATTATATTAAGATGTGAACCGGCCATGCCGATTCTCTCCAATGTTTTGATCATGAAGTGATGTTGTATCTTGTCAAAGGCCTTTTCTGCATCTATCGAAATGATCATGTGATTTTTATGTTTAAGCTTGTTTATGTGGTGTATTACATTGACAGATTTTCGTATGTCGAACCACCCTTGTGTTCCTTGGATAAATCCCACTTGGTCAAGGTGGATAATGCTTTTGATGTGTTGTTGGATTCGGTTTGCGAGAATTTTGTTGAGGATCTTTGCGTCTATGTTCATTAGGGAAATAGGCCGATAGTTTTCTTTTCTTGTGGCGTCTCTGCCTGGTTTTGGGATTAGGGTGATACTAGCTTCATAGAAGTTGGGTAGTTTTCCCTGTTCTTCAATTGTGTGGCACAGTTTTAGGAAGATTGGTTTGAGTTCTTCCATGAAGGTTTGATAAAATTCGGCTGGGAATCCATCTGGTCCTGGACTCTTTTTTTTGGGGATGTTTTTTATTACTTTTTCAATCTCCATGAGCGTGATGGGTTCATTGAGGTGGTTGATCTGCTCTGAGTTTAGCTTTGGTAGATGATATGCATCCAGGAATTTATCCATCTCCTCCACATTTTCCAGTTTTGTGGAGTAGAGGTTTTTGAAATAAGTCCTGATGATTCTGCCGATTTCACTGATGTCTGTTGTAATCTCTCCTTTTTCATTTTGAATTTTGTTAATTTGGAGTCTCTCCTTTTTTTGCTTGATCAAATTGGCCAGAGGTTTGTCAATCTTGTTTATTTTTTCAAAGAACCAGCTCTTTGTTTTGTCAATTGCCTTAATTGTTTCCTTGGTTTCCAATTCATTAATTTCTGCTCTGATTTTAATTATTTCCTTCCTTCTGGAGCTCTTTGGGTTGGATTTTTCTTGTTTTTCCAATGCCTTTAGGTGGATGGTTATGCTATTGATTTGGGATTTTTCTGTCTTTTTTATGAAGGCATTGAGTGCTATGAATTTTCCCCTGAGGACTGCCTTCATTGTGTCCCACAAGTTTTGGTATGATGTGTTCTCATTGTCATTCAATTCCAGGAATTTTGCAATTTCATTTTTTATTTCATCCACTATCCATTTATTGTTCAAGAGTGTGCTATTCAGTTTCCAGTTGCCGTTGGGGCTCTTGTTGGTTTTTTTGTTGTTGATTTCTAGGAATATAGCATTATGATCTGATATCATTTAGAGAATGTTCCATGGGCTGCTGAGAAGAATGTGTAGTCTGTGGATTTGGGGTGGAAAGTTCTGTAGATGTCTGTTAGGTCTAAGTGCTCTATGGTTTTGTTGAGCTCTCTTACTTCCCTGTTGAGCTTCTGTTTGGATGATCTGTCTATTACTGATAATGGTGTGTTAAAGTCCCCAGCTATGATGGTGTTGGTGGTTATTTCTGTTTTATTGTCAAGTAGGTTTTGTTTTATGAACTGTGGTGCCCCTGTGTTTGGTGCATACAGATTTATGATTGTAATATCCTCTTGATGGATTGTTCCCTTTACAAGTAGGAAGTAGCCTTCTTTGTCTTTTTTGATTGTTTTTGGTTTGAAGTCAACTTTATCTGATATTAATATAGCTACACCTGCTTGTTTCTTATTCCCATTTGCTTGGAATATTGTTTTCCACCCTTTCACCCTGAGGAGGTTTCTGTCTTTAGTGGTAAGGTGGGTTTCTTGAAGGCAGCAGATTGAGGGGTCTAATTTTTTGATCCACCCTGTTAGCCTGTGTCTCTTGATGGGTGAATTAAGGCCATTAATGTTTAGGGTGATGACTGTGAGATTTGATTTGATCCCTGTCATTTTGTGGTGGTAGAGGTGTGTTGGCATTTCCATGGAATTTTTTTTTTTTTTTGTATCTACTCTGGGTTTGATTGCTGTGATCTTCTTCTTGTAGGCATTTGTGTTTGGTTATTTGTTTCATCTCTGTGGAGAATTTCCTGGAGTACTTTCTGTAGGTTTGGTTTTGTGTTCATATAATTGTAAAGCTGAGTTTTATCATGGAAAGTTTTCCTTTCACCATCTATTATAAGGGAGACTTTTGCTGGGTAGAGTAGTTTAGGTTGAAAGCCATAGTTTCTTAGAGTTTGAAGAGTATCATTCCAGGCCCTTCTAGCTTTTAGGGTTTCCATTGAGAAGTCTGAAGTAATTCTGATGGGGTTTCCTTTGAAAGTGGTGTGCTGTTTTTCCCTAGCTGCTTTTAGGATTTTTTGCTTGGTGTCAATGTTTAGAGTCTTAATGATAATATGCCTTGGGGAGTTTCTCCTTTGGTCTAGTCGGTTAGGAGTTCTGTTTGCTTCTTGAATCTTGATGGGCCTTTCTTTTAAGAGACGGGGGAAGTGTTCTTCAATTATTGTGTTAAATAAGTTCTCCATGCCTTTGGTCTGAAATTCTTCTCCTTCTGGTATTCCAATGATTCTGATATTAGGACGTTTAAGTGTATCCCACAATTCTCTCATGTTCTGTTCACAGGAACTTTTGAACTTACTGAAATTTTTGGACTCTCGAACTGTTTCTTCCATCCTGTCTTCCAGATCAGAATTTCTATCTTCCACTTCGCTGACTCTATTCTTGAGAGCCTCTAGTGAGTTTTGGACTTGTTCAATTAAGTTTGCATTTTCTACTACTTTCCTATGTATCACTTCCATCGCTTTGTCCAGCTCCCTTTTTGTCTCATTTTCTGATTTTCTTGATGATTCTTGGAAATCATCCTTGCATTTCTTTATGTTTTCATTTAGTGTGGCCAGCTGATTTTTAAGGTCCTCTTTTTTTTCATTCTCCCTCAACTCTCTTAGCTCTCTTTGAATTCCTTCCAGTGTCTTATCATATTGCTCTAGCTTAGTGATGGTAGCATCCATACGATTATCTATCCTTTGTAGCTTTCCTGTCAGATCTAGCAGTAGTTTGGTCAGGGTTGCATTGTTCATTGCTTCCACTTGATGTTCTGATCCTAAACACTCTTCTATGTTTTGGTTTGTTGTGATCCTTGTTGGACTGGGTGATCTGTCTGGATTTTCTTCCATTTTATTTTTCGTGTTATTTCTTTTGCGCTGTGGTCTACCCATGTCAGTGTATGGGCAGATAGGAGGGTGGAGCAGCCTGGGATCTAGCTTAATGCAAATCCAAGGCAGCCTAGGGCAGTTGTAAGCAGCCTGGGTTTTTGCTCACTCTTGCCAAAGCCGCCTACCTATAGCCTGACAGGGGCACCAAAGTTGCCTGAATTCTCACCCAGTAATGCACCTAAGCTGCCTGCCTTTGAGCTTGAAAAGGGACTGAGGTAACAAGCCTTGAAGGTGCCTAGATTCTGGCTGGGTACACTGGGGTCTGTAAACAGTCTGTGCTCTTCCACCTCAGGGGAGTGGGGGATGGGTGGCGATGTACAGGTAGGGGATGGCACCTGCGCTGGCACTAGTGACTCAGTGTGGACTTATGTGGCTCTTGCTGTGGGACTGGGCCCACTGCACGTGCAGTTGTAGTGCAGAGGCAGATGATGTGGTTACGGAATCAGGACACAGCAGAAACTGACCGGCGGCAAGTGATGTGAGAACAGCAGGGCGTGAGGGGAGGGGGGGCATCTAGGAGCGTGGGGCCCTGTGGGATACCGTGGGGTGCTCTGGACTCGCAGGGGGGGGGAGGGGGAGGATCACGCGGGGGAGGGGGATGAGGGGGCCCAGGGGGTCGCAGGTAGCGCAGGGGGCGTGGAGCACGCTGAGGTAAGATGGAGTGCTGGATGTTGCGGGACGCTGCCGGGCAGTCTGGACTCGCGGCGGGGGTGGGGTGCACGGGGGGGGGCTCGAGGAGCGCGGGGGTGGGGTGCGGGGAGTCTTGGGGCACGCGGGGGACGCAGGGCACACCTGGGCGCCCGGGCGCTGGACGCTGCAGGGCGCTTTGAGCTCCCCTGTCACGTGTGGGTAGGGAGCGTTGGGCGCGCTGGGGGGGAGGCAGGGGCAGGGCGCGCGGGGGGGGCTTGAGGCACGTGGGGGTGGGGCGTGGGGGGTCTCAGGGCGCGCGGGGGGGCATGGGGGTGCGGGGCACGCCTGGGCGCCCGGGGCGCGGTGCGCTTGGGGCGTGCCTGCAGTGTGTGGATAGAGAGCACTGAACGCGCGGGGGGTGGGGTGCGCGGGAGGGTGGGGCGGGCGTGGGGTGGTCTTGAGGCACGCGGGGGTGGGGTGCAGGGGTCTTGGGTGCGCGGGGGTGTGGGGCAGGCCTGGGTGCCTGGGGCGCGGGAAGCCTTGGTTCGCTTGGGCCGCGTCTGCTGTGTGTGGATAGGGATTGTGGGGCGCGCTGGGGGGGAGGGGCGCGCTGGGGGGGGTGCGGGGGTGCGGCGGGTGTGGGGCACGGGGGTTGTGGGGTGCGCTGGGCCGCCGGGGCGCGTGGGGCTTGGTGTGCACGGGGCGCTGGGCCGCTGGGCGCGGGGCCGCGCCCGATGCAGTTATTCGCGGCGGGCGGCGTGGCGGGGCGTGGGTCGAGGGGGTGGTGTGTGCTTCCATCTTTTATCCCAATCTGTGCCCTCCCTCTTTAAAAAGTTCCTAATTTCCCTTGAATACTTGCCTTTTTTTCCCTCGTTGTTTGTAGTGCAGCTCGGCGGTCGCCATCTTTTTTCTCAGCTCTTCAAATTTTATTATGTCAATTTTCCTTACTGATGTTTAGAATTTCATCATGTAGATATATCACATCTTGGTTAGGCATTTATCCAGTGATGGATATCTGGGTTGATTCATTTCTTTCTTTTCTTTCTATCTATCTAGCTTGTAGTTGTGGTCTAGACTCCACAGAGAGTACTCTGGACTCATGGTATATCCACCATGCATTATTAGTTCTCTGATATTGCATGAAGCCCATTCCTCTATGTGTGTGTGTATGTGAGTGTACATGAGGGTGTATATAAGATGGAAATCATGACCAAAATAGGTACCAGACATTCTAATAGACCCATATCTGGCCACATTCCCTAGACTGACTTTTTTTTATAGCATCAAAGTTTATTAACAGATGAAAGAGGTCATACTGAATGACTCACCAGTGATCTTTCTGAAGTTGGTTTGCACACTCCCTACCTCAGCACAACATGAATATACAAAGGATTTCAAAATGAAATTGACTGAAGCATAGCATCACTCAAGCAGGAGGCTTGTTTCCTTTCCAGCGGTTGGACAGATGTGCTGCTTTACAAAAACCCCTCTTCAAGTTGGAGCTATGACCCACCAGTTCAGTGCACATCTGGATCAAGCATGAGGCTCTGAGGGTACCTGTAATCTCTCAAGCTCTAGATCCCCTGTAAACTTCTGGGCATGACAACAGGTACCTGTAATTCCTGTCTTGCAAAGGGAGAAGAGCCCAGGGACTCCCGGGGCATGTTAAAAGCAGCAAGGCATGGCGGGCTTTAATCCCAGCACTCAGGAGGCTGAAATAGGAGGATCACTGTGAGTTTCAGGCCACCCTGAGACTACAGAGTGAACTCCAGGTCAGCCTTGGCTAGAGCAAGACCCTACCTCAAAGAAAGTAAACAGCAAGCTTCTGCACTTGATCTTAGCCAAAAGGCCGAGAAGCGATAACAGCAAGCTTCTGTATCACTAAGAGACTAACTCAAAATGATAATGGGCAGAGAAGCCACAGAGGCAGTCACCCACTATTCTGCTCCAACTACCAACAGTGAGTGCATGGGGCCCTACAATGGCACATGAACCTGCATATACCAGACACACACACACACACACACACACACACACTGTAAACAAATAAATACAAGGAAACCCTACTCAGCTCCCTAAACTCACAGCACTGACAGAGTTATACATAAAGCACATATGCTTCCTTTTACTAGTGTTTTTTTTTTATTACATATTAATGAGCATAGAGTCTCTTAGGAGTCTATAGCAATATAGCCATCTTATAATATGAAAATAACTTTGTGCCTGGTGTGGTGGCACATGCCTTTAATCCCAGAACTTGGGAGGCAGTTAAGAGGATTGCCATGAGTTCAAGGCCACCCTGAGAATACAGAGTGAATTCCAAGTCAGCCTGGACTGGAGTGAGACCTTACCTCAAAAAAAAAAAAAAAAAAAAAAAATTTTGCTACTTACTCTATGACATTCTTTTTCCTAAATCATTACATGGATTACTTCATTTCATTTCACAATCTAATGACATAAATGCTCTTACCATTCTCTTGCTTAGGAGGAAGAGATTGAGGCTTAGAGAAAACATGTTAAAAGTCTAAAGCAGTCTAACTTAAGCATCTGAAGCACATTTTGATTTGGATATATATAAATCCCAAGACTTTCATAATGTTCTTTAAATGTGTTTGGTGTTTTTTTTTTTTTTTGTTGTTTTTTTTTTTTTGTTTTTTTCTGGGACATCGTTGACTGGAGGTCTCCAAGTGGTCAGCTCATGAGGGATGCAACAGTGAAATGAATAATGAAAGGGGTTAATACATGTACTAAAAGCTCAGACAAAGCCAGGAAATGTTTCCAAGTGGCAATTTTTGAAAAATATTTGGCAATAGTGGAAACTCATAGATCAGATGAAATTCTAATCCAACTTGAAGATGGAAGGTGATCTATACTCAGGAACGGGGGCATATGCATTTAATCCCAACACTTGGGAGGCAGAGGTAGGAATATTGCCGTGAGTTCAAGGCCACCCTGAAATCAAACAGTGAACTCAAGGTAAGCCTGGGTTATATCAAGACCCTACTTCGAGAAACAAACAAACAACAAAAAAAAATTTACATGTTTTGTGAACTTTAGACCCAATGTTAGAATTGTTAGAAGAACCTCATCTCTGCCCTGCCACCAACTGCCCCACTTTTAGGAAATATTTATTCATTATCTTCAGAATAAACATACTCTTCCTAAGCCAATGTGTATTATTTTTATAGTTTTAAACAGAGCATGAAAGGCTGGCTTTGCTATTTCACCAAACCTTTCTCATATCCTTAGTGGCAGAAAGTCTACAATTAAATATAATAAATGTTATTATATTCTATATATCAGATGTAATACCCATAAATAAAAACACACATAAATTTCCTAGGATGGCTCTGTTTGATAGTGTCCCAGGCCCTAGTAGGAAGTCGCAGGTGATCAACTGTGCTGTGATCAATTCTTAAATCCCAAAGCCTACTCTGTGGGCCCTATGTCTCTGATGAGCCTGGTCAGGCGAATATTTTCCTGTATTGAAATTCTCCTGGGTTATAGGCATTGCATGTGAGTGTTTTTTTTTTCTGTTAAGAATAAAAATTACTCAGGGTTTTATTAATGAGACAATGTATTTATTTATTACAATACTAAACACAGCTGCAAAATGGACTATAAAGAAATAGAAGACTTGCAGATTTCTGTGCCCAATGTGTCAATGGTAATTGAGAAATAAATTAAATGATCCATCTGCTTCCCATCATCTACTTCTTTGTGTTGTCAGTATCCTTGGTTTTTTAAGCCAGTCAGAATTATTTATACTAATTACTCATAAAAAAAATCCATGTAGAAACTGAATGACTTTGTAATGTGATTTTGTCCACCCTGACAGAATGTGCTTCTTCCCACCACACTCAGAGCTGTGAACCCTTTCTTCTCGTTAATAGTTTTCACTTGGTCATGCCAATACTATTGAATTTTCTCTTTATTAGTGTCTTATGGGCATGACTAAAGTTATTCATCATAGAATAGGAGTAACAGTAATCTTGTTTAATGCCCTCAATGTTTTCCAAGGAATGCAAAACTAACAAGGGATGAACACAATGTCATCAAGTGAATAGAACATCTGTTTCATACAGGTTACAAAGAGTCTACCTGCCTACTCATCATATTCAGAGGCAAGGTTAAAAATAACCAACCACATTAGAGCTAATTAAATATAAATGCTACTGTTTTTTTTTTTTTTTTAACTTTCTGGTGCTTCACTGTTTAATTACCCCACAGAGAAACCGCATGTCAGTGCTAAGGAAAATGACAATTGCTTCTCGGCTCTGCTTTCTCAAACATTTTCATGTTCATACTTCCTTGCTCTGAACTTATGTTTGTTTTCCTGACTCCTCAGAGACATCCTTGAGGCATTCATATAAAATATCAATAGCATATGTGCAGTGGTAGAGGAGGGAATGCTGACATGCTGCTCTTCTTTAGAGAGATTTTGCTGTCGTAGGTTATATTGTTTATTCTTCTAGCTTTTATATGTGCACATGTAGAGTTTTTTTTTTTTTTCTAAGTTTGGATGGCATGTGATTGCCTTACAACTGATTTTTCTAAGTTAGTAGGATACTGCATCTTTCCACTATCTATGTAGATTTACATCATCATTAAATGGTTGTCTAGGTATGAGTGATGCTTACAGTTTCCTGTGGCTGAGTACTTCTGCGATGTGAATTTTAAAACAGGTTTGGTTCTGTTTATTTCTGAAGGACTTTTTTGTTTCTTACCCCCCTCCCACCGCCACCCACTGGAGGCTAGTGGTTCAGCATATTTTGGACTTCCTTTGAAAATTGAGGATGTGTTTGACTGATGATGCTAGTTATTCTGGAGTTCATGGATAGGAATTCTTTCAGTGATATAACCAATCATCATTAAAATGGATAATATAAAAGGCATATGCATATATATATATATATATATATATATATATATATATATATATATGTATATATTAAGGTTTGGGGGCTCAGTTGTTTTTTCTCATGCATTCAGTCTTTTATTTTCTGTGGGTGCACAAGCCAGCTGTACTTCTGGACAAGGGTGTTGGGATCTGTTTTCAATAGGAAATTGCTGAGTGGCTTTGGAATGCATAAATTTAGAATATGGTGCCATGTGACCAGCGTAGCTACCTTCCTGTAGATGACTCTACACAGAATGTGAGCTTCAATATACTCTTTCTATGTTTGCTGTAATGTGGAGGCTTTGTACAAGGGCAAAAGTCTCTAATATAGAGTTCAGTTTCACTTCTGAAGGTACAAAAGCAGAAAGTTCCATTCTTGTGGCATGTTATTTTTACTTCAAATTTCTCTTTCTCCCTTATTTCCCCACTTTCTGCCTTCCTCTATTTCATCATATTCCTCACCAAGATATAAAAACTGTTTGATTAAATTTCGTTCCACAGTGGCTAATGAAATGTGCAGAAGGTCAATATCTGCAAATGAATGTTTCTGAATAAAAAACAAAGTTTAATAATGTAGCATTAAAACTTAACTGGAAAGAAGACAAGCTAGGAAGGGCCAGGCAGCCTGCTGGTGACGGATGGAAGGACTAAAAGAAATATTACTGGAGTCTGGATAGCAGGAAATGTTTGTATTGCAGGACAAGGAAAAGAAAAAAATGAAATAATCCCATAATGTCTGATCCATTCTAATAACAGATATGCATAATACATTACTATGTATATATATGAATACATACATATATATTCAAAATTCAGACTTCATGCAAACCTTGCCTGAATACATGACATATAAATGAGTCTAGATTATTAGATAAAAATGAACTTTTTTATATACAAACTATTCATAAAACAAATGTCTCTCACAATTAGTCTGCAAGATTAAATAAACAACATGTTTGACATGAAAGCTCTTTTTTTAAGATTTAAAAAGTTCTTAATGTCATGCTTCATAGATCCTTCAAACTAGATATAGACACATCTAAGAACTTGAAAAATGCTGTCCACAGCATCCTTAGGCCAATGATGTGAGTTGAGACTCCTGCCTTAAAGATACTTTCAGATATGACTACCCTGTAATGAGTTTCATTCAAAATATTACGATGATTCACCCACAAATTTTCAGGTAACTGAAATGAATGAGGGGATTTTTTAAAGAATTAAAAACAATACAGTTAAGATTCAAGAAGGTGGATCTAAAATCCCCTAGGAGCTACCCTCCTATGGAGGGTGAAATTTAAGGGATAGACATATGCCTAAGAAGATTTTCCACTTATTTGGACTAATCTACACTTTACCTTTTATTCTTTGTATATCTACAAACATGCATTTTTCCCAACATGGAGGCTCGGGTGTGTTGGTCAAGACTATGCCTAAAGCACTTTATGTCGCAGAGTTTTTACACCAAAACCATGTTTCTGTCTCAGATTCAGCACTTACAAAGTTCAGGAGTCAGGAAAACATTTATATTATATAAGTATGAGATGTGGATTGGATTGGACGAAGAATGACAGAGTTATCTTGAATCACGAAGAGATCCTATATCTACAAATGTAGCATGTTCCCAGTTCATGGTAGGTATTTAGACAATGTTAATTTGAATCAGGAAATTAAGACAGTATATTGAAAATCTTACAACATGGATGACTTTTTAGATGTCCAGATCTCAATTAAAGAATTCCTGTGAGTACTTTTGTGAGGAATAAATAATAGTAATATTTTTAATGAGGCATTGCTCTGTTCATGCAATTGGAAGGATTGGAGAAAGCATACCTACTTCTAGGGAGTTGAGATTGAGCAGTTTACTAAATCTGTCAGGACAGTAGAGGTTGAGAGAATAATCAGGTTTTGCTGTTCACATAAGCATAACTTGTTTCTGGATTTCAGCTCTCCCTAGGACAGAGAAAGAACACATGAATTTATGTGTCACTAACTGGTAATTTTTAATAAAACAAGCTGAGTGCTGTCAATAGAACTATGAGCTCTGAATAAGAATAACCCAATAAACAATGTTAAAAATAGATTTCATGTGTTAGATAACTTGAATCAATGCATATGCTAGACTTCTTATTAAAGAGTTACCATGAGCACAGATAGTTTTCAAGAGAGGAATTTTGTTATGTGGACTTTAATTTAAAGAGAAGCTGGAAAGGATTAATGGTGGAAATCTTTTTAAAAGTAATAACTATGAGTATCCTAAGGAATTACAACATGGGACAAGCATTTTTTATCCACTTATTTTTGACCTTTTATACAAGTTGCTTTTCATTTATCACTCTCATGTCCTTTCTCTACCACTTCTACTGACGAGTTAAATTTGTTTGAAGTTTGGCTTGGCAAGCTAGAGGACTCTGGCTGAGAGCAAATCATTCCAACTCTGCAAATTTCAAGCTCTGTAACTTGAACATTAATTTGAGGTTGAAATACTTCCCAGAAGAGGATCACAAGGCTCACCTTGTTAAATGTGATGCTACCAATGAGTATGTCTCACAGGGTGAGCATATTTGGCCATGGCATCCTGTTTGTAAGGCCTCCCTTCAAGTCTGTAGCTCTTTAATTACTGTCTTGGAATTCTATATCATTTTAAATAAGGCCTGCTTTAAATTTTTTCCCTTCAAATTATGTCACTGTGCCCAATGCTCATTGCCTTTATCTCATAGTAGGTGTTCTGTAAATATTAGCCCAAGTCAGGATCCATAATTAACAAGTGCTAATTACTGTTTGGCAACATGGACAAGCCTTTGAATGTTCATTATACTATACTTTTTATGAGATTGAAGATCTCCATAAAAACTTTGGTAATTTATTATAATTTTAATGATTTTTAGTGATTTAATCATCCTTCCAATTAGGAGGAGTGATTATAGGAACCTCTCCTATGATCATGAAATTTTAATTTTATTAACAATCTACTAAACTCATGGGCCTAAATGAGTAATCCATGACACGAATGCAAACCCATCCTCTTGTAAAAGGACACAATGCTTTCTCTTGTTGTATAGAAGATCATACTTGTCTGAGAAAGAGGCTGAAATGTCACAGAGTAAACATTATCCTACAAACTAGAAGAATGAGTGTGTAATAAGGAAAGATTTCATCAAAGTAAGGTGAAAACAAAACAGGACAAATAGATTCTGTATCTCCATAGTAGGTTCTGGAACTCCTGATGAGATGAAATCATCTGGGCTTCAAAAGACTTGGGTAACTGCTTCCCTCCATGTGTAGCTCTTGTCAGCTAGCAGCTCCAGGTTATAGTTCATCCTGGAAGTCATGGTGATAGGAGCTTGAGGCAGCTGGTCACATTCAGTCCACAGTGAAAAAGCAGAAAGAATGAATGTTGCCTTTTACCCATTTTCATTTGCTTACTTATGACAGAGAGAGAGAGAGAGAGAGAGAGAGAGAGAGAGAGAGAGAGAGAGAGAGAGAGAGAGAGAGAGTGGGCACACCAGAGCTTCTAGCCACTGTAAACTAATTCCAGACACATATACCTTGTGCATCTGGCTCATTTGTGTCCTGAGAAATGAGAAATCAAATCTCAGTCCTTAGGCTTCACAGGCAAGTGACTTAACCTCTAATCCATCTCTCCAGCCCCTCAGCTTCTTTTAATTCAGCCCTGGGGCCCAGCCCATGGAATGGTACTAACCACAATTAAGGTGGGGTGGAGATTCCCAATTTAATTAACCTCATCAAAGTGTTGTAGTCAGCTCCATATTGTTGGGTTGAACTTCCAAACAGGCACAGTTTATGGGAGCAGGAGGATTTATTTCAGCTTTCATATCCAGAGGAAGTTCCATAAACGTGGAAGAAGCTGTCTATCTTTCACAGAGCCAAGCAGTTAACTACAGCACCAAGCAGCCAGCACCACAAGCAAGAGCAAAGTGGCATCAAAACAGCAGGGAACTAGGAAGAGCTCAAACCTGTCTGTGTACCTTTGGCTTAGAATTCAGACTCTCCCCCAGTAATACCTTAGGGCTGGATCCTAGTATTTGCTTATGGTGACACATCTTCCAGCCATGCAGCTGGAAATCCAAGTTATAAACTTTACTAAACACCTGAGTCAATCTGGAGGCAAACATTCAAAGTACTACACAAGGTAATCCCTCACAGATAAGCGCAGAGGCTGGGCTGTCTTTGTAATCCCTCACTGGTAGCTCTAGATCCTGTCAAGTTAACAGTCAATATGAACAGTTACCACTACTTACTGTAGTATTTCTCATAGTAAATCCTGATAAGGGTCTTCCCAATTAATATAGAAACAAAAGTCCACTCAAGAGAACTGACTTTTAGTTTTTTGGGGGATATATCTCTATACTAGTCCCTATAGGAACAGTTCCACATACTTCGATATGAACAAGACTGTGCAATAAGTCACAACTTCTTAAGTTAGTTTACAGTCAAGTAGTATCTGTATTTGAATGTGTATATTTTACTTATAATTTATTAGCATTTGAAAGCTATCAATCTGTCTTTTAGTAAGTGAATATATAGAACTTTAGTAATCTGTACAATGGAAAACTCTAGCAATCAAAAGGAATGAACTGGGCTGGAGAGATGGCTTAGCGGTTAAAGCACTTGCCTGAGAATACTAAGGATGCAGGTTTGATTCCTCAGGACCCACATAAGCCAGTTGTACAAGGTAGCATATGCACCTGGAATTTATTTGCAGTAGCTACAGGCTCTGGCATGCCCATTCTTTCTCTCTGTATCTTCCTCTTTCTCTCATTCAAATAAATAAATAAACAACATAAAAAGGAATAAACTATCATATACAAAGAAAAAAGAGATTGAGTAACTACAAATGTTTAATAAGTGTCACATGAAACTTTTTTGGTAGGGATATATAAACATACATCTATTCAGCCCAGATAGCACTCAGACAAAAGAACAAAACATGACTAAACTGAAACCAGTTATGTTGAAGCAATGAGTCTACTGGGGAAACATACAAACCAGGGTGAGTGTTTGTTTACAGGAACATGGATAACTAAAAGGCCACTGCATCCATGAAGAGCCTGGTATAGCATAATTGATGACCCTCAAAAACCACATCTCCGGAGCATACTGCACAGGTAGCAGACAGCATGGCTGGTTAGAGATTCTCTTTTCAAGGAGTTAATGTCCCTTCATGTAACCTTCGGCAGGGGTCTTGCTACATTTTTCCAAGACTTGCTGACCTTCTGAATCTACCGAGCTTCCCTCCTACCCCTAGGAGGTAATGTATCAATTTGGAGAAATTTGCTATAAAAGAATAAGTGCTAGTAAATTTGATTTAAGCATTCTTTCTCTCTCTTCCAAAGTAAGAATCCAAACCCAGAGGGATATGAAATGAGTGGGGAAGTGCCTAGAATCAAAATATGGGAAAGAATCAGTAACATTTTAAATTTAAATCCTTGTGTTTAAAAATGGTAAAATTAACCATTTGACCACCTCAAGTAATTTCCTCAGTATGTTAATTAAATCAAAACATGCTATTTTATTTACTTTTATATAATTATATTTATAACATTTATAATATAATTGGTTCACTATGACCTGCAATTAACAAGTGCTAATTAAGTTCAACATTTTGTTAATATGTGTTACCTACCATCTTCCACTGATTTAGTTTTGTCTTGTCTTTTCCATGAGGATATATTGACATTACCATGTAACAGAACAGGGTTATCTGTGCTAAGGGCATTGTAAGAAAGCTATTGCCTTCCTGGAATGTGGCAAGGACTAAAGTTCACTGTCTTCCACAGATATTCAAGAAAATTATATCTTTACTCAAACCACAGCCCATTTAAGAACATTTTAGAATCTGAAATGGGTGTGATATATTTTTCAGAAGGCTGTTTTAATCTATACCTGAAAGCTGTGCACTGTTGTATTTTCATCTTAAAGAAAAATTCTCTCCCTTCAAACACAAATAGTATCTTTCAATGTTACAGGTGACAATAATCGAACTCTAAAACCAATTTGACCCAGTTGTCTTTGATGGGAGCAACTAATGCTGCATATTATCCTTTAAGAGAAGGATCAGGAAAAGAGTGGGAGAGAAAGAGGGAAGGAGAGAGAGAGGGAGAGGACATGAGAGAGGAAGAAAGTGATTGATACCATGACTTCCACTGATGTTAGGATGCCAGGAAGATTCAAGCCACCAATGAGACACACTGCTTTGACTTGACACTGAGATTTCCACGAAGAACAGTTTTTGTAGGCTGTAATGTGAGGTTGGAACCTAGTATTACAGATGACTTTACACTGAAAATATTTTTCATTAAATTGAATTTATTAATCCTTTTACATGTACTATTTTGGATATTTGAAGTTACAACCAGAAGCAAGAGACATGAGATTGTTTATTTTATATTTGAGTTGTGGATTAGGAGCACAAAATAAATATATATCACAGAGATTAGGGCAAAAGGACACGCATGACATGTAAACAAAATGTGGGAAGAGACTGGGGAAGATAGTGGGAGAATGAAAATGGAAGTGGAATGAGAATTACATAAAACAAATAGTGTTTGAAAATGCCAGAAAAAATGATACCTAAATCTTTCAGTATCAGCAAAAAATAAAATAAAATTAACTGAGTTAGTGTAGTACCTCATTTCCATTCCAGCTACCCTTTGTTATGTAACAACCAACCATACTCAAATTATTAGCTTGAACAACAAGCCTGTTAGCTCACAGTCGAGGGTGTATTTAGGCAGTGCCCCTGCTTGTGCTAAGCTGGGATCACTGAGTCTATTATGGTGTGCTGAAGTAGCTGGCAGAGTGGCTGGTAACTGGATTACTCATTCCCTTGCCTAGCAGTGGCCAGGTTGCGAGCTGTGGCAAACATGGGGATGTACAACTTGCAGGTTCTTCACACAAGGGCACAAGACTCTTAAAACAGCAATAGATAAATCTGAAAAACATCACAAACATGAAGAAGGTCACTTGTACCATAGGCAGCTCAAAATGCTGGAGCACTGTGGCATTTTTATTATAAATACAAATCATATCCTATAATAGACAAGACTGCAAGATATTGTGTCCATTTTTTTTTTTTTTTTGCAATCTACTATGGTATCCATAGTTGCAGATCATTCAGAATGCTGCAGCCATTATTTTATACTAACTATTATTTCTGTTTCCAGTTAGAGGCTGGTAATATTTTTAAATCAAGAGGAAAAAATGAAAACAATAATTATGTGTTTTGTAGGGCAATATGTGCATGAAAGATTAAGTGAGAAGCCAAATGCCTAAATGGCACTCAATCATTTACAGGAAGATTTGTTATAAGGCTCAGAAGGTGCTATTTTTAAAACCAAGATGCTCTTCTGTACTGACAGATGCTGCTTTTCTAATCAGAAAAATCTCCACCAGAAACAAACAAAAAAAAAAAAAAAAAAAAAAAAAAAGAAGTATCAACTGGTGGTACTTTGTCCTCAGAGTAATGCTGCAGGAGATTGAGAGCCCTGCAGACACTGCTATAATGGCTCATGGGGAGATCAGTTAATGCATCCACAAGGGAGAGAATCCACACATATCATTATATCTAACTTCTGTATGGCACCTTGGGGCAACACTTTAAAAATATTTAATAGGGCTGGAGAGATGGCTTAGTGGTTAAGCGCTTGCCTGTGAAGCCTAAGGACCCCGGTTGGAGGCTCGGTTCCCCAGGTCCCACATTAGCCAGATGCACAAGGGGGCGCACGCGTCTGGAGTTCGTTTGCAGAGGCTGGAAGCCCTGGCGCGCCCATTCTCTCACTCTCCCTCTATCTGTCTTTCTCTCTGTGTCTGTCGCTCTCAAATAAGTAATTAAAAAAAATTAAAAAAAATATTTAATAACTTGAATTTTATTGATTATGGATGATTGTGCTTATATATGGCATATGCCTCCCCAGAAACTTCATAATTTGTCTCATTTAGAAATAAAATTATATTCAACTAGCCCTAATAAAAAGAAAGGGCTCCTACTCCAAGTCTGGGAGAATAGAAATTTCTAATATATATCTGTGTACACAAGAAGAGTGTGGATGAGTCACCTGAAAGAACACTAATCTCCTAGCCCAGTGTGAGAAATCCAGCTTCCTAGCCTCACATGATCCATGAATCTTAATTTTTTGAGAAATTATCTGCAAATGCTAGTATAGAATATTAATGAATTCCAAAAAGATCGTGGTTACAATATGAAATGGCCTTATATTCAGAGTTCACCATTGATGTTGTATTTCTATAATGGTTGTGAGATCCAAATTGCATAGTCACTTATTGAGTGCCAACATAATTGTGGTAGTGGATATGTCAGTGCTTTTATGTGTGAGACATTGTAAAATTATTTAGTAAGACATTTATTTAATTAAAATGTCCACTCTGCTAGTAAGAAAAATACAACAATGAGATCCACCACAGGGAAACAAAATTATATTAAGAGATAAAATTCAAATGTCAAAGATATCACATTTCTTTTTTGTATGATATCATCTTGACTTAAACTATACTCACTATTCTAAGATGAAACCTCAATGTCAGATATTATGAGTGTAATTTTTCTCTCATAAAACACATCCAAAGTAATTTGAGCACAAACACTAAGTCCCATTTGATTTTTTTATTTTTGTTAATCCAAAAATGAACTTCTGACTTGACTATGTGCAAGACCAAAAGGATACAACTCCTGTAATACAGTTGATATATGTGGGTTTGGAGTTCTGGAAAGGGTTAGATGTTCATAAAAACATAGGAGACTCTAGACCATAGAAGCCCTACTTCCAGTCCTTGTCCTTGTCCATGTTATCAAAGAATTGAACACATAGACTCAAAAATGGTAAATTATGAATTGTGAGATTTATTTCAGGGAGAATTAAGAAGGAAAGCAAAGCATGAAAGCACAAGCCATAATAAATTGTTCCCCTTCTCTGGGAAAGAAGTCAGTGTGGAAGGGGAGCACACACATGGGAAATACATGGAAAAACACTCAGGCAAAGAGTTCTCCCTTTTCCAAGCCAGGTGGGGAAGGGAGGCCAGGATGATCCCTTCACAGAGGGAGTCAGAGCTAAGAGAGGTAAGGGGACCAAGAGCAAAGAGGAGCCAAGAGCTCACAAAAAGGGCAAAGAGTCAAGACTCTTAAACTGGTGTTGCCAGCCCGCTTATATGAATCAAAGATCCACTTAGAAAGCGCCCCATCATTATACTCAGGTATGAAAGGGGGAGGCCTGATTGATTGGGAGAATCAAGAGGCTAAGAAAATGCTAAGTAGGATGAACATTGGGAAATCAGCAGGAAATTGTCTTTTGAGTTGATTCTTGCAGCCATCTTGGATAGGACTGAATAAAATGCAAGTTTTAGTCCTTCCGGGGCTAGCAGCAGTGGATCATTTCCCAGTTAACTACCTATCAGAAAGAAGAAAAAAAAATAGCTCTCTTGCTCCTCATCTATATCAGCACCATTAAGAAGGATCTGGACAGCCACTCCTGCATATACCACTGCTCAGTTTGGAGAGCTCTCATCCAAATATCTCCATTTTCTTTTTGAAATCTTGATAGCCACTATTATGTTAAATAGTATTTTACATTACACCATTATATTAAAGAGTATTTTGCATTAATAGTATTTAACTAAGGATAAGTTTTGTCCCTCAAGTAATATTCAGCAATGTCTAGAGGCATTTCAGGTTCTCATAACTGAAGGTAACAATACTATTAAGCATCTTCCAGTGTACAGAACAAAAATTGTATGTCTAAAAGTTAATAGTATGACTGTTAAGATAATGTGTTATATAAGTGCATAAAAATCTACATTTTTAAAGTTTGTATTATATACAAATAGCCAAATGTTAATTCATGTTACATGTTACTAATATATCAAAGAATGGTTACCCTGATACAGATGACCAAATATTTAAAGAATCAACTTCAATCCTTCCTCAGCTCTTTTAGAAATTGAAGTGGAAGAAATTCTTCTAAACTTATTTTAGGAGTGTTTCATTATATTTATATCACAGCCAGAAGATGACTATAATAAATCACAGCCAGCATCCTGATGGACATTAAAAACAAACAGCTTCAACACAGTACTAGAAAAATACCATCCGAGTAAGGCTGTGGCTAGTAAGACGCATGGCCAACTGCATAGTTTTGAAAGGTATCATCAAGAGTGTAACTTACTTACTTTAGCTTTTAGCTTAAATTATTTTAAATGATATGAAGTTGAGTTTAACACATAGTAAAATTCTATTTAGCTTTTACCAGTTTTATCTAATGTTAGCATCTTGTATGGCTACAGAATGCTGATAACTAAGAAATTAACATTGATATACTCAAGTTACTCAGCTGCATTCTATTGAGATTTCAACAGTGCCCACTGTTTTCTATTCTGTTAAAGATTCTGGATGTTAAAGTCATAGTTATATAACAATGACAATAAATTTATATTATTTTCCATGTCTTTCATTACCTTAGCAGTTTTGACTACCCCTAAGTGAAGGTTAGCTAAAGGCATATCATTGCTTATTTATTTATTCTTTTATCACAGATGAGAGGTGCTCTTTTCATTGCATCATCTTATACATAGAACCATGAATTCATATTAGTTTCATGCTGATATGATTCCCAATTTGGTCATTGGACTTTCCATCCAATCTACTTCTGAGTCCATATGATCAGGTGTTCATTTGATTATTTGTTGATGACATTTTTATTTTATTTTTTCTTTTTTGATTATCATCATATATATGTAATTTTATCAGTTTCTTTACAAATCAATTTTTGGCTATTTCCTTTTCTGGCTATATTTAAGTCACTCAATCAAATCTATCCTCAGAGGAAAAAGGATTATCCTCCACTTTCTAGGTTAGAATTTTCAAGGACTCATGGAAATTTACTCCCAAGTAATTAATATTTTATTAGAAATGTTTTAAGCTGTGGAAATAGTCTATACCTTTTTAAAGCTATTGTCCACTGATTTTAGTAGTTCTTAGTGGATATTTCCTTTGGTAATTATCACTGAGGTATTAAAATCATTTTCTGTTTTTTTTTTTCATTTTTCTAACATAAGAAAGACATATTCTTCCATCGTCATCAATCTACTTATCAATGTACTTATTCATAGCTATAGAGTCATGTCTATTTATTCTATTGCAAGAATAGTTTTATAACTATTTTTTTCTTATTTACTTTGTTTTCCATGTTGTTACATCCCTGCCATTCTTACATTTATCCTAGTTTACTTTTTTTTTTTTTAAATTTTTTATTTATTTATTTGAGAGTGACAGACACAGAGAGAAAGACAGATAGAGGGAGAGAGAGAGAGAATGGGCGCGCCAGGGCTTCCAGCCTCTGCAAACGAACTCCAGACGCGTGCGCCCCCTTGTGCATCTGGCTAACGTGGGACCTGGGGAACTGAGCCTCGAACCGGGGTCCTTAGGCTTCACAGGCAAGCGCTTAACCGCTAAGCCATCTCTCCAGCCCCTAGTTTACTTTTTATGCATAGGGACTGCTTCATTTTTGGTGCAAGTAGATGTTAGAAGTAGGCATGTTTTTCCCATTCTCTGCTCTCATGTCAGCCATCTGTCTGAGCATTCCGACTCCTTTTATAGGAGAAGTGTATTTAGAAGCCATGATCCAGGTTTCAAGTGTGTAATTTAGTTACTACAGTGTCCATTCTTCTAGTCTCTGGCCTGCAAAGACTAGGAGTGAGGGTTCACATTTGAGTTGCTGCCCTATGAACAATGATGGAATGAAGCACTAAGTAAACTAAGAAGCCCTCAAAAACATCACCAGAACAGCCAGATTCAGAGAGCTCTGCATACCTGAACATTTGGCTATATGAAGAAGAGGGTGTGTCCAGAGCAGGCATGGGGCTATCCTTTTAAGAAATTAGAAAATGTTTACCTTAATTCTGTGATCCAGTCTGACAAGCCGAAGCAAAAGAGGTTCTTGGGTAAAACAATTTAGAACATGTCCGTCAGAAATGTAATTTACTACCTGGAACTTTCTATTGGTATCTGAAGTAAGAGGCAGTCTTGTGTGACTCTTCCTTAGCCTGTGTGGTGAAATCTTCAGAGATCCCTGGTTGACATTGAACAAGTCTCATTCCTTCTGATATGAGTCACCACCATCACATTAGCTGTCAATATGGATCCTGCCAAAAACTCATGTTTACTTTTTACTTGTGGACACATACTTGTTTTTTAAGGTGATCATTTCAATGTGTATTAATTGACAAAATTACAACAAAGCTAATCTGGTTAATCTTCCTTTCATTTGTAATTCTCTAGTCGAGAAGCTCTCAGAATCGGCACAGGGTCAGAGGTCCTGGGGCTGCAACTGATCTGAAAACATTTTATGGACTAAAAATGGAAATGAGGCACAGAGGCAACTGACTGGTGACCTCATAGTATTTGCTTTATTTGAAGCATCGTCTACTCTAGGCAGAATGAAGCTGAGCTACTATGATTGGATGGGACTAAGAAATTTACAACTCGTTATTGGGCTTTTAGTTTTGTAACCTGATGGTTCATGTACAGAGGCATCCTCAGGCTAAACTTAGTTTGATTTTATATTTGAAGTCATTAATAATCTGAAAACTGAAACGGTACAGTTTATTGTAGAAATAATTCCTCTCAAGTATAGCTCAGTGAACTAGTGATTTCTTTCTTTCTTTTTTCTTTTTCCATTTCTTTCCTTTGTTTTGCTTTGTCTTGTTTTGAACCAGGATCTCTCTTTCTCCAAGTCTGACCTGGAACTCACTTTGTAGCCCAGGTTGGCCTTAAACTCACAGTGATCCTGCTACCTCAACCCCCAGAGTGCAAAGATAAAAGGTATGAACCACCTCCTTTTGTGTATTGAAGCTTCTTACAGTAACATGGGTAATTCAAGTGCAGCTTGAATCACTGAAAAGCATACCAGAGCAAAGTCCATGACTTAAGCAAGCTGCTTCTGTAGAGCTCTTGGCACTCTTCATAGTTAATTGTGTCCACAGGAGAGTCTCCTTACTCTAGAAAATTTTCCTGCTTATATAGTCAGTCATTAAAGTTTCTTGTAAGCTTCCTTAGTCTTGTATATTTTCTTTAGTTTCTGAGCATTTTGAGCCACCCATCCACAAAGTTTCCTGACTATTATGAGCCATTGATCCACGAAAGAAGGTTTCAATTCAAGAGAAATAGCTATACCTTGGGAAAGAACATTATCTCCTGACTTCACACTTTAGTGGTAGACACAGTATTTGGAAAAGTTATATTTTACAGTTTTAGCACCCAAAAATTGTGAACTGTTTTTCTTCTGTTTCTGAAATATTAAAAAAGAGACTTTATTCAAGAAATAAAGAGACAGTAGCCATTTGTTTATATTTCCTTTTAACTTTTGAATTGAGAATATCATCAACTAGCTACCACACTTTCTGCAATCTTCTAAACTTAATTTTGTTGTTGATACCTTAGAACTCTTTTTAAAAGTTTGTTTCTATTATTATTATTATTATTATTATTATTATTATTATTATCATTATCATTAGCAACAACATGCTTTGTAAGGTGCATCATGTGTTGGTACTCTTTTCTTTCATCTTTGCCCCTGTTCCGCTGGGGACCCTCATCACTGGGGTTGCAGGTATTCCCTATGGGGTTATAGCTTATATATTTATATATTTAATATAGTTTATATTATAGTTGGGAATAGCAGCCAGTTGTTCTGGGAGGAGAAAATGCTTCTGGACAAGATGTCTCAACCTCTGGCTCTTACAGTCTTTCTGCACCCTCTTCTGCAAAATCCCCTAAGCAGTGGTGGGTGAGTTTTAAGTCTACTTCAGTGATGAACTCTTCAGATCTGGATCTCTGCTTTGGTATGGGTTGAGTATCCTTAGGGTCTGTCTCCTTCACACTGATTATCAGGTTCAGCATAGAAGCAGCACTCTTTTTTTTTCTTTTTTTCTTTTTTTAATTTTTTATTTATTTATTTGAGAGTGACAGACACAGAGAGAAAGACAGATAGAGGGAGAGAGAGAGAATGGGCGCGCCAGGGCTTCCAGCCTCTGCAAACAAACTCCAGACGCGTGTGCCCCCTTGTGCATCTGGCTAACGTGGGACCTGGGGAACCAAGCCTCGAACCGCGGTCCTTAGGCTTCACAGGCAAGCGCTTAACCACTAAGCCATCTCTCTAGCCCAGAAGCAGCACTCTTGCTTGTCTCTCCAATTCTTCAGTGGTTTCAGCTGTGGCTGTGCTAAAGTGTTAAGGGTAGTTTACCTCCTCAGGTCTCACTACCTTCTTGAAAAGAAGAACAAATTCTCCAATGGAGGGTAAACTCAGCATAGTTTCAGTGGGATAAGCATTATTAATTTAGGGAGAATTTGATGTATGTAACCTTTCTTTTAGCCAATGACTAATGACAGCTAGACACTGGAGAGCATAATCTTTGTTGCTATAGGCTTCTGACCTGGTTCCCAAGTCCAGATATGGGTTCCTTTACATTTAATGTAATGGCTCTCTTCACCAATCAGAAAGCTACTGTTTACCCACCATGGCTCTGTGCCACTATTACAATGGCATGCACAACCTGTCAGAGTGTTTGCTTCTGAGAAGCTTAGACCTCTGGTTCCTCATATCATTACTGGTCACCTAGTAGCTCATGTAGTGCTTTCCAGCACTAGATGATCTGTCTGGGTACTGGCTCTTCCAGATTCCATCCAGGTCTCTCCATGCTCTGTGTTGGCAGCATATGGTGTATTTAGAAATAGGATTTTTTGCTTCTGGTGGATAATGAAGTGTTTGACAGAAATCTATCTTTTTTGGGGAACTTAATATATAAAATAATCTGACCAAACTAAGGTCCTACTCTCTGACATGAAAACAAATGGATTGTGATTTTTCTATTATTTAAAGTGTCAGCAATATTTTGCTTGCTCAAAACATATACTTTCTTCTTACTTTTCAATACTACTCAAAACAAATTATTTCTCATTTTATGAATAATAGTGGCCAAGGGTTCTTGGTTGACGTTAGTTAGTTTCTTTTTCTTTTCTTTTTTTTTTACAATTACAAACACTGTAGCTTATGGTGGCATTTTGTTTTTAAAGTGGATGCCACACATGTAAAGTGTGTAGATGTACAGTGGTGTGCAAACATGCGTGTGTGTGTTTGTGTGGGGACCAGGGAACCACCTCCATTACTGTTCTTTTCTTCTGGAACACTATAAACCTTTTTTTTTTTTTTTTTAAATTTCCTTTTGAGACACAGTCTGTTGTTACTGGCCAGTGGCTTACCACGTAAGGAAGACAGGCTGACCAGCATGCGCAAGGTATACTCTTTTCTCTGCCTCCCCAATACTGGGCTTACAAGTTTATACCACAATGTCCAGGTTTTTTTTTTCTAGTTTAACATAGGTAGTAATCATCAACTTTAAGTCTTCATGAGAATACTACTTGACAAATTGTTCTGAGGTTCATAATCTGTGATTTAGGAAGACACTGTGAAATTTTTAAATAACAAACAAGCAAGCTGTTATTTACATTTTAATGAAAACACAATACTGGCCATGGGCATAAATTAGGAGCATGAGAGATTCATCAACTTTGAGTCTCATCAACTAACTCAAATGTAACCTATGGACTGGTGTTTTCTGCAATGGATACAGACTTGTGAAAACTATGATAAAGAAATTAAAGGGTACATCTATCAGTAAAAGTTAGACTTGAGAGTATATAAAGTTAAAAAGAAGCTTGGATAAAAAGGATGGTAGGAAAAGAGATGTTCTGTGTTTCCCAGTATGAGCTATAAGCATCAAGTGGAGGTTGTGAGAAATTCCAAGTAGAGTTGATCTTAAGACTCTAAGCAGTTATTTTCCCCTGAGTAGCAATGCTATGTACTTAACACTTAAAAATGTAGCAAATGTAGTGCGTGACACTGAAATTGGGAAAGATTACATGAGAAAATGTTAGGAGAGAAAAAAGAGTAGGTAGATAGGGAAGAAATGACCAGCAAGTAAAAAATACATGTATTTTCCATCAACCTTGCTCAAAAGTATTTGGTTTGGAAGGTTGCTCAATGAGCATCCTGCTCTCGGCAGGAGGTCTCTAATTGGACTCTCACTCACTATGGTACCTTTCATTTCACATCACTCGGATGGTACAGAAGCACAAAAACGAATTTGGTATAACTGTCTTAATGCTACAAGTGGCAGACTTCTTCAGAATGAGCTATCTTATTGTTCATGACTCTCTAGTCATCGATGAGCAGCACAGAATATGAATGAAATCATCCTTCCTAAAGTTATTCACTGACCTCTTGTAGCTCAGTGGTTACCACTGACCTTCACAGAAATCCACATCAACTGCTTTAATATATGCCAGCACGCACCCACCTTGAAACCCTTGTTGGCTGAGTGATTTGGAGGAATGCCAGCCAACATTGCCAGAACTCAGAGCTCTTGAGGGAATTGAGCATGTCCTCCTGGAAAGCTAGCAGCTCATAAAGTCAAGAGAAATGATTGAAGGTAGTTACAATGATTATAAATGGCTATTAGAATGAAGGTGCGGGGCAGATTCCTTGTCTCACAACCACAGCAGTAACATCAGTCATCTTATAGAATTCTTAAGAAGCTTGGCTAGCAGGCATGATACCTTTCCTCAAGCACTAAAATGATGTATGGTCTAATTTTAACCTAAAAATAGGGCTTCCTTTAGAGGAAACAAGCCACAACAATTCTGTCTATTCTCTTTCATCCTCTGGGCTAGTTGAGGAGGTAGAAGTACAAGATTGTGGAGAGATACTATTTCTTATGAAAGCCAAGCAACCAAACAAGAGAAAAAGAATCAACCTTTTTATTCTTAATTTTTCCCTTAGTCCCTCTCCCCTCCTTCTTCTCTGCTCTCCCCCTCCTTTTTCTTCCCCCTTCCCCTCTTTCCTTCTTTTTTATATTAAGTAAAACTAACAGAGGCTTGCGTGTTTGTTCTGTGTGCTTGTAAGTGGTAGAATGAAAGTGCTCTGGATTTCTTATACAATGAAGAAAAAATTTTGAGCTTTGTATTTTCCAATGGTAGAATGTCCTACACTGTAAGATTACTCTGCATAGAATAAAAGATTGAAACTGTACACAAAAATGTTGGAATAATCTTCTATAGGAATCCTGTCTTTTTTTTTTTTTTTGCAAAATGGATAGAAGTAGAAAAAGAAACTGATATGAGCATATGTAGGTATGTTTTACTAATATGAAATTAAAAGCTAAGGAGCAGTGTTATGAACAAGTACTTTTAGCCAATCAGGAATCTATACAGTAGTCAACTAAATCCTTATAACATTCTTACCACCATTAAGGAAAAGCCACACAATAATAACATAGAAACAATAGGAAATTATTAGTGATCTATTTAACACCACAAAGACATATTACACAAAGACATTGGATGAATGTGTCAATGATGGAACCCAGTAACTATCACAGGTCTGGATGGAACAGAGGAAAATAATAATCAAATCCATTGTTTACCCTTCTGTCTAACAAGAGCAATTAATGTGTTAAAAGTGTGATGATATATCCTAATTAAGGAGTTATAGGACAAAAAATTTAACCTTATTTCCAAATTGTTTTTCATGCCATGTATTTTAGCCTTTCAATCCAGGACTTCCCTTTAAGTTCTGTCTCTATATTGACTCTGAGCATGTGAAATAAATTGCTTTTCACAGCAGAAAAACTATTCTATTGGACTGATCTGCTGGATGCTCCCTTGTCTTTATTTACATCATCTATTTACTAAATGCTCTTTGGTTTTATTCTGCTTAGCCCACGCAGACCTGAAACATACTAGGTGACCTGGGTTAGACTCAGCCTCCGAATCCTGGGTTATATACATGAGCGTGGAGCCTGTCTTGAGTGTTCTTGATCATAAGGATTGTACAGTTTCATTACTGGTTTCAATAGCCTGTGACATATGAACATGAATTAACTGGATTATCTATATTGGACAAGTTGTTGTGCATTGCCCAAGTTGTCTATTTCCACCAAAAACTTAACAGCCACTCCTGGAAAATAGCTTGAATATTTTCCTATGTTTCCTAAGTCAATGTTCCACTTCCTTTATTAACATTCTAAGTAATTTACATGTCCAAGCATTGATCCTCTTTTTCACATATCTTCATAATAAAAAGAATTCAACTCTATTATTAGCTGATTTTTTTCTCTGGTTTACCTTTTAGTTATGCATTCTAAGGAATAAAAAAAAAATAGGGCTGGAGAGATGGCTTAGTGGTTAAGTGCTTGCCTGTCAAGCCTAAGGACCCCGGTTCGAGGCTCAATTCCCCAGAACCCACGTTAGCCAGATGCACAAGGGGTCTGGAGGTCCTTTGCAGTGGTTAGAGGCCCTGGTGTGCCCATTCTCTATCTATCTATCTGCCTCTTTCTCTCTTTGTCTGTCACTCTCAAATAAATAAATAAATAAACAAAAAATTTAAAAAAATAGTTGAAGGCTAGAGGGATTGCTTAGTGGTTAAGGCACTTATGTGCAAAGCCAAAAGACCCAAGATCCATTTCCCAGAATCCAAGTAAGTCAGATACACAAGGTGGCACATGTGTCTGGAGTTTGTTTGTAGTGGCTAAAGGCCCTGGCACTCCCATTCTCTCTATCTGCCTCTCTGTATCTCTCAAATAAATAAAAATTAAATTTAAAAACTTGAATATTAACAGTAGTAAAAATATAGTAGGTGACTGAGGTCTTTGTTTATTTTCTGTTACTAATAATGCAATAAATACTTCAGACTGGCTACATCATGATGAATAAATTTACTGTGATCCACAGGTCTAGTTGAAAGTCAAAATCCATATCTGGTGATACGTGTTCCTTGATGGCAAAGTCCTGAGGTTGTTCAGAGAACTCCATGTTGAGAGACTCAGCAGACAAGAAACATTCAAACTGGCTTACATCAAATTCCTGAATAACCTATTCATTCATCAATGAGGGGAGAGGCTTCATGATCTAGCAAGGTCCCATCTATTAATACCTCATAATGAGAATTAGAATCGAACATGAGTTTCAGAGGGAATCAGCCTTTTTGTTGTTGTTGTTGTTGTTGTTGTTTTTTGAGGTACAGTCTCACGTTAGTCCAGGCTGACCTGGAACTCACTATATAGTCTCAGGGTGGCCTTAAACTCACAGCAATCCTCCCACCTCTGCCTCCCGAGTGCTGGGATTAAAGGCGTGCACCACCATGCCAGGCAGAATCAGCCATTTTTAACCACAGAAATATGTACACAATGACATCCCTAAAAACACTATGCATTACTGGTCAGATAACCTCTTACCATTGTGAGAACATACAAGTTAAATGTCTTAACTTTTCTTCATTCCCACCGGGAAGTATCGTCTCTTGGTAGAAGTGATTGAATTTTGGTTCTGTTTCTTGTACTAGCAGTGAATGTGACTGGGCTGTACTTTTAAAGAAAGTTGTAGTTAATTTCTTAGCTATGTAAAGAAAGTTCCAATGGGTTATATAAAGCATATATGCTTATATTTATATTCTGGCATTTTCATTTGTAAGTGAATGTTACCCATAGGTAACCAATGTAAAGTTGGACCCTTGCCTCATTCAACACCTTTTCTTCTGGATCCTTCCAGCAAAGCCTTCCTCACTCTCCAACTCTGGGCTCTCAGTCAGCTTCCCTGCTGTTGTGCTCTTCAGGAGTACTTCAGTAGTTATAGCTAGGAAGGAGTTCTGTACTGTTAATAGAAAATAACTTGGGTTCCTTTCTAATTTTACTCTCTCTTCTAATAGTTTGTTATATTTAAGGTTCCTTCTAACCTTAATATTTTTATAAGGCTCTCATTGCAAATATCCATCTCCTAAGATTTATTTCAATGATAATAACATTTTTTTTTTCCAGGGAGAAAAGGAGACAGAGAAAATAAGAAGAGGAAGAAGAAAAAGAAAAGAAGAAAAAAGAAGAAGGAGAATGATGAAGAAGAGGAGGAGGAGAAGAGAAGGATAATAGGAAGGGAAAGAAAAGAGGCAAGGAAAGGAGAGACCTCAGTTGGTAAAATGAGAAGCCTCTAGACAATTACTCATTAAGACATTCACCATTCTTGTCACAATTCTCCAGTCAGAAAGACAAATATCTGGAAATGAATGAAAACACACATCTCGTTTGCTTTATTTAAAATGGTTAAGGCACTTGCTTGTGAATCCTAAGGACCCCTGTTCTACTCCCCAGATACTATGTAAGCCAGAAGCACAAAGGTGAGGCAAGCACAAGGTTGTACATGCCCACTAGTTGGCACATGTCTCTGGAGTTTGATTGCAGTGGCTGAGTCCCTGGCATGCCAATTCTGTCTCTCTCTCTCTAAGATAAAAAATAAATAAGTAAAATGAATAAACATTAAAATACTGTAAACAGTGAAACAAAATTCAAACACACACACACACACACACACACACACACACACACGGAGCAAAGGATCCTTCCATAAACAAAGGAAAATTCAAAAGCAACAATATATTTTTGGACAATTCTTTATATTACAGAGGAAGCTTTCCATACTAGACAGGAAGAATTATTTTAAAAAAAAAGGTATTAGAAGAAGTAAGTCAAGAAGAAATGCTTAAAAAGATGGCTTATGGAAACCATGGCTGTTATTAGGTATAATACATTTTGATAATGAGCTGTTAATAGTGATTATTCTCTTAGAAGTCATATGTTATCATTTCATTACCATTTACTAATGACAAGGAAGGAATGAAGAGGACAGAAGGACACAAGAGTCAATGGAGAAGGGGTAAGAAATGAGCAGTACATAGGAAGGTGTCCAGTGGTAAAGACTACCTTAGTATTCTCCTTGGTTTGACCACTGACAGTTCTTCCTGCCTCTCAGCTCATGATGCTACTTCCTCTAGTGCATTCTATACAAACGCATCATTCTAAATGCTTTCTCTCACCCTTTGAGAGGTAGAGCTTTTTAAATGCCTCTTCAGGTTTTACTATCCTGGAATATCTTTCTCAAGGAGCTGACAAGTTCCTCTTTAAAATATAATTTCCAAATAAAATAGTGTCCTTTCTTTTGAGTTATATGGAAGGATGGGCTCCAAGCTTCTCAGTGAATACTTTGAAGGCATTGTAAAACTGTCTCCTTTAAGACAGTCTTGTTTTCCTTTGGTAATAGCAATTAGTAAACAGAAATATCTTAAGATCACCTCACTTCAGTCCTTAAAGTTACATTGTTTTAGGGGAGTTGAGTTCAGGCTAAATTTTATCAGTTTCCTCTATTGAAGTGCCTTAAATAAAGTCTTTCTTGCAAATTGAATGTTACCAGGTCATTTTATAAAATATAATATAAAATATTTTATAAAAAAAATATGCTGTCCTCACTTATTTTTTTTAACTTTTTTTTAAAATTATTTTTCTATTCTGCAAGTACAGGCAGTTTGGTACCATTATTAGGCTCATCCATGTTATTTTTGTTTTGATTTAGTGAAGAACTTGAAAAACTGAATACACACAGGATTGAACCCTGCTTTGAAAGTTACCTCTAGGTGTCTCTAGGCAACAATTTCTATCCTTTCTCTCTTGATCTATAAAATGTGTTATCCTGCATAGGTATTATAGGGGTGAATTTAAAAAATTCAAAGGACAAAAACAAAATAAATTACTGAATCCTTTTGTTCCAATATTCATATTGCCATGCCCTAACATACATGTTATAAATGTAACTGTTCTCTATTTTTTGTAATCCCTATTTTTTGTTTTTGTTGTTGGAAAAAAAATGGCAATTTTGCATGCCTCTGAGAGCAATGGAGCCATTGTGTGCTCTTGGTTGGGCATATGCCAAAGTCAGGGTGCCACGTGCTGATGGCCACACAAATCTTCCATTGCGTCAGTGGCCTCAATGTTCTGGTCTGGAGGTGAGATATAAAAGGTGTCGTGGTCCACTTCTCATTGCTGGCAGAAAGCATCCAACCAAAAGCAGCTTATGGAAGGGAAGGGTTTATTTTGCCTCATATACTTGAGGGGAAATTCCACGATGGCTGGAGAAAATGTGGCATGAGCAGAAGCTGGATATCACCTCTGCCACAGCTGGTGGCAAACAGTGGCAGGAGGCTGAGACAAACACTGGCAAGGAGAAGCTAGCTGGAACCACCATGCACATGTCCACATGAACACTCTGGAGACTACAATTCCCAAATTGCTATCAGCCAGAGACCTTACTTATATCCACAACACCTCAGAAGGATTTTAGTATAGCTCTTTCTAGGAGAAAAGAAGAAGAGGAGTTCCTGAATAGCAGAAGTTCTGAGCCTATAACCCAAGTGATGACACACATTGGAATTCTTAGAGAAGTAAGACTTCACTAGATGTAGAAATGAACTGGTCAGACCAATTCTTATGACAGGGGTCTAGGTATCTGGCAGTCTTAATCACACCCTAAGCTTTGGTTTCTAGGTAAGGGACCTTGTTAGTGACAGAGATAAGGGAAGACCAGATTATTTTTCTAACATTTCTTGTCAAGGTGGATGCTGTAAGGACACCTTTAGGGAAAACCAGAAAGGGGGATGGGTTCCCTGTTTACAGGCTCAAGGACATTTCCTGCTTTTACTCAAGAGTTTAATAAAATAAAGTAAAATCTCTTCACTTTTTGGACCTTGTTATCCCTAAACTGCCTACGCAATTTCTCTCAGCTCTTTTTTTTTTTTTTATATCAATAATATCAGTGAGGAACATTCTGGCCATGGAGATTTATTGAAAAAAAAAAAATCTTCTTCTTATGGGAAACTGTCTTTCTGAAAATAGAGAAAAGACAGTGACATATTATTTTTCCTTGTGCATATTTTAGTTCAGAATAAAGCCTTTTTCTTTTTGGAGTGAGAACTGTGTTTCTGGATTAGCAACATGCATTGCTGAATATCCACTTTTGTGTTCAGATATGTAAATAACATTTATCTGGGTTGTTACAAGTTGTTATGACAACAATCGTAATGTAGTCGTTCCCTTGTATGAAACCTTGAGGAAAATCTTGAGAGAAGTCATTTGATTTGGCTCTACTTTCCTTAAATCTAGTAAGCCATGAAGACACAATTCTAAAAGAGATTCTTCATATGCCAAGGCCAGGAAATATCATTGATCACCAAAGGCTGGTAATTGTGGCTTCACTGAAACCAAATAAACAAACTCTGAATGAAGTAAATCTTATTTCCAATAGCATCTATGTCATCCCATATGTTTTATAGTAGAATCCCTCTTATTCACTGTCCTCATGCAGGATTCATTTGAAAAGTTTTTCTTTGCCAAAAAACTATATGTATATATAAAATTTCTTCTCACATCATTCTGTTGTGAAAATCGTGATATATGTTTAAATTAAGAAAACATTTGTTCTTGACAATAATCTCTCTTTTGTTATATTTCTAGATATAGTCAAAAACACATGTGAGAATTAAGTGGTGAAGAGGGGTATCTCTCTATTCAATATGGGGTGCAACCATCATTGCGCATAATATCAAGTACCAAACAGCAAAAAAAAAAAAAAAAAAATCTACATTTCACTTGATGTTCTTCAAAACATCACCATGAACTGGAAATAAATTAATAAATTAAAAGTTAATTAATTAATAAACAACTGAAGGTAGAGGAAAAGACCTCAAGTGCTTTGGAGGTTGATTTTACTTATCATAATAATGGATATGGTTTGGAAAACATCACTCCTGCATACTTTGAAGATCCCATATTATCAAAAGAGCTACTGATAGTACTTATCTTCTTTCTTCTTTCTATTGTCATTTTTCTGGAGTTTAATTTTTGTTGGCATCTCGTGAGGACAGAGTAAATATATATAGTTACATGTGATTAAATTTGTAACGAGGCTCTCATTAATTGCACCCACATAAAGGTGTCAAAATGGGGTGGAAGGTAAGTCCCTAGTGAATTACTCCCACTGCCTTTCAAGACAGAGAACTAATGTAATTAACAAGTGACAGATCCAATTTTTCTTTATTAAGAAGTAAAGGTATATAGCTCAGCAATCAACTCCAATGAGCTGATTAAACATCCTTTGGAATGCAGAGGTAATTGCGTTTTTCTTTTCTTTTCTTTTTTTCTTCAGAAATTAAGCTATCCAAGAGTGATAGCTCATGCCTTTAATCCTTGGAGGATGAGATAAGAAGATCATGGTGAGTTCAAAGCCAGCAGGGGCTACAGAGTGATTTCCAGGTCAGCTTATGCTAGATTGAAACCAAATTTAAAAAAAAAAAAAAAGAAGAAGAAGAAAAAGACACTAAATTTCCGAAAGGAACAAAGGACCCTTCAATAGAGCACTAAGCGAAATGACAGGCAGTGGGAGAATCTCCCCAGGTGTTGCAATCAGGTTTTACACTGCTGTCGGGAATCACCCAACCAAAAACAGCCTTGTGAGAAAATAGGTTTACAATACCTAAGTTTATGGGGGACATCTGAATGAAACCATCATATTAGGTGAATATGGCTGGGAGCAAAGAAAAGTAAATTGAAGGCTTAGAAAGAGCTGCAGGAGCAGTTACTGACATTCTGTGTAGAGATTGTTTAGCAAGGAGACCTTCCTAGGTATGGCACTAACTCTGGAGAAAGAGAACTTTTTATATATTTCTTTTTTATATTAATTAACTTCTTTTTTTATTAATTAGTTTTGTACTCAGTGAATACACTAAAGTTGGTACCATTGTAAGGCTCATCCATGTCCTACCTCTCTCCTAGCCCCTCCTTGTTGAGGCATATGGGTCATGCATTGTGGAGTAAGCCCACAGTTATGGGTAAGAGAAATGTCTCTGCATATCATGACTCAATGTATGGCTCTACATTCTTTCCACCCCCTCTTAAGCAAAATTTCCCTGAGCTGTGTTGGGTTCATTTTGGGTCAGCTTCAGTGATTTGGTGTTGGGAACCTCTGAGACTCTGGAAATCTGATTTGGTAGGAGTTGATTGTTCTCTATGTTGATCTCCTTCACCCTTGTGCTGGTACCCTGTTCACCAAGAAAACACCACCATTGCTCATTTCACTAATTATTCTTAGTTTCAGCTGGGGCCCTTTTGAGGTATGATTGGGTGGTTCTCTCCTTAGTATCTGTGTCTATCTTAAATATAGAAGCAGATTCTCCAACAGAGAGTAAAGTTAGTACCAGGCAAATGGGATAGCCCCCTTTAAAAAAAAATAGAGAATTTAATAGGTGCAGGCCCTTTTGTAGCCCACTATTGGTGGTAGCTTGATAATGGAGAGTGGGCTCAAGTTTGGATATGGTTCTAACTTGTTTCCCAGCTCCAGCTATGGGTACCGTTCCACTGAGCAGATCAGTTAGCCAAATCAAGAGCAGCTGGTTTCCCACCATGGCTATGCAACACTATTGCACTTCTGTGAGCATCACAACAGGTTATTTGCTGCTAAGTAGATTAGACCATGAGTTGCTTGGATAGATATTGGTCATTTTCCCCCAGTCACCCATGTAGCACCTTCTGGCATTAGAAGCACTGACTGGGGACTGATTCTCTTTGAGATTCCAATATGTCATTCCATTTTATGTGTCAACCATATGGTGTCTTCATCAGTAGGGTCTTACCACTAACTTTGGTGGGTCATCAAGTACTCTGACAGAATCTGTCTTTCTTTTAGGAAACCTTGTAGGTCTCTCTGATCAAAAGCTCACTAAGGATGATAGCCACATGCTGATACAGGGAGTTACAGGTCAGTGCTCACTAACAGAAGGGGGAAAAAGATAACTAATATAAAAGAGTAAGAGAGGAGACAGAGAGAGAGAGAGAGAGAGAGAGAGAGAGAGAGAGAGAGAGAGAGAGACTGTAGAAAATTAAGGCCAGTCTTCATGGTACCCTCTTCAGTGCCTTGCGGCTCAGGTGTTCCCTCTAAGGGCCTGGTGAAGGCTCAACCATTTAGTTTGCCTTTTAGGATGCAGAATTTGATGGTACCATTGCCGTTTGGGCCTAGATTTGTGTCTCTCCCCCCTCCCTTGTCCTCCCCTCCCTCACCACTCATCCTATTTTCTATTCCTCAAGATGTTTACTGGGTATGTCAGCATCTTGGGTAGATTCAGGTTAGGTACTGTAGACAAGTGAGACTATGTGGCGATTATCTTTCTGTGATTGGAAAGTTTACTGAGAATGATCTCTTCCAGGTTCAACCATTTTTCTTCAAATTACATTTTATTATTTTTTTTAACTGCTGTGTAGAATTACATTGTGTAGATATACCATATATTAGTTATCCATTCTTCTAGTGTTGGACATCTGGGTCAATTCCAGGTCTTAGCTATTATGAATTGAGATGCTATAAACAAGGTAGAGCAAATCTCTCTGGGCTGAGGTTTAAAGGTCTTATGGTACATGCCCAGTAAGGCAATAACTGGGTCTGTTGGTAACTCTGTAGTCAGCTGTTTTAGGAGTCTCCATAATGCTTTCCAAAGTGGTTATACCATCTTACATTCCTACCAACAGTGGATGGGGATTCTTATTTCTCTACATCCTCACCAGAATTTATTTTCATTTGATTTTTTAATGTTTGCTATCCTTACGGGGATAAGGTGGAATCTCACAGTTGTTTTAATTTGCACTTCCCTGATGATTAGGGATGATGAACATTTTCTTAAGTGTGTGTTTGCCATTTGTATTTCTTCATCTGTGCACTCCCTGTCCAGCTCTTTGCCCATTTTGTGAGTGGGTTGTTTGACTTTTTCTTGTTTAGGTTTTTGAGTTCTTTGTAGATTCTAGAGATTAGGCCTCTGTAAATTGGATAATCAGCAAATATTTTCTGTAAAGAAACCCTTCAGCTTCATGTAATCCCATTGGTTGAGTGACTGTGTAAGATCATGAGCTACTGGGGTTTTGTTCAGGAAGTCTTTTTAAATTCCTGTATCGTGGAAAGTTCCTCCTATACTTTCTACCTGTAGTAGCTGAGGTTCTGGTCTTATATTGAGGTCTTTGATCCATTTGGACATGAGTGTTGTGCATGGCGAAATGTGTGGATCAAGTTTCAATTTCCTGCATATAGCTATCCAGCTTGCACAGCACCATTTGTTGAAGATTCTATCTTTTCCAGCCTATATTGTTAGGGCCTTTGTCAAATATCAAGTAGCTGTAGTTGCTTGACCCAAAGTCTCGATCCTCAATTCTCTTCCATTGGTCTATACTTCTGTTTTTATGACAGTACCATTTTTTTTTAATTACTATGGCTTTGTAATATAGCTTTATATCAGGTATTGTGATATCTCCAGAGGTATTTCTTTTGCTGAGGATATGCTTGGATATCTGAGGCCTTCTGCCTTTCCATAAGAAATTTGAGATCATTTTTTCTATCTCTGTGAAGAACAATGTTAGGATTTTAATTGGAATTCCATTAAATCTGTATATTGCCTTTGGTAGAATTGCCATCTTCACAATGTTAATTCTGCCTATCCTGGAGTATGGGAGAAGATATTTCCATTTTCTCAAGTCCTCCTCAATTTCCTTTTTGAGTATTTTTATGTTTTTATCTTTCACTTCCTTGGTTAACTTTATTCCAAGGTATTTTGTTGTTGTTGTTGTTGTTGTTACTATTGAAAATGGAGCCATGTCCCTTATTTCTTTCTTTGTTTCTTTGTCATTTGAATATAGAAAGGCTGCTGATTTTTGCGCATTGATTTTGTATACTGCTACTTTGCTATAGGAGTTAATCACCTACATTTTGTGAGCTGGTATCTTTTGATGGGTGAATTAAGGCCTTTGATATTTAGGGTAATGACTGTGAAGTTTGATTTAATCCATGCCATATTGTGTTGGTATATGTGGTTTGGTGTTTTCATGGGCTTTGAAGTTTTATAAGCCTTCTCTGAATTTGGTTATTGTGATCTGCTTCTTATAGGCATTTGAGGTTGATTATTTAATTCTTCTGGGTACAGAATTTCCTGAAATACTCTCTGTAGGTTTAGTTTTGTGTTCATATAATTGTAAAGCTGAGTTTTGTCATGGAGAGATTTTCATTCACCATTTATTATGAAGGATACTTTTGCTGGGTAAAGTAGTTTCAGTTGGAAGCCATAGGTTCTTAGACTTTGCAGTGTTTCATTCCAGACTTTTCTGGCTTTTAGGGTTCCATTGAGAAGTCTAAAGTAATTCTGATGGGGTAACCTTTAAAAGTGATGTGCTGTTTTTCCCTAGCTACTTTTTGGGTTTTCTCTTTGGTGTCAATGTGTAGAGTCTTAGTGACAATATGTCTTGGAGAGTTTCTTCTCTGATCCAATCTGTTTGGAGTTCTGTTAGCTTTTTGTATCTTGAAGGGCCTTTTTTTTTTTTTTTTTTTTCTTTTTGAGAGAGTGGGAAAGTTTTCTTTGATTATTTTGTTAAATAAATTCTCCATGCCTTTGGTCTGAATTTCTTCTCCTTCTGGTATTCCAGTGATCTGGATATTAGGTTGTTTAAAGGTATGCCACAATTCCCTCATGTTCTGTTCACAGAAATTATTCAACTTATTAAAACTTTTGAACTCTCAATTGTTCCTTCCATCTTGTCTTCCAGATCAGAGTTTCTATCTTCCACATGGCTGACTCTGTTCTTGAGGTCTTCTAGAGAGTTTTGGACTTGTTCAACTAGATTTGCTTTTTTCTACTACTTTTATATGTATAGTTTCCATCCCTCTGTCAAGCTCACTTTGCACATCATTTTCTGATTTTCTTGGTGCTTCTTGGAATTCATCATTGCATTTCTTTGTCTCCATTTAGAATTGCCAGTGGATTTTTGAGGTCTGCTTTTTTTTTAATTCTCCTTTATATCTCTTAACTGTCTTTGAACTCCTTCCATTTTCTTATCTATTAGGTCTAGTCTAGTGATGGCAGCATCCACATGGATATCAGTCCTTTGTTGCTTTTATGAAAGTTTTAACAGTAGCTTGGCCAGGGTTGCATTGCTCATAGCTTCATTTTGGTGTTCTGATCCTAATGTCTCCTAATGTTTTGATCAGAGATGTTCATTGTAGGTCTGGGTGATCTTACTGGACTTACTTGCCTTTGGATTTTCATGTTATTTCTTTTGTGCAGTGGTCTTCCCATCACATTGTAGTGGCAGAGACAGTAGGACTGAAGTCTCAATGGGCGGTGGAAGTGTTGCCTCTTGGGGGAGCTGGACTGAGCTAGCAGGCAGGCAAGCAGATGGGCAGAGTGATCCTGAGCTAACATGTGAGTGGGTGGATCAGCCAGAGCTCAAGCATGGTGGGAAGCTGAAGCAGGCTGAAGCCCAATGTCGAAGCAGCCTGAGCTCCTGCATGACAAGGGAGCCAAAGTTTCTTGAGTTCTCATACTGTGATGCACCAAAGCTCCCTGCACTCATGTTTGGAGGGATGCTGAAGCACCAGGCACCAAAGTAGCCTAAACTCACATGGCAGGACACTGGGACACAGAATCAGTCTGAGCTGTGTGCAACAGGACAGTGGTGGGCAGCTGGTGCAGTAGACAGGCAGGGGATTGTGCCTGAGCTGTTACAGGCAGACAGGAAGAGTCAGGATGAGCTTGCATGGGCAGGTGGAATGGACCTGAGCTTGTGTGTGGACAGGCATTGGCCAGAGCAGTAAGTGGGCAAATGGGCAGAGCAGGCTCAACTTGCACAAGCAGTGATCATCGGTGTGCATGTGGTGGACAGATGGACCAATGGATCCTGATCTCCAATGGGCCAGCAGGTCGTGCCTGCCCAATGTCATGCATGGGCAGGGGTTGCAGGTAGATCGCCCCTGTGCAGTGATGCAAATGGAACTATGTTGGCCTGGGTCCCCTTTCCTACAGTAAGTGCAGGGGTATCCTGAGACTGGGACTGTGGGTACGGTGGCTGCTTGGGGGGATTAGAGGAATGTTGGGCTACCTTCAAGCCAGGGAATCAGAAATTCCTTTTTTTTTTTCCCCTCTGTGCCCTCCCACTGGTGATCTATTAGAGATTGTTCTTCCCTAAAAGACCCAGTGGACCCTTAATGCCTTGCCTTTCTTTACTGGGGATGTGCAGCACCTTTAGGCGGTCACCATCTTGGCTGGAAGTCTCCCTTTATATATTTCTAAACCCCAATAGCCTTCCCCTCTCACTTGCTAAGTGATCATCCTGAGAATATGTGTGGACCCAGAGAAAGATATGAAGTGCACTTAGTCTGCCAACTACAGAGAAACTCAGGCCCTAAGACACATAGAAGAAGGAAGCCCATGCATAGGCCCAACAGCAAAACAGAACTCCAACCACTTGCAGCTGGAGAGATTAGCAACAGGCTCAGGTCGTGGTAGCTGTTTGAAGACAGTCCCACATTGGAAAGCCAACCCATCAACATGCAAAGGACTGGGCTTAGCACCCAACAGCTTTTTCTGTTGCAATTTGTTTGGACTTCAAAAAGAAAACTTGTGCTTTTCACATCATAAGTTGCAGAAGACAGGCCTAAGTTGTGAGGTATCTCTATTCTTCTTTTAATCCTGGAAGAAACATTGAATGATGAAATTTATTACTGGATACATTGCTTTTGATTTTAGTTTGGTTTGGTTTTATCATCATTTTGTCTTTCTTGGTACTTTAATACGTTTTTCTCAATATTATTTCCTGAGTATTGTTGCTATTTACATTTTACCCTCATTCTATCTTGCTTACTTTGTCTTTTTCCCTTGCTCTGCTACCACTTCTTTTGTTACCGTATAATAAGGTTCAGTTTGTTAATGTATAAATTTCCAGCTTATCTTTTTTGTAGCCAAGCTCATCTTTTTTTTTTTTTAACTCTGCTGAGGACATAGTTAATGTTTCCATTTTTACAACATTTTAATATCTGTTTCTTTCAAATTATTGCTTTTTTAACCACTATCTACTTTTGCAATTCAGAATACTAGTGGGGATCATAAAGCCAAGAGAAATTGGCCACTAAAGCACTCCTGTATAACGACGCATAGTGTGCATTGATTATATCTAATTGCCCATTATCCTCTCTTGCCCCATCTTCCTTTAAATTATTTCCCCTTTTCTCTTCAGATAGTCCTCTTTCCCTTTTTATATTTTTTCTTATAATCTAAATTCCACATATAGGATAAAATATGAAAAGAACTGAATGAATTAAACAAATTGTTGCATAAAAGTAAAGCATATGTAAAAGTAAAGCAATGGCTCAAAAAACTCATAATTGCTCAAAAACTGACCCTAAAAATAGAGCTATCAAAATGGTTAAAATACTAGACAAATAATTCTCAAGTAAGTTTGAAAGTGTTCAGTGATCATCAATAAGATCCAGATAAGATAAATTAATTAAGGATGTCAACCCTGGATGTGACAATATCATCAGGGGAAGGGACATAAAATTATGCAAGGCAGTAGATAGTCTAAAAACAGATACAATTAAGCAAGAACATTGGAAATTAAAAATTTAATAAATCAAAAAATTAAAAACAGGACTAGATTGAGCAAAAGAAACAATGTTAGGAATTTAAGACAAGTTTGAGAAAATATTGAATTTAGATATCAATAAAAGCTATAAACCCATTTGTACTTCAAGGTAGTCTAGGACATGAAAAAATAATGAAACTTGGCTCAACTACACACTGAAGATCTGGAAGCTTTGTCCTGTTACCTCACTGTCCTGCTACTGAAAATCCTATGCATGGGGCAGGGGAAACATGTCATAACCCCAGAAGCTACACAGCCATTCAGCAATGCTGGATGTGTTCACTGATATAATAAGGTCATGCCCATTATGGGAGGAACTAACTGCTCTCAGACTGGATTTGAATTCCAGCCCATAGGAATAGATTCATGTCTGGTACTGAGAATGAAGTCAAAAGTTCAAAATCAGGCCTGATGATTCTCTAGACTCTGGGCATTCATAAACTAATTTGAAATATGGAATACAGTAGGAAAGAGGAGGTATGAAAGAAAGAAGGATCAGTAATAATGAAAAGACTAGTCATATTGATTGAATGTACTCTGTTGCCTCAGAATAAAAGGCATAAGGGAAGAGAGGCCGACATGTAATTCTGATGCCACAATTAGAAGGATGGCCAATGTCATACATAAGAACTTAGTTTTAGAATTTAGGCAAAATGCATTTCTGTTCAATTGAATCTGGAGATGTAACATTACCACCATATCAAATATTTATTGAACACTTGCTAAGAAATATGCATTATTCTAAATAATTGAAATACATAGTCATTGCATTTTTATAGAAACACTGACAGGTGAATGCTAGAACCTTCATTTCCTATTTGATAAAGCAAGACCCTGAGAAATTAGGGAGCTGAAAGCATCTTTCGAGAGTGAGTGAGGTCGGGTTTGAATGAAGGTCAAGTGGCATAATGCTATACAATGCCTTTGTGCTTCAGCAAAACCAATTCTAACAACTAAGCTCCAAGGAAAATATTAAGATCAGGTATTCTGACCAACGATGGTCATAATTTAGATAAAACAAAATGAAAATCTAAAATTCTCCAGGGGGAAAAGGAAAATATGCTCAATAGAAAACAAAATGTATCTTCCACTGTATTTTCTACTCAAATTAGTCAACCAATATGTATTATTTAATTGTTTGATAGACTAGTTATCAAGATACTTATCTCAAAGAAAGATTGCTTTATTTATTTTTAAAAGTATGGCTGGAAATGCTGTTATTCGCAAGTCTATTGTCTGTTATTTTTATATTCAGCTAGCCTGCCAAATGTAAAATAGATTCTTTGCTACCTGAGTTGACAAGCCAAATTATATTCACCTGTATGAAAACATTTACAAATTGTTCAATAATTTATACCATAGAATTTACTCTAGTATGGCTCCTCCTCAATTAATAAAAATATAATGTCCTGGCCTTTCCCCAAAGCTTGGGAATTACACCAGATTTGGAAACAATTGAAACATTAAGGTATGGCTAAACTTGCTTAGTAGTAACTGTGCCTGTTATGAACATTCTATTTGCATTATGATGTAATTTCATGCTGCAATACAATGTGTGCATACAAGTATCTAATTTATCTGGGAATATCATTTGGCATACTACTTTAGTGTAACTGTCAAAGGTTTTTATGATTCATGAAACAAGTTACATTTTCCTGCTTAGAGAATTCATAAGATTAAGAGAAAGTAAGATGCTTTATTTGCAAAGATTTTTCATTCATCTTCATCATTATTTCTTAAAATATGTCTCATTTTGCTAGTGCAGAGGGGAATTTCAGAGAAAGAAAGCAACCAAAATCTCATTTCCGTAGGTCTGGACAATTCCAAAATAATGTTCTCTGTTCATAGTAAGTAGCCCACAATATTCAGAGTGGCAACATATATATGAAGATATGTGTAGGGTTACCATAAATTGTCAGTTTGTTTTCTACACAAAGACAACAAGCAGAAGGTTGATGAGAAGGATCTACAAGGGTTGTTATGTTACATTTGATAACTGATTTCTATAGACAAATACCTGCTGAACTTGGCATTTCTATGTCATTTTTTTTTGTAGAGGAAGGTCATTTTTTAATCATAAGCACCAAAATGTTAACCAAAAATAAGATTTCAGCTGGTGGTTTGAATGCTCTGTTCCCAGCTGATGGAGTTTTGGGATTTAACATCTTCTGAGGTGGTATATTGTTGGGGGTGGGCTTATGGGTGTTATAGCCAGTTTCCCCTTACCAGTGTTTGGCACACTTTCCTATAGCTGTTGTCCACCTGATCTTGGTAAGGGGCTAATGTCCACCCTCTGCTCATGTCGTCATTTTCCCTGCCATCATGGAGCTTCCCCCTTGAGCCTGTAGTAATAAATAAACCTCTTTTTCCTACAAACTGCTCTTAGTTGGGTGATTTCTACCACAATGCAAACCTGAATGCAACAGTTAGAAATAACAGAATCAAGATGCTCAATGTTCTCTCTCTCTTCCTCCCCACTTGCCTTGTTTACTGTTCCCCTCATTTCTCTCTCCATGATCTCCTCCTTCTATCTCAAGGTAATGTTCTTCCAGGAACAAACACAATGATCAATGACAGCATTCACATCTTGAGCAGAATTGACTTAATTGTCAAGACAAACAACAACAACAACAACAACAACAAAAATGAACTTTTGATGGGTGAGTAAGATGAGTGTTCTGTCTTGAACCAATTTAGTATGGACAGCAGTTCAAGTAGTTCATTGTTTTTCCAAGAGGAAGGATTGAATGCAGACAGAAAACAACTGAGTTCCTTATGAGGCTACATAAAGTAGGAAAAGTCCAAATCACTCATTCTCATGGATTTTATTCATCTGAAGTAAAGCAGGAAGAAAAGCCTATAATTCCCATGAAAGCATCAAGCACTGTAATACAGCCCCCCTTTAATACTACAATTTAAGAGTATTAAATTGTAGCATATATATATATACACACATACACATACACACACATACATACATATATATAGTATATATATGTATATATATATATATATATATGCATGTATGTATGTATGTGTGTGTGTGTGTGTGTGTGTGTGTGACACATAGTCACACTAGGCTCAATTCATATCCCATCTCTCCTAAAAATCTTTCTCCAAGAACAATATTCTATCTTCTGGATATTGAGACATTGACAAAATTCAAAGAATGCTTTCACTAATGCACTGCCTTGTATTGTTGTTAAGTATTTCACATATATTATTAATCTCCCAATAGGATGATAAGCTCAGTAAAATTTTAATAATAACCATTATTGTCATACTCACAACCGAAATAACTTTTTTTTTCTTACCCCCACAGCCATTTCACAATGCTAACTGTTCTTCTGATAAATACAAGCAGATTTCAGGGAAAACAAGTTCAATATGTATTTATATGAAATACAGTGAGAATCAAGGATCCTGAGCAAACAGGATAGTGGTCACAGTCCTGAGGCATATGTGGACTATTAAACACAGAATAATTATGTTAATGGATATGCTATAATGTGGTGTCTGTAAGTTGTTTTATTAGCACAGAGCTTAGAGAGAAAGATTAATAATATTTATCTTCCTTATTTAATATGCAACTTTCAAGAAGAAGTAGTTAATCAAGTATATGCCAACAAGTAAGCTTTTATTTATTTTAGAAAGAAAATAGTCTGTTTTAATACAAATGTACATTTCTACAGCTTGTAACTTCAGCCTATGAAAATGGCTAGCATATGAGCTTATTAATTCATACTAGTTAAGTAACCAGCAGTTTGGATTTAGAAAAAAATAAAACTTCCAATTATAAAGAGCTATAAATACATTCCAAACTAACCACATATTCCTAAATAACATTGAAAAGGGAGATCTTTCTTAGTGACTCACTATGCATACTTTTACTTGCAAATTTATCATTTGAGCACAACTGTTTTGAAAACTGAATGAAAAGCCTGTATTTGAAAGCAAGGACCATTTGCTCTTTCACACTTGTTGCAGTTCCTACTTAGTTGTTGGGGCAAAACACCCGATAAACAGCTGCTATTGAAAGGAAAGGGTTTATTTCAGGCTTAAACTTTCCAGAGGAAGTTTCACCATGCGGAAGAAGCTCAAATCCTTCATCTACAGCGAAGAGCGACAGAGCTACCAGAGCTGAACACACCTCTGGCTGGAATGAAGAAGCCCTGCTAGTGACACCTTCTGCAGCAGGAGTCTACCTGCCGGCGAATAAGTAGAAAACTAATCAAAAATACCTGAGTCTATGAGGACACTGATGTTCAAATGACCACATTCCATCTCTGGCCACGTCCTCATGAACATCTCAAAATTCAAATGTGCTGCTTCCAAATTCAAAAGTCCCCATTTTCTTGACCAATTTTAAGAGTTTAAAAGTCCATCATCCAAGCTGAGATTCAAGACAGTCTCTTAACCATTGAGTCTTGTAAAATAAAAACACCAGTTACATACTTCTAACACATAATAGTGTAAACATTCCTATTTAAACAAGAAAGCATGAGGAGACATTGAACTAACTCAAAATCAATTTACCAAGGGCAAACTTCTAACATCTACAGTACCATATTGCATATTGAGGGAGGTGTAGAGTAACTGGACCCCTGAAGGTGAAAAGCATAGGGTGACTTCTTATCTCTCCTGCCGAACTCCATAGAACTGTTTTTCCACAAAGGATTTAAACATTGTGGTCGGTCAAGTTCACCTCCTGGAACTTGGTGCCTGAGATACTTTCTTCCTGAGACATCCCCTAGCCCTAACCAATCAGCTGGCCCACTGGTTCACCAAGGCCAAAGCTTATAAATACCTTTGCAAGAAGGCAGTGGATCTCTGATCACTTGGGAATTTCTAGCTGTGAGTGAGGATTTCCCTCTACTGGTCCCAGGCTGGCTTACCCCAGCTCAGGCCCAGGCCCAGTTGGGAGTGGACCCTAGGCCTTACTCTCCACAAGCGTTCTTTATCCCCTCCAGCTCCCCACATGGAAGGAGCTCCTTGAACTTTCATTTTTCTTTCCATGCTTCTCCCCCCAGATCTATATCTGGTCACGTAGACTCCTGAGCTACATTTGGCCCACATGGGCTTTGAGGCTACACATGAAGTACTTTTCTTCTCCCTACTTTATCTGCCCTTACTTCCAAGTCTTCCCCTTTCTTCACTCCTTTGTAAAATCTGAATAAAATGTGGTATTTTAAAAATATATCTCTTGAATCTGGAATTGCCAATTCGTTGGTTAGTTTGCAGATATAACTCAGGGCTTGGGGTTTTAGTAAGCACCCCAGAACCCTAATTTCCCTGTTACAGTATGACACCTGGTATGACGTCCTTTTGCTCCAAAAACTGTGGAAACATTTGCTCCTTTGCTGTACAGCTAGCTCTCCATGCAGATATACCTGAGCCAGAACTAGCAAGTTTCTTGGGCAGCCAGTCCACAGTCCTGGCATCTCAATATTGCTGGGCTCTTCACTATAACCTGTGGTTCATCTTCATGGCTGCATGCATTGTACCTACAGGGATCCCATGTAGAGATTTCATCTCTACTTCACCTTACCTCATTTTAGCAGCTCCTGGTACCATGTGAACCTCTTGACTCTCTTTCCTGCATTGCTCATGCTTTCAAAAGCAGTACCGGATGGGCAGCACAGCCAAGTTTGTAAATTTAATGGGGGTGGGAAGGTTGACATTGATGAGCAGGATGTTTCTTGGCTTGTCTTTTCTTTCAAGCACCCTAGTTTTGGAAGAATTTGCATTCTTACTAGCTTGAGCCTTCAATGAATCAGGTTACACCCTCACTGCCTAATTTCCGTTGTCCCTGTGCAAAGAGTTAGCCTGACTTTAATGGTGGTAATCTCCTCAAAAACTGAAGCTTAAGAGAATTAAAATGAATCTCTGTATCTATATCTTTCAACTTGATTACATTGCTTCCTATAGCAAACCTTGTATTTTCTGTCTTTCTGTTTATACTTCTACCAAGTACACCTGTCCTTTTAAATTTAACTTTTATCAAATTCTCAGTACAGGGCAGAATGCAAGTTAGCCTCTCTGTTATTAGCCCAGTTCCAACAAAGTTCTTTTCTTCCCCTTGGAAACATCATATGCCAAGCCTTCACAGCACACAATTTCCTCTGCATTCAGCATTTACAAACTGTTACCAGAATAGCCCATCAAGCTTTGGTTATAGGTCAGTTAGACTTCTCTAGTCCAAAGTACCAAATCCTTCCATGTTTCTCCTGCACACACATTCGAAAAGGCATGGTCAGATTTTTCGCTTCAATGACTCTACTTCAGATACCAATTTTTGTTGCAGTTACCTTCCTGTTCCTAGAGAAAAGGGCTTATTTCAAGCTTCCAGTTTTTAAGGGAAGCTTTGTCATGGCAGAAGAACCCAGCTCCCTTTGTCATACATTTACAGGAGAAAGAGCAACCAGATCTCAAGTTGGCTCTGAACACATTGTAGGACTGAAATCAAGGTCTGTCCCCAGTGATACACCCCCTCCAGTAGGTCTCCACCTGCTGGAGACAAATAGGAGGCTAAATATTAAATACCTGAGGCTACGGGGACATTTATTCAAACATCAAAACAAGGTGTTTACAGTACTGTTTGTTGACTGTTTTCCCAAGTGTATATTTTGTACATTAAGACTGCATTCACATTTAATCTTTACATCAACCCATGATTAAAAGAAAGACAAAGTTATGACTCTCATTCAGAGGCAAACAAAGATGGCTTAGCAAAGCTCCCTGATCTACACAGGTTGCAAGGCCAATGGGGAGGGCAGCGGAACCTGATTTTCCCACATACAGATGTCTTCTCTTATCCTGATGTGTTATTCCCTGGCCTAAATGGTGATATTTTTAAATTGACAATGTACGGAAAAAATAAGGTTTTACTACATTTTGAATTTAAAATAATTATGTATTTAAAGAGAAAGAGAAAGAGAAAATATGGACATACCAGGGCCTCCTACCACTGCATATGGACTACAGAGGTGTGTTTTGCTTTGTGCATCTGGCTTAACTCCGCACTGGAGCTCTGAACCCAGGCCATCAGTCTTTGTCAGCAAGCACTTTATACACTGAGCCAGCTCTACAGCCCACATTCTGAATTTTTAATTGTAAAAAGTTGATGTATATAGCTGCCTGGGTAGCCATTGTTACTACATTAATATGTAGAGATTTGAGGTGCTATCCTAGGTAGATGCCCAAGGCAAAGAAGAAATCTATGTTGATCACGATTTATTGTTTTTATAATATGATTTATTTTATTGTTTACTTAATTTTTAGAAAGGATTATATATATATATATATATAACATATATATATATATGATAGATAAATCTTAATTGTTCCCTCCCACCCCCTGCAGCTGGTAGAAGGAACAGATCTTTAGAAACAGGTAGACCTTGATCCTTATATCCCCAATCCTCTCTCTGGGCCCTATATCTACAGTATGCTTCAGAGGTGTGTTTACGAAGGAGGTTGGACTGACTGTTTACACACAGCAACATATTTAGCTGGTGGCTGTGCAGGTCCAAATAACGCTCTTAACAATATGGGTGAACTGAGGTTATTGGATTATGTTTGTGGCCAATTATCATTGTTTCAGTTGACTGCCCTCTTGTAATCTTATTTACAGTTACAGAAACTGCATTGGAATATATTTCATAGAGCAGAATGAAAAAAAAATAAAACCCTGGAGAAAATTGGAGGAACATATATTTTTTTTTTCTAGGCTAGGAAACATGACTTCTTACTTATGCTTCAACATAAATGAAAGCTTCTTTCTTCAGAAATAACAATAAATAAATAAAATAAAACATTTTGAAGTTATCACATTATCACTATTTTTGTTATTGTCTCTGTCTCATCATGTAAGCAATGAAGAAATATAAATTGAGACCTGCAGATCAGGATTCTTACGTAAGCTGGGCTTCTTGGAGAAACCAGCCTCTCTGAACTTGGTGCTGTCCTTCTACACAGTGGAGATAACAAGCTAACACAAAGGTAAAGCAAAAACAAACAAACAAACAAACAAAAACACTAGATGTGGTATGCTCAAAAAAGGTAAAAATTACAATAATACTTATGCAATATTACTGAATATGAGGTATTTGTTTTGAAGTTATTTCAACTGTGATTGTGATATATTTTGATATAGGTTTATTCTAGCTTGAAGTTTCATGGGTTTCAGTCGCCCAGTTGTCAATGGCCACATCACATGGTTCCATTTGTATCAATGCCAAATAACATGTCAGTGTGAAGAAAGCGGACCACTCCATGGTGGATAGAAACAGAGAGAGAAGAGACTGGGTCCTGTAATCCTCGATAAGTGTACAACACCAGTGACTTAGAAAAAAGTTCCTTGGGCCCCTCAGATTTCTTACAGTTGTGCTTAGAGTGAGGCCCAGGGTGGCTATGTGTACAAACTAATACAAAACCACTGATTTAGATAAGACATTTTGAGCTTTACTTTTGGCAATTTCTATATGTAGCTTAATTGAATGGTTCTCATGTGTAAAATTCATAGGTAACAATGTCCTGTCACAGCATCAGAAGGAAAGGTACTCCTTATCCCCACTTCCCAATGGGTCCAAACTAGAATCTAAGATTTAGCAAATGGGCTGGAGAAACCAGTCTGTCCAGTGCCTGCCTGGGGCAGCAGTCATCACCAGTGTTCAGGCCCAGGACTCCCTACAACCTCTTTCCTCCTGCCCCTGACAATCAGCACTCTATTTTCCGTCTCTATGACATTAAGTACTCACTGTATCTAGCAAAAGTAGACACATTCTGTATTTGTTCTCATTTGCCTGGTTTATTACATTTAATACAACTTTAAAAATGACAATTAAAGGTGAAAATAAATAAGATGGCTTACCAGTTAAGACACGTGCCTATGAAGGCTAAGAATCCATGCTATATATCATGAATCCAAGAACTTTAAAATATGAACATATTTAAAATTGGCCCTATTCCCACTGAGTTATAGTCTTGTGTTCCCTCTACCCTGCCCCCATATCACTGAGGGACATTCTCAGTGGGGTTATTGGGTTATTGGGAATCATTGTGGGATCATGAATGTGCCAGTCAGTCTCCATGGCTGGGAGGGGCAATGCCTCAAAACACAACACTGCAGTCTTACATGCTTTCTGCCCCCTCTTCTACAGTGTTTCCTGAAGCTTGGACGAGGGTGTGTCATAAAACTCCTTTAGTGTTGACCTATGGACAGCCTCATGTTTTCAGCTTTGATAGGTTTTGAGTCTCCTCCAGCTCTACTGTCATCTCTGTGGTGGAAATTCTCAGGCTAGCTGTGAGAGCAACACTCAAGTTTATTCTGCCACTTTTTCTGTAACGTTTCCTGGGCCCTGGAAGATGTGATAGAAATGATTCCTCTCATGCCAGGCAGTTCGTGTGTGTGTGTGTGTGTGTGTGTGTGTGTGTGTGTGTGTGTGTGTGTGTGTGTTTCTGATGAAACTTGGACCACCTGGGTACTGCTGCCATCTATCAAATGCAGATTCTCTAATGAAGAGTGAAAACAGCATGGCTCAAAATAGATAAACATGGATAATCAGAAGGCTTTTGACAGGGATCATTGTTCTTTGAGGCAAAGAGCAGTGAAAGCTTCCCTCTAGGGTCTATGACCTTCCAAACCATAGTCTTCTGACTCAATACTAGGTGTGAATTCCCTCCCACTGAAAAGTCTTCACAACCAATCAGAGAGCAGTTGATTATCCACATACCCTGTGGGCCACTATTGCTATTGCACTGGTGGATATACATCTTGTCTGGCTGGTTCATTTGGTAGCTTGCAGTATCCACTGCTTGTTCACATTGTGCCCTTTGTCTGCCAACAACTCACAAAGGGTTTTCCAGCACTATCAGAGCTATCCATCAAGGAGCTGACTCCCATCTCAGTTCCAGCATGACCTTTTAATGTCCTGTGACTGCATTCTTTGATATCTAAAATAATAGCATCTTTCTATGTAGATTTGTTGGGTAACCAAGTGCTTTGGAAATGGCCTGCATTGTTTTCGAGGCCTCATGTGGCACCCTGACCAATTATTTCTCTATTGTAGGTTGCCCAATTTTGGCGCTGGGATTTTCCAGCCATAGCCTATCATTTTAGGCTAAAGCGTTCTCCATGCTTGAAGGGTGCTCCTCCCAAACCCTTATTTCTCTGATTTTAAAAGAGTTATATTTTTAAAATATTTTCTATTTCTTTATATGAAAGCAGAGAAAGAGAGAGAGAGAGAGAGAGAGAGAGGTTGAGGAAACGGGCATGACAGACACTGCAGCTGCTGTAAAGCCACTCCAGATGGTTGCATCTTCTTTTGCAACTGGCTTTTACGTGGGTACTGGTGAATGGAACCTGGATCGTTCACCTCTGCAGGCAAGTGTCTTAACTGATGAGTCATCTCTCCAGTCCAACGGAGTTATATCTTTTAATTAGCTAACAAAGATGCAGGTTTCTATGGTATTGATTCACACCATTATTAGTTTTGTATATCTCCCCTTTCCTCCCCTTACCTCTATCTCCCAAGAACATTCCATGTCCTATATTGTGCCCTATAGTTGCCTGTCTACTAGCACCTCCTCTGATCCTTTTATGCTTAACCTCTGTCCAAGAAAATTCTAGATCCTTAACCACTACCACTGAAGCTTAGTACAACTTACAAACAAACCAGACCGTATTAGCATTTGTATGAGACAGAAATTGTTACCTTGGCCTTTCTAAGCCTGGGCAATCATACTTAGTAGAATTAATTCCAGGTTCATCCATTTTCTGCAAATTCATAATTTCATTTTTTTTCCTTGTTACTGAGTAGATCTCCACTGTGCATATGTACCACAGGTGTGATTGAAGGGCAGTTGCATTGCTGGGCTGCCCAGTCGGTGAAGACTCCTGAAAGCTGTTCCTGAGTTCCATGCGTAAGTTGCCGTCAGATTCATGAGAAACTTCTCTCCTCAGCAAGGGTTCACTGCTTTGATAAACTTGGGAAATGATCTTTCTGTGATTCCTGAACCTACTGTTTCATGGGATTCCTGAGCCCTGGGGGGGGGGGGGGGGGGGGATGGTGGTAGTTTCTCGAATCTTTTCAGCCTCCCTCCAGGCGGGAATGTTTCAATTCTAAGGAAATACTGATACAATACACAATACCTGGCTAGCTGCCTGGTACCAGACTCTGAGATGTTTTTGGCAGTTGGATAATGAACCATAGTATAACAGGCTGTTAGAGGATGACTTTGGGCCTGTGGGATTTAGTCTAGGACATGAGTTTGAACATGAAAGGTAAATAGTTTAAAAACAGCTTATTATTTCTAGGAATTGCCCTGGCCCTGGGAGAGATAGCCTCACAGCCATGGAGGCCTGAGATATCACAATACCAGAAACACATGATTAGCAAAGAGCAAAGCAAAGGACCTAGTCTTGGGTATTTCTGCTTACAGCGCCAGTTCAGAACTCCTTGAATAATGGTAGCAGCTAATCTAAACAAACAAACAAACAAAAAACTTCATAAGTTGATATCAATTCTTATCCCAGTCCACAGATAGGAAAAGATATGGTTCAGCAAGTTTAAATAAACTACCCAAGTGAAGGAGGCTGATCTAAAGATCTACTAGGATGGAGTTCAAGTGGAACGGCTGGCTCCTCTTCCAGGTTCCTGTCTCTTGTGGAGGGAGGGTAGCCAGATGCAAACATACCAGGACTTCACTTACATGGGAATATGACTCTGACAGAAAGCTTGGAACTCTCAGCTCTCAGTGACATCAGGTTGCCAACACCAAGGGCCCAAAGGCCACTGTGGCAGCTCTGAACTCTCCGTGGTGGCAGAGTGGAGGTTGTACCTCTAATTCTTAGTGGCAGGTTGTCCACCAAGGTCACAAAGGTCCTGGTGACAGCAAAGAGATCTGAACCAATTGGTGGAGGGGTACCAACAAAGTGAGTGCCAAAAATACAGCTCTAAACCCTTGGCATCCCCTGAATGCCAGTCAAGAGTGGCCTCATCACTGTGGGCATGTGGACATGCTGGAGAAGTGGGCAGCCTAACCTAACTTTGAAGAAGCCATGGTCACCAGGACAGTAGCAGGCATCCTTGTACCAGGAGTCCGAGGTTACCAAGGAAATGGCTACTTTGGTATAAGGGCCTGGAGCTGCTGGTCTCACTGTGACAGGAACAAAACCAGACACCCAGAATAGTACCGAGCACAGGTGCTAAGAATAGAAGCAGATCTTGGTCAGGAACAATTCCTGCTGTTTAGAGGCAGGTCCAGGTCCAAGGCCACCAACTCAAGCAGCTGCAGGGCATGTCCAAAGCAGAAACAGGCCTGGGAGCCCATCACAGGCAGCTTCTGGACCTTGAGTTGCCAGCAAAGTCCCAAGTGTCCCTCGGAGGCTGCTTCCTTTCATGACTCCTTTCTCTTTTCTGTCCAGGGCACGTGACCAATTCAAGAACCAAATGCAGGCACATATATAGACCTGGGTGAAGTCTGACTGGTGCACTCAAGGTGGGAAAAATAGAGACCATTTGGGAAGGCCTTTGAGTCTCTCAGTGTTCCCAGCAGGCTAATTCCATTTCTCTTATTCCCATGAAGACCCAAGGAACTGCATTAGACTTGCAAGAGAATCTTTGGTATTGTGGGATGGCCTCTAGAGCTTCCTGCCTGCTATTAGGAATTAGCATTTAAAATGGGTGCATAGACTAGCAGTTTGGAGCTTTTTAAAAGCCAAGCCTGGCTTTCTATCTACTCTTGACTGAGCCACCAGGGACTTTCCTGGCCCTCTCACAATGTCTGTGTTCTTTCTATGAAAGAAGTCATTTTAGAAATGTCACTTCATCCAACATCTTTATGAGAAACCTGTTCTGAATGCAGTGGCTTTCTTTGCTGTGTCCTCACCACTGGTCAGACTTATGTTCGAGATAAATTAGACAGTGTGGTGGTTTGCATGTAAGATGTCCTCCAGTGCCTCGTGTTTGTGATTGAGCCTTTTTAGTCTCCAGCTGCTGGAGACTTTTAGGCAGTGAGTGACTTGCAGGCTATGTGTCACTGGGGAAGGGCCTTCAGATTTATAAACCAGCCTACTTGCTAGTTCATGCTTGCTGCTGCCTCCAGTTGACATGTGAAGTTTTGAACCAGCCTCTTGCTTGTGCCAAGCTTTTCCTACCATGATGAAACTTCCCCTCAAGACTGTCAAACAAAGTAAAGTTTTTCCTTTTATCAGCCACTCTGGTTGGAAGTTTTTGTCCCCGCAATGAGAATGTAACTCTTAAAGAGACTTTCTGTTTTTTGCGTTCATGAGCAAAATAAGGGTATAAGCAAGTGCTACTTGTATTGTTCTGTTTTCTATATGTATGGAAAAGAAAGAGTAATAAGTCTGTGGCAGGGGCTGGGGCCACTGAGCAGCTTGTCATTTCAGCCTGAGTAAAGCAGCTGGTTACTGTGTTTGAAGAGAAATAGGGGCAGAACAAAGGAAAACCAGGAAATGAAATCTTAATCCTGTTATATTTCCTCTAAATTTTCTGATTAGCCCACTAGAGTAAAGCAACCATGGGTCTGTTCCTCACGTAAATTAAAGCCACCAGGAGACGGTCACCATTTAACATTAAAAGCATTTTATTCACAGTTGTGAACATGCCTGTTATTAGGATTAACCTTAAGAATGAACACAGTAAAGAAAAAAATAAAAATAAAAGGCCTGGCGAGATGGCTTAGCAGTAAAGGCACTTGCCTACAAAACCTAAGGGCCCATGTTCGACTTCCTAGATCACACATAAGCCAGATACACAAGGTGATGCATGTACATGGTTGCATGTGCGCACAAAGTAGCCCAAGTTTCTGGAGTTTGACTGCAGTGCAGTGGCTGGAGGCCCTGGTGTTCCAATTGCTTCTCTATTTGTGATATATATATATGTATGTATGTATATGTATATGTATATGTATATGTGTATGTGTATGTGTATGTGTATGTGTATGTGTATGTGTATGTGTATGTGTATGTGTATGTGTATGTGTATGTATATGTATATGTATATGTATATGTATATGTATATGTATATGTATATGTATATGTATATGTATATATATATATCCCACATTCAGTGTGCTTAAGGGCAACATCTATTAAGATTCCCAGAAACACAATAACAGGACAATAAAACTTTTCATACTGCTTCAGACAGTTGGCCATGTGCCACTTACTTGCAGAAGATCAGAACAGGGAGTTTGTCTTGAAGACCAAGATGCCAAGATTTCCTTCTCAGTAGCAGGGAGGTCAGTGGAGTTCTTTATGGTCTGTCAGTGACTTAGTTAGCATTTAAGCTTCTCTCTATAACACAAGGATAATGACTAACCCTACCTTACTATAAGCAGGAAGCCCATGCAGTACTTTATGCAGTATCATATAGGTAGCACTTGAGAATAGTTGACTACTTATCCAATGAGTTTCAAACTTTAGTACTAACTTTATATGGATGGCCTTAAGAAAAATATTTGAGGAATTAAGAATGGAAAACAATTTGTATATTCTATCTGATGAGACAGTAGGTCATGGGCATCAGTTACCGAGGGGATTATGGTTTCTTTCGGTATCCTCACAGTCCTAGTGGCTGATCTGGAGTCCAAAACTGCTATGAAATAGGGGGAGATAAACAACCTGCCAACCCCCACAGAAATACATACAAATGTGGTAGAGGACTTGCTGTACATGTGGCTGTGGAGATACTTCTGCATTCAAATACAGATCAATGCCAAATGGATAGTGTTACCTTAGATACAAAGTCAGTATCTTAAAGTATATTTAGCCACTTTTTGATTAATGAGTACTCACTGGACAGCTATAGTCCAATTATTGGACTGTGGTGTGAAAGAAAAAACAAAAGGCAAGATGCTAATTGGACTGAAAAGATAGGAAAAATTTAAAAAAAGTTATTCAGTACTTTCATAATATGTTGGGAAATTGTGTTTTTATTTTAAATTCTATATATTATAGTTAACAGGCTTTAAGTATATCATGCCCACCAGCAACAGTGTATTTTTCTTATGTCATTTATTTGTTGAACTACATTATATATACATCTTGAAACAAGTGTACAGACAATTCTTTGAGTTAGATTTGAATCAGATGTCCTGTATAAACTCATGTGCTTTGAATGTTTGATTCCCAGCTGGTGGAAATTGGGGAGGTAGAACCTTGCTGGGGGAAATTTATTTCTTAGGACAAGCTTAAGATATTATAATCTAGTTTTCCCCTTGCCAAGCTCAATTATTCTACTATTATTCTTTCCCACCTGCTGTGGCAAGGAGGTGACACCCATCCTCTGCTCTACCTTCCTTTCCTTGACATCATGAAGTGTCCCCTAGAGGCTTTAAAGCCAATCCAATCAGCTGCTTTTGGTTGGGTGTTTCCAGCCAGCAATGCAAAGGTAATGAAAATAGTCAAACTGGAAGAAATAGTATTCATCTTTTATTTTATATTTTCAAAGATACTGGCTAAGTGCTCAGAAGAATTATTCTTTTACCAGCTCATCTAAGCCAGTGTATGAAAACCCACACACTCTTAACTGCTAATGCATCTATCATGTATAATCTATCTATCCATCTGCCTTGTCCATTTATTAATTATCTATCATTATTTCTCTATCTACCTATCATCTATATATTACCTATCTAATCTGTGTGTCAGTCTATATTTGCTAATTATTTTAATAAATTTTCTCTCTATAGATATATTTATATATTTTTATTTATTTATTCATTTGAGAGAGAAAGAGGGGGAGAGATTGAGGGAAAGAGACAGAATGGGCATGCCAGGGCCTTCAGCCACTGCAAACAAACTTCAGACACGTGTGCCGCCTTGTGCATCTGGCTAATGTGGGTCCTGGGAAATCGAACCTGGGTCCTTTGGTTGTGCAGGCAAATGCCTTAACCACTAAACCATACCTCCAGCCCCTTTAATATTTATTTATTTTTTTTATTTATTTGAGAGAAAGTGGCATGGATAGAGAGAGAGAGATAGATATTTAGAGAGAGAGAGAAAAAAATGGGCATGTTAGGACTTCTAGCCATTGCAAACAAACTCCATATGCATGCATCACCTTGTGCATTTGGCTTACATGGGTCATGGGGAATTGAACTGACTCCCTTTGACGTTGCAGGCAGGTGCCTTAACCACCAAGTAATCTCTCCAATCCATATATTTGATGATTTCTAGAGAGACTATTGTACAATGGGTTAGTATCTTGTGCTATGATTTTGTCTACCTGGGTACAAAATCCTCAAAAGCATCTCTGAATTTCCTAGAAGAATTTCATGTTTTAATTAATGATTTCATTATGTTGCCTTGGACATGATTGTGTAGAAAAAAAAAATGTGCTTAAGCAAACAGGTCCACATGCTGGAAGATCTGAAGAAAGTACAAATGAATATTCCATATGTGCAGATGATGTAACTCCATTTCCTGTCTCCTGGATGCTTCACATTTGATGAACTGCCATTCATGAGGCCAGTGGAGAGATAAATGGATAGTATAGAGTAGTTTTATGATTTGTCTGACATTTCTATGTAGGATTATGTACAAGGCAGCCATACCATACAATTCAAGACAGCAAAGACTAAGATGTGCATTCGATATGATAGGGCTAAACATAGAGCTGGTAAAAACTTAATCAATTGAATTTTTAGAATTGTCTTGTCATTGTGAGAAGCACTGTCCCCTGTCCATAATGATGTCTTTATGACATATCCCTTCCTCCTCAGTTTGTTGGATACCAACTGTGGTGGTTTGAATAGAATAGATGCCCCTCCCCCCCCAAAAAAAATATTCAGTTGTTTGTTTGTAGTTTGCATCTGCTGGCTACTTGGCTGGAGGCAATGTCACTGGGTGGATCTTAAGTTGTGGTGATGTGTGTCCCATTTCAATCTAAAGATATTCAAAATGTGCCTAGCTGTAGTTCCTGAAGTGTGCTGTGTGGCTTTTGACCTTTAGGCTTGTGCTTCTCTCTCTGTGTTTGGACCCATAAAGGCAGGCCAGCTTCTTCTGCCATTATGGAACTTCCCATGGATCTGTAAGCTTCAATAAATATTCCTTCCTCCATAACTGTGCCTGGTCTGGAAGTTCATCTCAGTGAACCTGAATCTGTCTTTTACACCAACTTTATGCAAACTACAGCATAGCAATACTTTGTTACCAACATGGCCATTTTAGTGTTTGAAAAAGTGACTGCTGAAAAATATCACATTACTTGGAGTTGACAATTTTATTATTCAAAATTTCTCTAAAAGCTTTCATGGTCCAATCAATGCTGAGCAAACCAAAATAGTAATGCAGAAAAGGCTGTTGGCACTCAAGAAAGTGACAGCCTCATCACAACCAGTTATTGCAGGAAGAGACAAAAAAAATAAAATCAAAGCAGAGGCCAATGCTACCATTTATTTTGTGCAAAATGATTTTTTTATTGCATTGAAAATGAGTGGTGAGTCTAATAATTCCCTTGTAAAGGTTGTAATTTAAACCCTATGCAGACAAACAAACTAAAATTAATGTTATCCTAACCTTAAGCCACGTATAGGAAGACATGAGAAAACTGAGAGTGGAGATTGACTTTATATAGGTATTGAATGGCAGGTCACATAGGGTCCCATGGAGGCAACCTAATCTGGAAAGTAGAGTATATCTTCTGTAAATGTGAAAGTTAAAATATTATTTTAATCATAATAAGAAAAAAACCCTATAGATGTGTCCAACCCATTGTCATTGAGTCATGATACTGTCATCTACAAATTTCATACTCTAGAACCATCCAATTTATTTACAAAAAATTTAAAAAAAAAACTCCTCCAAAATCTGGTAATGGTTTAAGTCACCTCATAATTTTGTGTTGGGCTACATTCATAGCCATCCTGGGTCTTGAGTTGGACATGCCATCTAGAAGAACAGGTTAGAAAAATGAAGAAATCAAAAACTGAAGATTAGAAGTCCAGGCTGAGTGAGCAGAATGCAGTTTGAACTTTGTTGAGTCAAACCAAAGTGTGGGAGGACTTTTGGGAGCTTCATGTATATACATAGGACAGATGGACACTTGTGCTTCTCTCATTTTCTTTCTGCACATGAGGGAAAATGATATAAACAATTGGATATTTGATCATAATCCACATATTCTATACTCCACTAAGTGGTTTGGCTTCTAACATATTCACATTTATATATTTGATGACAGATATGGCTTTCTAAGTCTCATTGTTGTCCCACTATTCATAACTGCTATAAAATTTAAGTGCATAGCTATGCTAATCCATCTAGATTTTTCTCACCTGTCCAACTCCTTTGCAACCTTGCATCAATGTCTAAATCTTCTATAGGTCTGTCCTGTGTTTGCCACTGTTTTATTACTTAATATTTATGATTATTATATAATTTATCATCCAATCTCTAAAAGTTCATAATGGGTGTAATTATAGTAGTAATAATTCCAATGAAATGCATGCCAGCCTTGAGTATTTCTGGACAAACTTATATGTATGCTCATACTTTACCCAGAAGATATTTTCATACTTTATACAGAGGATATTTCCTATGTAATGATATGGAGCAACATACGAATTTGATCTTTAGATTTATCAGTTCATGACTTGCTTCATGTGAATGTTCCACAAATGTTTGTCAATAAAGTCTTGGTCCCCATCACGGTATTATTGGAAAGTAGTAGAGCCTATAGATTGAGGGGCCGAGTTCATAGGCTACTGTCTATAGATTGAGGGGCCGAGTTCATAGGCTACTGTCTATAGATTGAGGGGCCGAGTTCATAGGCTACTGTCTATAGATTGAGGGGCCGAGTTCATAGGCTACTGTCTATAGATTGAGGGGCCGAGTTCATAGGCTACTGTCTGTAGATTGAGGGGCCGAGTTCATAGGCTACTGTCTATACATTGAGGGGCCGAGTTCATAGGCTACTGTCTATACATTGAGGGGCTGAGTACATAGGCTACTGTCTATACATTGAGGGGCTGAGTACATAGGGTGCTGTTGGTGGCCTTTGAAGGAGGCTGTGGGGGCCCAGCATGTGCTCTTTCTCCTTAGCTCATTAGGAGAGTAGTTTTGCTCCATTTTGTGTTCCTGACATGAAATACCAGCTTAGCAAGGATCTCAAAAAGTGTGGCATCCTAAAGAATGGGAAAAAATCTTCGCCAGCTATATATCTGACAGAGGATTAATATCTAGGATATACAAAGAACTCAAAAAGTTAAATAATAAGGAATCAAGCAAGCCAATCAAAATATGGGCTACGGAGCTAAATAGAGAGTTCTCAAAGGAAGAAATACGAATGGCATATAAGCATCTAAAAAATTGTTCTATGTCACTAGTTATCAGGGAAATGCAGATTCAAACGACATTGATATTCCATCTCACTTCTGTCAGATTGGCTACCATCATGAAATCAAATGATCATAAATGTTGGCGGGGATGTGGAAAAAGAGGAACCCTCCTACACTGCTGGTGGGAATGCAATCTGGTCCAGCCATTGTGGAAATCAGTATGGAGGTTCCTAAAACAGCTAAAGATTGATCTACCACGTGATCCAGCTACAGCACTCCTAGGCATATATCCTAAGGACTCATCTCATTTCCTTAGAAGTACTTGCTCAACCATGTTTATTGCTGCTCAATTTATAATAGCTGGGAAATGGAACCAGCCTAGATGTCCCTCAACTGATGAGTGGATAACGAAGATGTGACACATTTATACAATGGAGTTCTACTCAATGGTAAAGAAAAATGAAGTTATGAAATTTTCAGGGCTGGAGAGATGGCTTAGCAGTTATGCGCTTGCCTGTGAAGCCTAAGGACCCCGGTTCGAGGCTCGGTTCCCCAGGTCCCGCATTAGCCAGATGCACAAGGGGGCGCATGCGTCTAGAGTTCGTTTGCAGAGGCTGGAAGCCCTGGTGCGCCCATTCTCTCTCTCTTCCTCTATCTGTCTTTCTCTCTATGTCTGTCACTCTCATATAAAAATTAAAAAAAAAAAAAAGAAATTAGCAAAAAAAAATGGATGGATCTGGAAAGGATTATACTAAGGGAGGTAACCCAGGCCCAGAATGCCAAGTGCCAAATGTTCTCCTCATATGTTGATCCTAGCTACAGATGATTGGGCTTCATCGTGAGAAGGAAAATACTCAGTAGCAGAGGCTAGTAAATTAAAAAGGAGATATAAAGGGAAAAGAAAGGGAGGATGGTTCTTAATAGGTTGGTATTGTATATATGTAAGAACAATGATTGAGATGGGTAGGTAATATGATGGAGAATGGAATTTCAAAGGGAGAAGTGTGGGGGGTGGGAGGGAGGGTATTACCATGGTATATTTTATATAATCATGGAAAATGTTAATAAAAATTGTGAAAAGAAAGAAAATTAAATTAAAATTAAAATTGAAAAAAAAGGTGTGGGTCACTTGACTTTGAACCGAGACATCCAGTACCACAAACTAAAGTAAACTTTGCTTCTTTATACAGTAACTATCTCAATTGTTATGAAAACTAAAAACTGAGTACTCATTCCTTTCAATTTTTCTTTTTGACTTGGCTCTTTATCTAAAAATTCCTTGAGAGAAGAAATAATGTGTACTAATTCTTTTGTTGTTTTGATTGTTCCTTGACTTTGATAGTAATTGCAGACATACAGTCAACACCTGGTAAGTGAATACAAAATAAAGTAAATTATTTATGACTGATGAGCACACAGCTGTCATTCTTAACCCTAATTGTTGGGTAGAATTGATTAGAAATAAAAAATAAAAAGATTCTTTTTCATGTTTTGGTACTATCCATCCTTAGACATTCAGACATAATTGATCATTTGTCAAGTTTGATATTTGGGGCTTTTATGAACTTCAGGGCTTTCAACTACTTCCAGATACTTCAGATATTGCACCAATATCACATGCAAGACTAACAGGGGGCATTTGTAGCTGTTACGTTCTCTTTGCTAGGGAATAAAAAAACATCCAACAAAAAGCAGTATATGGAAGAAAAGGTTTTATTCTTACTTGTAGGCCCGAGGGACATTTCACCATGGCATGGCAGATCAGAGGCTGGACATCACATCTTGTTGCATCTGCTGGGGGATAACATAAGAATGAGCTGGCTAGTGAACACCTAGTAGGGATGAACTAATGAACTTCAAACTCTGGTCCTACTGATACAACTCCTCTAGACAGGATCTCTCCCAAATTGTCCCCAGGTGAGAACCAAGTCTTTAAAACACATCCTATCTGGGGGCACTTTATTTGCCTTAAAGACAATTTTAATAATAAAAATGCATTTTCTTTCAGTGAAGAAGCCAGGTGAAATCAACCCATATAATCACACAATATTAGAATAAGAAATGATTTCAGAGTTGTATCAATATTATTAACTGCTCAAGTTTTAAGAATGATGGATAATATATGTACCCACACGCGCGCGCGCACACACACACACACACACACACACACACACACACAAATTGGCTGATAAGATGAAATCTGTGGGGTAAAATAACATTGTTGTGGTTTGAATCAGAAATATCTCCCAAGGGTTCATGTATTAAAGGCTTTTTCTTCAGTGGAGCAATCTTCAGAGGTGAAATTTTGAAGGTAAGTATATCATGCATGCTATGACCTCATCAATAGATTAAACTATGCATAGATCCATAATTTTATGTCATTACTGGGAGATGGTAAAAAACTCTTTAGGAGATGTAGCCTTTTTGGATTATCGATAGCTAAGTTTGTTACGTGTCTTCACCTCCTCTTCTCTCTGTACATATTTCAGCCCACATTTTGTATTATAAGGACAATAAGCATGTGTGGGGCCTATCCTAATGACATAATCTGAACCATATTAGCTTTAGACATACCATGTCAACAAATCTGATCACATTCTGAGATTCTGAGGATAAGCAATTTCAGCATGAATTTGTGGGGCATTATTTAGTTCACTTACCTTTTCCCCTTTTGTTGCATCCTAAGAGTGATTTACCTCAGTGTTGGTTTCTGTCAACTAAATTTATGTTTTTGAATATAAATTTAAGTGAATGAGCTCTTACTTTTGCATGAATAATTTTCATACTCACAAAGAGAAACTTTAAGTAAAAACATAGATTTAAGCCTTGTTTAAGAGCACATTTAAATGATAACATCAAAAGTGTTCACTATAGGTTGAACATTGAAAAATAATCACCTTTCAGGAATTAGTCTGTTTGATTTTGCAATCACAGTCACATCATATAGTAAGTGGACTTGTTAGTGGATTCCTCATCTATAGAAATAGAAAATGGTAAGAAAATTCCCTAAGTGGACCACTCTAGACATTATGATAACTAAGAACACTCCTCTGTATAACTTGATTCCTGCATTTTTGGGGATCAGACTTCAGAAGACATAAAATCATTGTCATCATTTCATAAAACTTTTGGATAAATCTGCTGACAAATTTGCATGGGAAGGGGTCACAACTATTCTTAGGATATGCATTAAATCCAATCAAGATGGCTAGGGTGGAAGGAATCCCACATTATCGGTTTGGTGCCAAGGGAACAGCAACAGCTAGGCAAGCTTTGATGAGTCCATGCAGACATAGTCAGGCCTGTGCAGAGTCTCCACTCTACTATGTGAGCCACTCCACCTGCACAGCCTGATGTCAGCATTAATACCATCAAGTCATTTACATTGCATTGTCGGCTTCTTTGATTAGTGATTTTTCTATGCTGACTATGTTCCAGTGGATTTTAGCAAGGATTAAAATTGACTTGCTGGGCTGGAGAGATTGCTTAGTGGTTAAGTTGCTTGCATGCAAAAACCTAATGACCCAGTACCCATGTAAAGGCAGATACACAAAGTGGTGCATGGTCCTAGCGTTAATTTTCAGAACCTGGAGGTCCTGTTGTGCCCATTGTCTCTGTCTGTCTCCCTTCTTCTATCTCTGTGTGCAAAAAAATAAATGAAAATAGTCTTACTGTTTCTTGCCCATGCCAAGAGAGATATGGCAACAGACATTTCACTTGAAGCTTTTCCGATTGGAAGCAGTCTCCCTTTTCTGCTCTTTTATGACCACGATTTTGAGTTTATAAGGCATCTACTATTAACACTTTGCATGAACTAAAACATGCAGTTAACACACCAATGAATCAAGCCTATTATTGTTATTTTTGTTGTTGTTGTTAGCTGGTTATCATGAAGTTGGCAGTGTAATTATACTATAGAAAACATAGGGCTGGAGAGATGGCTTAGCAGTTAAGCGCTTGCCTGTGAAGTCTAAGGACCCTGGTTCAAGGCTTTATTCCCCAGGACACACCTTGGCTAGATGCACAAGGGGGTGCACTCATCTGGAGTTTGTTTACAGTGGCTCGAGGCCCAGGTGTGCCCATTCTCTCTCTCTCTCCCCTTCTTTCTCTGCCTGTTGCTCTCAAGTAAATAAAAATAAACCAAAAAAATTTAAAGGAAAATGTAGCAGTTGGCTAGAGTATCTGGGCAATCTGATTAGCTAACTTTTACCTTGCTACTGGCTGATCTTTGGCAAACATTTATACCTACTAATGTCCAAGATGATGAATGATGAGTCAGAGTGAAATCGGTGCATGACGAGTCGCCATGACCATGCAGTCACATTGTGTGAGGACTTCACTCAAGAAATATAAGGTGTTGAAATTCCAACTCTGGGACTAACAGTGAAGAAGAACATGAAATATTGAGATAATACCACATGATATCTCCAGGCATGTAACAGATCCTGCCCTACATGATGAAGTTGCTTCATGGCCTTGATATTTTCTCTGACTTACTCAAGCATTTTGTGTCACTTGATAAATGCATTGAAGTAATTTTATTATGTTTAAATATCAATTTTTAGTGACATGAGAGAATCTTCATATTGTTTCTTTATTGGTGGTTAGAGATAACGTGAAGCTATTCTTTGTACATGATTTTGGAGTGGGTATCCACCATACCCAGAGTTTTAGATCTTTAAAATCTCTACTTTGTGTCAGGTTATTTTTGAACAGGTGACTTCCTAGCCTGAATCTTATGAGACTATCCAAGGCCCCTAACATATATGCTGCTTATTGATCATCTGATCAGATTAACCTAGTGATAAAATGTAACCTGATAAAAGACATCTTGACAGTAGAAATTGCTGGAGAGTCAGTGGACCAGAAACAAACATAGGCAAGGGTCCTAAATGTACATGTATACTATGCAAAATGTTACTTTTGATCTTACTTAGTAGGTATGGGGAATAATATGGCATCTATATTAATGACCTCATATTTTAACAGAGATATAATTTCCAATACATCATTTTAAAATTTATATATATATATATATGCATATATATATATATAATTTGTATATAGACATAATATGTATATATTGCCATATATCTATCCAGTATGTACCCATTTATTGAGGGAAGAAATATATTATCACCTTCCCATGTCTATCCAATTATTTGGTAGAGCTATTAAATTGAGATACAATCAGGATCATTTTCTTTGCATCATAGAGTATCCTAATTATCTCTTTTCGTTGCCTCATGCCCATGGACATGATCTTAAAAGTCAGTTCTAGCTCAGATCCAACTCATAGATTGTCTATCCATCCACTGGACAATCTATGGATTGATCTGGGCCATAACATTATTTACCCCTTCACTTCCACCACAAAGTGTTACTGATACTTGTATTTTAATAGCATATTTGATTCTGTGCCAATCATCCTTTAAAGTGTTTTAATAAACTCATCTTCTAAGTGAACAATTATTGAACTTTGTTTTTAAGTTTCTCCAGAGATGAGGAATATAATAATTTAACATTCTGACTATGGAGTTATGAGTTCTTTTCTCCTTGACACAATCTCTTCACAAAAATATAATGTATCTGAACATTGGTTCTGTTCCTTATATGTGGCAAAGGATTGTCATTTTATTAAGATAGTGACCTTATGATCTCTGATTATTTTTAATTTATTTTGATTGTGTAAGACAGAAAGTTCCTTTTTTTCCAGCTTTCCTCCTCATGCCCCTGGAAGCACTTCATTCTTTCTCCTGCCTCTAGAGTTCTCTACGACTTAAGCTTCCCTAGCTGTCATTGGGATGTTCAGTACTCACTGTATTCTTTGCGTGCACTTACAGATGTTTGGAACTGTAATGTGGCCTTTGTGATTTTGGAACACACCCATGCCTTTGGTTTCAGGCAGCTCAGCTCTATAACAGCATTGCTTCCTAATACTGCTGACAGACGGAGGAGTCCGTATGAGCCTGCCAGTGATTCCTTTGTACTTGAGTCCTTTGGTCATTTCTGAGAATAAATCCACCTATCCCTCCTTTCATAGTATATCTTTGCTTTGATTCTTACTTCTTTGAATCTTTAAAAAGCTGTGTTGTCTATCATCTCCCTCAGCAACTTGGCCTTTCTACAAACCGTCATGTTCTCAAAACTTGCTAGAGACATTCTAGTAGCACATTAGTACTGCTCCTTGAAGTTCTGGAACATGACCTAAGTCCTGTACCTGGTCATGCTGCTTAGATGCCAGTGCTGGGTAGGTGTTAGAAAGAGGCTGGCTATGACTATTTCCATGTTGAATCAATGTAGCTATGGTTACCTACAAGGCATTCTTCCCTTGTGGAGAGAAATGAAAAACGAATGAGCCTCAGAAGCCAAGTCCATCTCAAGGTTTTATAAGTAGGAAGTTAATTAGGGATTGTGACCCTTAGTTGATGCAGATGACTGAATATCCATTGAGATCCTCAGTGGTGCAGTCTTATGTGAGTCCTTTCTGCTGTGGTGTGGAGCTCAAGTGGTGTAGATGCTCCTAAGTTTCTCTAGGAACTTCCCAGTGGTAAAAGAAGCTGGGAGTCACCTATGCTCCTCTATGTAACCCCCCCAAAAGCCATCAGTTCACTAAACTAAGCATGGATGGGTTCATTTATTTGATCTTGAATTTCTTTATGTCTGTCTAGGAGAAGTGATATAAACTATTCTTGCCTACTCAAGTGTACCTGTCTGTTATAGTTTGAATGTAAAATGCCTACCCACAAGCCCATGGTTCCAATACTTGTTCCCTAGTTGTTGGTGCTGAGAAGTTTGTGGAAGAATTAGGAGGTGGGAGCTTGGGAGAGGAAGTGTGTCACTGGGGATGAACCTTGAGAATTTATAGCCTGACTCAACTTGCTGTTCACCTGCTGCATCGTGACTATGAATGCAAGGTGATGGGCCAGCCTCCTACTCCTACCACCATGCTTTATTTTTTAATTCACCACAGATGGAATGTATTCCCCATAATGAAAGCCAAATACACCATTTCCTTCTTTAAGCTGCTTTGGAAGACTCTGCCTCAAAAGATTCCACACCCATCCCAAACAGCACCATTTGCTGGGGACCAAGTATTCAAACACATGAGCCTATAGCAGACATGACACTTTCAAACCATATCACTTGGTGATATAGGTTCTAAAGTGCTTTTGTTTTGTCTTGCAAGGCCTCTTATGTACCTTCCAACAATTAGAACAACAGTCTTTAGCCAAGACAGGGTCAGCTTAACGTGTATGTAAATTAAAGTTTATGCTTTATTTATCCAGTCAATTCCATATCAGTTATAAAGGTCTCACTACCTTGAATTTATGACATTGCCTGCAAGATCATCCTGTCTCCTTTGAGCCTCCTTTCTTTTTCCTACAAGGGCTCTGGCTTATAGAACAGTGGACTTGATTTTTTTTTTTCTTTATTAGTTATGTACATAGTGTGTACAGCACATGTTGCTACCATCATTAACCTCCTCCCCTCTCCGAAGTGTCCCTCCTCATTGGGGATTGTGGGTCATTCATTGTGGGAGTAGCCATTGGTTATGAGGAAGAGGCAATGCCTCTGTGCATAATGTCCAAACTTGTGGCTCTAACAATATTTCTGCCCCCTGATCCATGAATTTCCCTTAGCCATATTGGGTTCAAAGGTCTACTTCAGTGATGAGGTCTTGGGAGCCTCTGTGTCTCTGAATCTCTGGTTTGGTAAGAGTTGCGTATTCACTGTGTCTATCTCCTTCTGCTGGTACAAGGTTCACCAAGAAAAAAGCATTTTTTTTTTTTTGCTTTGCTTTTTTTTTTTTTTTTTTCTGAGGCAAAGATTTTTGGGTAAGAAGAAAGTTGGTGCACCAGGTCTGAAGCCCAGAGTTCAGGATATCAAGGTGCAGCCTTGAACTGTTAAGAGTGTCAGCTTTTATTGGAAATAACTGCATGATGTTTATAGTAAAAACAGGATTGGGAGTTAAACCACAAAATTACATACTGTTAAACAAGGGGGCGGGGGCTATTACAAGAAGTCACAAGGTTACATAGTTCACATAGGCAGAACTGAGGCAAGAAAAAGTCTATGCTATGTAATCACAAAGATATGTAGAAACAAAGGGATACAGGGAGGTCATGGCATATTTCTCAGAGGGATCATCCCATTCCTTACTTCACAGTAAACATCTGCATTACTCTATGATTTCAGCTGGGGCTCTGGTGAGGTGTGATGGGTTGATTCTCTCCTCAGGTTCTGCATCCATCTGAAAAGGAGACTTGATATTTTTGATACCTTTTCTGGATGTTAGCCTCCTTGATATTGATCACATGACTTTGTCCTCACACTTTTCTGTCAACTGATTGCAAAATTAACCACTCTTATTTTCAAACTGATGATTAATTGTCTTCATCATTTCATTGACTATCTTCAATGCATTGATTGATGTTGGACATAACCACGTGGCTTCTTTTGCTCTTGAAATGACTAATTTCTTGTGTTTAGCAAATAGAGAAGATATTAAACTTGATTGTGCATTCCCTTTCACAATAATACCAACCATCTCACCACTGGTTGATACCCAATTCAGATCCTATGAAGACATTCAGGGACTGTCAGTAATCCATATGTCATTAATAATCAAGTGCTTTCCTGACAGATGATAGATGATTTTTTTTTCACCAAACGCAATCATAAAGTCATCCCTAGTATCACTTCTGCTCTGAGGATCAAAGTCATGTTTCCCTTGTATGCTTTATTTGGTTGTAAGCATATTACCTTTATGAAAGTAAGGATGTAAAAATAGATGAGGCATATATTCAGTTGTCATCCAGTACTCAGTTGATCAAAACAGGAGTAAAAATATGTAATACCACTTCAGAGATATTGCTAAGTGAGGTAACTTTGTACCCTTACTTCAACTTCCCATTAGATGAGAAAGAGCTATGTTGAAGAGGAGGTATAAACTTAGGTATAATAGCTCTTTTGGCTGAGGAAAGTTTCATGGAAGAAACATGATTGAGAACCATAACATCCCCACACCTTTTAGTTGTACTAGTGGATAATGTACTTCTAAAGGAGAGTTTTAGTGACATTCTATATCTACTTCATTTTTCTCTAAAATATTTATTTTTGGTTAGTAGAAGATAGAAACAAGAACAGGCAAATTTAAATATAATGAACTTTTAAATAAGTATTTTCAGGTTTTCTATTGATTGTGAGTTCTGCATATATTAAGGCCCAGAAAGCTGAACATTGCATGTTCTCTCTTATATGTGGATCCTAGCTACAAATGTACAGATTTCATGTGAGCTGGAACCAAAAATCAGCAGCAAAGGCCAGTAAGCTAGAAACCAGCTATAAGTGAGGGAAGAGACGGAAGGACTTTAGGGGATGGTATTTTATATATCAAAGTAGAAGAATAGATTACAGGGAAAGGAAAGGCCTTAGAGAGTTAGAAAGTTGGGGGTAGAGTCAGTCAAAATTCAAGATATTCTGAGTAAGACATGAAAATCTACTTTTTTTTTTTTTCTGAATAATGGCACATCCAGAAGCCATGTATTGTTACTAGAAAGTTTTCAGTTCCAGGAATGGGCTACTTTCCAGTGAGTTATTGGGAGGTCCATTTTGCCCCCAAAACATTACAGGCTATTGCTGAGGCTCTTGGTTTCCCTTGAGAAAGAGATGGGAAGACCCTATTTCTGAAGACTTCACATACCTGAGCAGTAAACTCATTGAAAAATCAAGCTGATGCTGAGCAGAAAGCCTTCGCCCTGTAGACAAGCCAACTGAAAGGTAGAAAAAGCTTCGCATTAAATCTGTACAACATTTTAAAATAATTTTGTGCAAGATTCATGTTATAGATGTTTCAACCTGCAACATTGTGTGCTACAATCTTTCAACTTTACAAGAATTTCACCTTAGATATTTTTTTGGATTAGACGTCACATATCCATACTACTTCTCTTCCAGAGAATTGTTTCTTGAGTTCATAGTTGTGAAAATATGTGCCATTCCTTGCCTTCTTGGTAAGAGAGACTGGATAAATTTGCTGTTCCCTCTTCTCCTCCCATAGTGAAGTCAATCTTGAGCACTGGGCTTTGGATTGAACCACTGACCCCTCTACATAAATACACTCAAAGTTATATAGATGGTTGATTTCAACAGGGGGATACATATATTCCTTGATGGTAAAAAATAACTTGTTGTCTCCTTGAAACTGCTTGTCTTTGGAGGCTTACATCTAGTTGTGCCATTCATCACCCCTGACAATTCAAAGATGGCACTGGATTTGGCGACGTGGGAATGGTATCTAAGCACATGCACTTTTTCATGTGACAAATGTTCTTCATAAGGTCCCATAATTTTATAATCCATAACACAACAATATGTCTTGCAATCTTAGAACCACTCATGGCTGGAGTTACCTCTAAGGAACAACAACAACAAAAATGAGGACCAGCTCAATTTTGGATCTCTGTTTGGACCCTTATCAGATGATCCAAGAAAGCCACTGTTTTCTGAGACACCTGTTCAATTGGCAATAACACAACCTTTATAGATGATCACCCAAAGATTAATTAGCTAAAGATACCTAGATGACCTAAGAAAAATGAACAATGTAAAACCAGTCAAAGAACAAACAGAATGCAATATAAAAAGATTATCCAAAGAAAAAGTGTAGGCTAATGACTTTCTACTTTAAATGTAATGTTGCACACATATTTCTAGGATGGATGTAATGGATGACAGGACATAAATATATACAAGCATTTATGACTAAATTATTGTAACATTAATTTTGGTTAAATTGCCTTGTTTTGATATAATCCAGTAATTAAGTCACAAGTGACTTATTGCCTGTTATTTTTTTTTTTTTTGCCTGAATAAGCACAAAATAAAAGTATTTGAATAGCTCAAATATTTGTTAACATATCTTCAAACTTGTTTTCCCATGAGGGAAGATGTTGATTGTGAAATTAATTATATGTGAAAGGAATGCGTTGTTCTTTTTCATTATGCTTTAAGGATATCCATTCATGTGGGGAAATGTTGTCAATTGTTGGGTGAACCTGTACTCTTGAATGCAAGCAACACTGTGACTACTGACTTGGACCTCTTTCTTCTGCATGGAAAGTGCTCCTAAGTCAGTACCAAATGATATTTTGTCCAAGCCAGTAAGGCATATAATAACTGTAGAAGACTTTCTTGGCTTCATTCATGTCAGTTGCCCTTCTGTGTATTTGAAACATTTGATGTGGTGTATATACCATAATCCTCATTACATACGAGCCACATCCTTGATTCTGCCCACACATATGTCTATGTTCCTCAGGTATCTGCCTATTTTGGAAGAAAATAAATGCTTAAAAATTAGTTCACTGAAGCAAGAGAAGGTGGAAAAATGAAGTAATCCAAGAAGAAGGACTCAACTTAAAATTCAATTTAATCTCTGCTTGATCATGAATATATATATATAATCATGTATATATATATATATATATATATATATATATATATATATATATGATTCCAAGTATTTAGTATTTGTATGTGCAGAGATCTATATTATTTACTCAAGAGAAAGAAACAGAAGTGGACAGAAGAGGTCAGGAAAATAGGAGTGGGAGAAGCAAATAAAGCATGACTCCATCATGTAGAACAAGGGGTAAACACAAAATAAACAAAATAAACAAAACCAAAATTCACTATCAGAAACTGACTACTTTCTTAACTTGTTAATTTACGTTTTTCTCATTGTAATCCTGGTAGTACTGGGTTTTAGAGGCACTAACATTTCAGAGTCTAATGAAACTGAGGTACAAATAATTATCCTTTATCCATTCAAAGTACGAATGATAGAATTTGATTTTTAACCACTGTAGTCTGATTCCTGACCCTGAATATTCAGTGTTACATAATTGTCAAACATATAAATATGTTCAATACAACAAAAATCTCACTGATATTAGGTATCAGAATTAGAAAACACAAGAATGCTATGTCATGTAATGAGTCTAAGATTTGACCCTACTAAATGTTAGCCAGCCAGAGCTGTATAAACACTGGTGGGAGGTGTGAACATCTAGGATTCAAGACAAGGGACAGTGATCACAGCTACTAGAACATGATGAGTATTTGAATCAGTTCCTCAGGCCCTGATATTCACAGGGCTGTGATACAGTAGAGGAGCCTTATACTTGGGAAGTGCTAATCTTTTATTATCTTTTATAATGGACTGTAAGAAAATATGTCCTTTTGCTCCAGTGAGAGATGTGTCCTTATTCTCTAAGGCTATGAACAAAGCTATAATTGCTGCCTAAAGCATCTCTTATATGACCATGGTAACCCAGCAATCACTATTTGACAAAAAGAGCTTGAAGTGAATAGTCTAGTTAATGCAAAAATAATTGCATTTTAACTCCAACTACCTCCTTACTCAGAAGCCCTTATGCAGTGCAAGCATTTTTTAAAATAGGACAGAGTAACTCTGATAACTAAGATTTATTTAAAATTATCCTTAGTATTTGTAATCATTCACTTATTTCTTTTATTTATATAAGCATCACTTATAGTCTCAAATTTGATGAAACCCTCAGCAAAGGGCAAAAAGGAGAATATTGTATTTTTTTTTATAAAATCACATATATAACCATTCATCCATTTAATCCAAGAATTCAAGCCTAGAAATAAATATTAAAGATATATATCTTTAAATTATGTGTTTTGTGAAAGAGGGAAAACACAGAGTGAGAGAGAGATAGAGAGAGAATGGGCCCTCCAGATCCTTCAGCCACTGAGAATAAACTCCAGATGTGTGCACCACCTTGTGTACATGTGTGACAATGAGCACTTGCATCACTGCGTCTGGCTTTGAACATGAGTTCTTAGCCTTCGCAGTCAGGTGCCTTAACCACTAAGCAATATCTCCAGCCACATAATATTTATTTTAATTTAGAAAGTTTTTATACATAAAGATGTTTGATGAAGTCCATAGTCAAATTGGAAATGATCAGGGCAGTATGTAATCAATTGGAAGTAAAGTATACATTAGTACATCCACTAGAATATAACTATGATATTGCATTAAGCCCTTTTTATATTTATTTATGGTTAAATGTTCACATAATAATATTTTATCTGTACTATAAAATTCTATTTATATACTATAATATGTATTAAAGTACACACTGAATATGAATTTTGCTGCTTTTATTCTAGTGTTACACCTTCTTAACTTTTGAACTTGTATGATTGAAAATAATAGCAAGTTATTCCAAGGAAATTTACTTCATGTAGATTTATGACACCCCTACTCTTTTCATGGTATTATACTAGATTCGAGGATAATGATAAGGAAATATTTCCAGGGCTGGCTCAACAATTAAAGATGCTTGCAAAGAGTGCAGGCTGGATGGAGTCTGAGTCCTAAGAGGCCCACATAAATATACCCAAACATGGTACATGTGGAGATATGTGTGTGTGTGTGTGTGTACATATATATGTGTGCGTATATATATGAATATACATCTATATATGTACATATATATGTGTATATATATATGTATGTACATATATATATATATATATATGAAAAAATGCATGTATTTTGCCTTTAAGAATTTTATAGAAACTAAACTTAAAAAAAGGAGTTATCCCTTAGTATAGAATATTTTTTTAAGTTTCAAAAGGTGTAATCTGGGAGGTAAATGCAAGGAGCTACTGGCTACTGAAGATTAAAATGTCCATGAGAGGAACTTTAGTCATATAACTAGTGTGAGGATTTGGGGCTCCAAGACTCCCCTGCTTTTACATAAATAAAAGAGTTCTGATTTTAAGTAAATTTTAATAGGATAAAAATTATCATCCTGTTCAAAGAAATGAAAGTACTGGGCTGTACCAGAGTGCAGTGAAAAGGGAAGGGCATTGTGAGGAGGTGAGTGCATATGGAGAACGTGCTGAAGGGGAGAGAAGCATGTGGTAGACAGGGAAAGGCTCCAGTTTTACCCTCTCATTACAGGACAATAAGGCTCAGATGAGGAATTCTCTTTCTCAACTGGAGTAAATAATAGACATTTTATGAGGAATATTGTTTTAGGATGAAAGAAATTTGAGCAGAACAGAGGAAAGTGTAACATGATACTGGGAATTTTTAAGAGTCCCAATAAGCAAGAACTTGCTGCCCTACTAAGTTGGGAACCAACTGAGAAACAAAGTGAAATAACAAGGCAGATTTGATGGCAATGTATCATCCTTATGCAAGCTTTGTAAACTGAACATTGACATTTAATATATAAGGCCCTAATGATTCTGGAAAATTACCACCCAAAATGGAAGAATTAGATTTATATTCCAGTCATACTAGGTCAGAGCAACCTTCCTGTTCTTGTGGAAGGCAGAGGGAAAAAGTCCTGCCTTGGTAAAACAGCAGAGAACTCCCCATGTGAAGTTCCTCCTAAAACAGAAGAAAATGAGATAAGTCAAGCATGCCTAATTTATTCCTTGAAAATTTAGCAGAAGACATATCCCTTGTGATAATAAGTAAACTCATATAAAAATAAGACAGAAATTACACTAACTGATCTCATAACAGAAAAAGAAATGTCAGCCATTTCAATAAAAACAAATCACTTTTTAAGAGTGTTTGAAATACAAGTTTCTGAGCCAAATCCATGAAGTTTCTCACTCAGTGGATTCTGGGGTAGGGTCCATGGACTCTCTTCCTGACGTTAATCACTTCCATCCTCAACACTAAAGTAATACACTTTAAACGTTTGTAAATCTTATAAGATTATGAAAGTAAGATATATAAATAACTACAAAAGTACTTAATGTAACTAATACTGCCTTAGAATTCAGTGAGTTGTGTTGTTGCTCTTTTCTCATCAACAAAACACTTTGGTTTTGAGGGTACTTTTCTTGTATTGATTTGGTTGATGTCTACATCGTATATTTAGTGTGTTAGATGTCTCATGATCCCTCAAGTGAGCTGAAAAGTATTTATTTATCTTTTATTTCATTCTTTCACTTACATGTATTTGGTGTCCATGAGCATGTATAGGTGTGGGTGCACGTGTGTTTATACATGTGTATGTGTTCCTGTTGAGGTTAGATATAGACATTGGATGTGTTTCTCTATTGCTCTCCTGCTTATTTACTAAGGCAGCACCGCTTATTTGAACCCACAGTTTACCTGCTTACCCCATAGATACCCTGCTCTAATTCCTGAGTGCTGGGATTACAAATGAGCCACCACACTCATCCAGCATTTACACAGGTGCTAAGGATCTGAACTTTGATCCACATGCTTTCATGGCAGGTGGCTTAACCACTGAGACTTCTTCACAGCCCTGAAACGTACTTATTAAAATACCTTAGGCATAACATTTGTCAAAATCATTCCAGAAAACTCTAAACTTGAAATGTATATGAGATTTCTTTTCCCAACCTGAGTTGACATAACAAGTTCCCAAATAGCATTCCTCTAAGCCTTTCCCTGGTATAGAAGACCCCAAAGATTCTTGACAATTGATATACACTAATGTAGGTAAATACATGAAGGACTTTGAGTGTGTAAAATTATGGTGCTCAGTCAGTTGCACTAAAAACAGGAGTAGTATCTGGATGAGTTTGAAAAACATTATATATATGTGTGTGTGTGTGTGTATTCCCTGATATTTTATATATATATATATATATATATATATATATATATATATATATATATATATATATATATATTCCCTGAGTCTAAGTGATCAAAGACAAAAGGACAAAAGCAGTTCAGAGATGAAAAGTATGAGTGGGAGAGTGGGATTCAACAAACTGGGGTCCTCATTGCTGCTTTGAAAGTAGAATTTATCATACATCAAAGAATAGTGGTGTTCTCTGGAACCTGGGAGCGGGTCTTTGCTGGTAACTGATAAGAATACTGGGGCCTCATCTGAAAAGTACAAGGGACCGGATTTGTTAAACAACCTGCATAAATTGGTTTAAACAAACTGTATAAAATGATTCCTGATAGAGATCCAATCTGATGCATTGATTTTAGCCTTGTAAGCTCCAGAACAGAGAACTCAGTAAGTCTGTGTTTGAACCTCTAACTATGGAAATCGGAGTTAACATATGGACATTGTTTGAAGCTGCAAAATCTGTTACACAATGGTAGCGCATTAGACTTCTTGGTTAAGCACACATTTGTGTTGTAGCAGTTAATTTCTCCTAATTGCTAATAAGTAATATTTCTCTTCAGATGCTAAATCAACCTGGCCATGCCTTTATCCTCTAAGCATCCCAGTGTCTGGCCCTCTTAGAGAGTTAGCACTCCAGCAGGAAGTTTCAGAGCTTGGCATCTACCCATTCCTCCCTTTGCAGATGTTTCATAAGCAATAATTCCTTGACTTGCTAAGATGTAGGTTGTCAATGTATAGTTCTTCAAAGCATTGTGGAATTATTCATTAGTAGATTCATCAAGGGAAATTCTGGGGTGTTCTTTTTTTTTTTTTTTTCAGGATGAAATCTTTATTCAGAGAGACGAGATTGTCCCAGGGTTGAAGGTGAAATCAATAGTCATTCTGAGCACTTACATTTTAGTGAACAAGATATTTCATTAGGTTAGGGTGATGGATGATGGAGATGTCCTTGTATCCTGTCAATTATGAACAAATCCTTGTTTGAAAGAAACAAGGTGGGTTCTTTCTTGCAAAAGTTCTGTCAGGCCATTTCTCTTCAGAGACAGCTTTTCTGATTTAGGCAATGATCAGATTTGGCCTGGCTGATCCAGGCACCCATCTAATGCAATCAGAATCTGCTGTGCTCTGCCTAACTTAGAGGATGACAGCTCTCTGCAGGTGACTTTCTTGAAACTCCTGGGCATTGAGTGAGATGAACTACAGAGGATATGGGGTGATGTGAAAGATGAGAGCTGCCTGGGTAGTCCTTGACAAAGAACTTCATCCAATACTTCTAAACATTAGTATGAACCAAAAGCTATTAACATGATTGCATTGACTTGGAAATTGTTCTCTAATTCCAGACACCGTGGTCAGTGAATATTTCATTTCTTTCTGCAACAATGTCTTGAGAAGGATGTTATCACCACCATTGCTTGTTTAGATGAAAAAAAGAGGTTCATAAAATTAGTATAAAATATGGCTTATAGTGAGTGTAGCCAGAATATAAGTCCATGTGTGTCTTTTACCAAAAGCCCATGTTCTTAACATTTAAAAACATGACAATGCCTGAACGCCCTCTATTTACTTACTTATATTAGTGGAGTATGCTCAAACCTTACCAGGTAGCTAATATCTGGCCGAGGAAAATGCGTTTCTATGATTTCTCTTAAATATCAGGATGTGTTCAGTAGCAAACTATGCAAAAATACAAAAAATTCTTGCACAAAATCTAGCCTATGGATACTCCATGGGCACGAAGTCCCTTTGAGGTATCACAGAAGATGGTGCCCAAGTTTCATCTTGCAGCCTGCAAGATGATGCAGAGGTAGCTAAAGAAGGAGGCAAGCAAGTCTCTTCTCCATCAACTGAGATAAAGTTCTTCTTTGGTCCAGACCCTCACATCACAAAGACTCTGTCAAGTCCGAAATAAATCAAGCATTACAAAGGAAGAGAAAGTGAGAGACTCGCCTCAGTAAATGAAATGAACACAAAAGAAGAGTGGGTTGTTACTTCTTCAGATTCCCAGGACAATAGAATTTAATTCAGGATATTGTGAGGACAGATTCCCTCTTATACATTTTAGTTACTCTTGATGTAGAGGTATTCTATTTATATAAGATAGAATTTTTAAGTATTTTGTTTATTTATTTGCTGGTAGAGAGAGGGGAAATTAACAGAGAGAGGGAACAAATTGCCAGGCCCTCTTAACACTGCAAACAAACTCCAGATGTATCCACCACTTTATGAATTTAGCTTTATGTGGGTGCTGAGGAGTGAATCTGGGCCATCGGGCTTTGTAAGCCAAACAGTATCTTTTATTCCTAAACAATCTCTCTAGGTCCTAAGATAATTTTTATCTAATGGAAACAACAGTTAACATAGAAATATCACGTAAGCCCCAGCTATATACTCTGTGCTCCCAACAAATATTTGCAGAAACAAGACTCGGATAAATAAGACACAGCAAGATTTCCAAGCAAGTTGTTTGGCTTGCATAGAGTAGTAATGGGTCCCATGAAATTGAGAATTTAAATGTGACACGGAATTAAATAAAAATGGTGGATGCCAGAGGCAAAGCGTAGACAAGGGGTCTCTCAATGTCAAAGCATATGCACAGAGCTAACATCACAATTGTAGTGGAAGCAGTGCAGCGAAACAGAATGAGGTAGAAGATGAGAAAAACAGATTAAGGTAAGCTCAGTTCAGATCTTGATCTTGCTGACATTCAGCTCTCCTGTGTTCCCATGAGAACCAAAAGTTATCTTGTTTCCACTTCATCTAAGAAATGAACCATCACTTTCTTAGGAAACTTTCTGAGGTACAGCAGAGGCATCATGGCCTGTTGTAATCTGTAGAGGCAAACCTAAAGTTTGAAGTCTAGTATTTGTGCATACTCCCTCTATGTAACTGTCCATTTTTTTTTTTCAAATTCTCTGAGCTTCTTTACATAGGGTAACTGAATTAACATCTTGCTTGCATTATGAGCACATTGGATATGATACAGTCTCTTGAGCTTCTGTTCCACATGGAATATAGTGGCTAACCTGATATTTTCTTGAATACTTTCTGTAAATAAGAAAAAAAAAGAAGGGGTTTCTTTCCTTGAGAGACAGAGGTAACATGTGGAAGACATGCTGATGTACTTTGGGATATACATTTCACACAATAATATATGAAGCCCATATATAGTTAACATGCCTTACCTAGCCATTATTATGATGTCTGTGAATATCGCATATATCGAATCTAGTTTCTAATCCATGTAAGGAAACTGTAGCTAGAATTTTTTTCTTTGTGCAGATTTTTTTAAATAAAAAATACGAAAAAAGTATGAGAATAAATTAGCAAGTATCTCAGCATAATGGGAAAATCAGTATAATTCAAGATATTGTTGACATCTCTAATTATATCTTAATATGTAGAATCATATGTAGCTTGTACCCTTGTTATCTGTTCTTTTTTTTTTTTAAATTTTATTTATTTATTTATTTGAGAGCAACAGACACAGAGAGGAAGACAGATAGAGGGAGAAAGAGAGAATGGGCGCGCCAGGGCTTCCAGCCTCTGCAAATGAACTCCAGACGTGTGCACCCCCTTGTGCATCTGGCTAACGTGGGACCTGGGGAACCGAGCCTCAAATCGGGGTCCTTAGGCTTCACAGGCAAGCGCTTAACCGCTAAGCCATCTCTCTAGCCCTTTTCTTTTTTTTTTTAAACCTGATTCTCAGTTACTTGTTACCATAAACAGTGAATCAAAAGTAGTTTAAAGTAAAATGCATTTGTATCATGCAGAAACTTGGTTATCAGCTAAATAGTAGTTTTTTTTGGGGGGGGGGGTTCTGCCATGCAGATTACATAATCACGTTAACACTGAAGGAAAAAAAAAAAACATGATACTTGTCATTTCATGTACACAGAATTTCGATTATTGACAGATTAATGACATTTGACACGTTGTCACTTTTGCCTCACTGACATCTCTTTCATCCCCTCCCAGTAGTAACAGGAAGTTCAATTAACACTAGGCACTTTGTTCTAACTTCTGAGAGTTAGAACTTAATATGATCTGCTGGAAGTAGTCTTGAAGCCCTGAGTTGTAGTGGTTCTGGAAGGGACACAGACTATTCCAAGTGATGCTCAGAGTTATAATAACAACAGTGTACATTTGGAATAGAATAAAGACATCACATTAAATTTTGTGGGATTCAGGGGGCAATTAATACTAAAATTGGCATGTGACCCACAACCCTGGGTTAGAGTGAACATTTCTCAGCCACACTGTAATCCCTTTTGATTTTTTTTTGTGGGGTCAATAGTAAAAAAAAAAAAAAAAAAAAAAAAAACAAACTTATAATCATATACTCTTTAACCATGTAGTAATTGTGGTACTGGTTTAAGTGAGAAGGAATCTCAAGTATATGCTGCAAGTTTAGGAACAACATGACTGAAGTCATACAGCAAAGTGTTCAGGAGTAGAGAGGATATGCAGACATCCATGTAACACCTTTCATAAGCAATGATGCAACACAGAAGACAAGAATGGCCATGCTGCTGCAGATTGAGTTTTAAGGAGCTTCTCTCATTGGCTGCCTCTTTTTCGCAATGTCAGCCCCTTGTGTTCAGCAAGAACTAAGGGCTTTCCATGACATGCATCTTAACATGGCTAACAGGCAGCACATACTTAAAAAAGGGTCTGCCATCCTTCCTCACAGGGGATACTTGGCCATTTCCTACTCTCATTTATGAAGGAAACAACTGACTTTACCCATAGGAGGTGGCCCAATAGATTCATTGAATGTGTGGTAGAAGTGAGCTGCTTCAGGAACATCAAGTGTCCAAGAATGTCCTCACTCTTAGCCACTCCAGAAGCCAATAAATACCTACCAAGATGGAAAGATTGGCAAGCACCCTGGGAATCTTGGGCATTGCTGCTAATTTTCTATCTGGTACCTTTGCCTACAGTAGGTGGCTGCCATTGGTTGAGGACTCTAGGTGTATCTTCCACTCAGGTGCATTTCAGTGATTGGGTGATAAATACAATCTTCTTTTGTTTTCACTTTTTAAAAAAATAGGGCTGGAGAGATGGCTTAGCAGTTAAGTGCTTGCCTGTGAAGCCTAAGGACCCGGTTCGAGGCTCGGTTCCTCAGGTCCCACGTTAGCCAGATGCACAAGGGGGTGCACGCGTCTGGAGTTCGTTTGCAGAAGCTGGAAGCCCTGGCACGCCCATTCTCTCTCTCCCTCTATCTGTCTTTCTCTCTGTGTCTGTCGCTCTCAAATAAATAAATAAATAATTTAAAAATATATATACTAAAGTAACTCATATCTTTAAAGAGTATTATAACTTGTAAAAATAGCTAAATGCAAAACTGTACAGCTCTTTGAGTACTACAAAGTACTTAAATATTAAATGAAAAGAATCATTTTCATCATATAAAGCTGTTGTTACAAAAATATGCAAGTATTTATGAGGATAGGAGCTACTAGGTAAACATGAAGAGAGTTAATCAGTACTGAGCTTGGGTATAAAGGATTTTGAATTCATCTATAATTATCTTTTTTAAAAAAATAAAAGATGATGCTCATTTATCCCCTCACCTCCACTCTGTTTACCCAGTGACACCTCCTCAGTGAGGTCATAGAATTCACTGTGGGGTCATAAAATCCTCAGTCAGTTTCTGTGGGTGAGGGGAGACCATGCCTCAGGGTACTCCTACCCACTTTGTGTCTCTTAAAAAAATTCCACCTCCTCTTGTACAATGGTCCCTGAGTCATGGCCGAAGTCTGATTTAGTGGTGAGTTCTGTATAGTCTCTAGGTATCTGCCCTCATGGATGGGTTCTGATTGACCACAGCATCTGTCACCATTACCCTGAAACTAGTGGCCAGGCTAGCTAGCTGTAAGAGCAGTACTTGTCTCACTAATCAGGGATGGCAAAGAAAACAGAGAAGATCTAAGATCCATGAATATGATTAGAAAAATAGCTGCCTGCCTGCCATAAGAGGTATCACCTATACCAAATCTGCCAGGGCCCAGTTACCATTTTTATATGCCTCACAGAATAAAAATAGTTTTTACTTTATTTAATGGTTAAAAAAAAATCAAAAGAAATCATTTTGTACCAGGATAGCAAACATTAAAAAAATGAAATGAAAAAATAAATTTGGCAAGCTGTGGAGAAATAGAAACCCTCACTCACTGTTGGTGGGAATGCAACCTGGTATAGCTACTTTGGAACTCAATTTGAAGACTCCTGGAAAGGATGAAAATAGACTTACCAGCAGACCCTGTTACTACCTTACTGGCCATTTACCCTAAAACATCCACATCTCAGTTCACAGACATTTGCTCAACCATGATTGCAGCTGCTCAATACATAATAGCTAAAGCTGGAGTCAATCCAGGCGTCTGTCATTGGATGAATGGATAACCAAGATGTGGTATATCTGCAGGATGGAATTCTACTCAGCAGTAAGAAAAAATTACACATTGAAATTTGTAGAAAAATGGCCAAACATGGGACAGACTATTTTATGTGAACTCAGACATCACAGAAACACAATCATTGCATGAGCTCACTCATCTGCAGTACCTAACCTTGATCAGCCCAAGATGCTGACATAACTGAATAGCACCTTGAGACTTTGACAATAGGGAGGGCAGGGCTTTGGGTAAGGAAAAGGATGGGGGGAACAAAATCTGAACCTAAATTGAACTGTACCATAGAATCCTATATCCCAGAAATCAGACTGAAAGGTGGAACCCCCAAGCAAACCTGAGAGGGAGCACCTGAATCAAAGGGACCTGGAGACAGTGAGATGAAACCTAACCCCAAGTTTCTCCTGTTTCTCTTTCTTCTTTGGATTTTGCTTGTTTCTTTTCTTTGGCTCTTGCCTGTAATTCCCTGTACCATAATGTGGCCTACATTTACAATGAGCTATTTATCAAAGAGACCTACTAGATCTCCCAAAACAAACAAGACAGGCCTCTCTGTCAGAGCACTTGATTACCCACCAGAGATTCATGGTAAGACCCTACTGCTGAAGACACCAATTGCTGTCAGCATGGACCATGGAGAAACCTGGTTAGAATCCAGAGGGGAGCCAGTCCACATACAATTAGCCCATCTTGTGCTAGAAGGCACTACATGAACTGCCAGGGGAAAGTGGCCAACACCTGTCCAAGCAACTAAAAGTCTAAGCAACTCAGAAGCAAACAACCTAACATGATGCTTACATAACTGCAATAGTGGCACACAGCAATGGTGGGTAACCAGCTGCTTTTGAATTGGCTAACATATCCACTAAGTGGAAAGGAAACCATACCTGGAACTGGGAAGCAAGTCAGAATCATATGCAGATAATGATTCTGCTTTCTATTGTCAAGCTCCCACTAACTTTACACTATAAAAGTGTCTAAACTCTCTAAATTAATAATGGTTATTCCGTTTAACTGGTACTGAAAGCACTCTCTGTTTGAGAATCTGCTTCTCTTTTTCAGGTGGGAACTGGGCTTGAGGAGATAAACGACCCAGAGCACTCCACACTGGCCCCAGCTGAAACCACAGAGGAATCGGGGAAATGAGCAAGAATGCTGCTCTCTTAATTAAGCTGATATCAGCACAAGGGTGATGGAGAAAGATACTGAGGACACGCAACACCTACCAAACCAGACATCAAGATGCTCCTAAGTGCCCATAACTGAAGTAGACTTAAAATGTTCACAGCATGGCTCAGGGAATATTGAGGAAGAAGGGGCAGAAAGATTGTTAGAGCCACAAGTTGGGGCATTTTGCACAGAGACATTGCCTCTCCCCCATAACTGAATGCTGCCCCATTATGCATGACCCACAATCCCCATGAGGTTGACCTGCTTCCCCCAAAAGGAAGGCCTCTTCAGAAAAGGGTCAGGGAGGAGGGAAAGTATAGTAACAACATGTGATGTTTACATACAAAATATGTCCATATCTAATAATGAAAAAGTAAAGTATATATTTAAAATATGAAAACAAATAACAACTAATCCTGATGAGAATGTAGGGAAAGGGGAGAATGTATACATGGATGGGATGTAAACAGAGGTGAGACTGGGGAAATGAAGGAGACTAGTAGGAGAGGGAAGTAGATAAAAAAGGAAAGATGGGGCTGGAGAGATGGCTTAGCGGTTAAGCGCTTGCCTATGAAGCCTAAGGACCCCGGCTCGAGGCTCGGTTCCCCAGGTCCCATGTTAGCAGATGCACAAGGGGGTGCACACGTCTGGAGTTTGTTTGCAGAGGCTGGAAACCCTGGCGTGCCCATTCTCTATCTCTCCCTCTATCTGTCTTTCTCTCTGTGTCTGTCGCTCTCAAATAAATAAATAAAAAATTAAAAAAAAAGGAAAGATGTTGAGAATTTAATTTTCTTTCATGAAACCTATGTACAGTGAATATAAGCCAAAAAAAAAGAGAAAAAGCTGAAAAAAAGTTAACCGTGTATGCAATAAAAAAAATTAATTCCCAAATCTCAATCAGCTGAGAACATTAGCATTCAGAACACCTAAGTTTATGGAGGACACCTAAATCAAACCACCACATTCCGCCCCTGACCCCCATAAACTGTCAACCATCCAAGATGTAAAATGCAATGCATCCAGTATATCTTAAATGTCCTAGTAGTTTTTATCAATCCTAAAGATGTTCAAACGTTCCATAAACCAATATCTGTTCACTGAGCCATAATACCAAAAACATCTCCCCCCCCAAAAAAAAACCCCATAATGGCACAGAATAAACATCCACACTGCAAAAGATGGCATTAGGAATAGTAAAGAAATATTCAGCTAATACAAGATTTAAAACAATCAGGGCAAACATCAAACTCTGTAGCTTCAAGTCCAACAACTCTAGTCAGTGACAAGTCTCCAAATCTGATAATTCTAACAGCAACAAGTCTGGAGTTCCAATTCCACCCCTCCAGCTAGGCTACTCACAGTCCTAGAAAACTTTATCAGGGCCGGCAGCTTTCCTCAGCAGTCATCTCATGGTTCTGACATCTCCACTGACAGCCATGGCTCATCCTCATGGTCCCATGTGGTCTCCATGCAGGCCATCCTGCTTCACACTGCCCATGACCATTTCCAAAACACAAGAATGTGTTGCAAACCTAAAGGCCCTGTCTTTCCTACATTTCTTATACTCCATAATGCCAGGGACAGTGCCAATATGTTAATTCAGGGGGGTATAAAACAGACTTTAAAAAACAGTACACTCCTGGAGCACTCAGGCCCCTGCAAAAGAGTCTACATTATACCTCTTGCCCCAATGCAAGTCAGCTGGCCCAATCTCAAAGGTTGTAATCTCTCAATTACAGCTAAATGGGCATCTGTTCACTCAAAGATTTTTTCTTTCTGTGCCATATCCCTATGCTCACACAAGTTCATGTTGATGCAAAGCAACCCTGCACAACTTCTTAAGACATGTAGATAACAGCAAGCTTCTCACACAAACTGTTAGCCAAGTCCAAGCAAAGCTCTTTCTCACCCTCATAAGTCAAACCTCATATCCCATAGTTTTTACTACATTCAGGTTTTTCAACTCTGACCAGAATAGTCCATCAAGGTGTACTTACAGCTCTGCAAGACATCTCTTAGGCCCAGGTTTCAAATCTTTCCTCATTCCTCTTGATAATCAGCTCCAAAAGGCCAAAGCATGCATGAGTTTGTGCATCTTGCTATAAGTGGGTACTATAGAATTGGACCCAACTGACAGGTTTTGCAAGCAAGCACCTTTAAGAGTTTAGTATAATGCCTGAAATTTACTAAGTCCATGTGAAGATTTAAACTTTCTACTGTTAGAGAACCATCCTCTTAAGTGAAACATTACGCAGTGATTACACAGTGAACAACATGCATAGTAACATCAATTCCATTTCCTTGGTAGATGTATCTTATTAAGTTGCCTGTATCCAATCTGAATCTATACCTTAGGTCGGTCATCCTCCCAGAGATTGGCATGGTGAAACTACGGGAGACACAGGTAAGGAGCAGAGAGAGTAGTAAGTCTCAATGGACTTCATACTATTGACATAAGAATAAGATGACATGTTGTGTATTTACCTCAAATGTGTCATTAAAGTACAGCACTTAAAAGACTATGTTTCAACTCTATTAATACACATAGAATAAAGTCCTATATTAAGAAATAATAAACAATAGAATGGGGAAGTGATTAAAGTCAGGAACTTTTGCATAAATTTGGGAGAAATTAAGACAATACCAAAACAGCAGCAATCATTCTTATGAGGAAATTCATGAGTGGGGAAAGCACATGGCAAGACAGGAATGTGTTTTTAACAGGATCTCCTTGGCTTTTAACTCAGAGCATCAAAGCATGCTAAGTGCACAAAACTGGACATAGATGATACTAAGTTGTCATTTTCGGTTTCCAATAGTAAGAATGCAATATTCCCACTCTGACTGTGAGATGCAAGTGTGTTGAGGTGGGGTGCGAGTTTATAGGTGCATTATTATTCACTTTTGTGTAATTGAGCAGAACTTAGATACAGTATCATAAGCCATGAGCAAGTCACTTAAACTCTTCAAGATTTAGCTTCCTCGTCTCTAAAATGTACATAAAATTAGCAATGAACTTACATTGTTTTCTGAGAGTAACAAAGTATATATGCAGCATTTCCTGAAAAGCATAGGTAATGTCATCACCACCGTATTCAATTCCGCCACCATGATCACCGTCCTCACTCTCATCGCCCACACCATCGTCACGACCATCATCCATATCATCATCATCACCATCTTGACCACCACCTTTGTCATCATAGTCACCACCACTCCCCTCCCTTGTCATGTCCTCAAAATACACAGGAATGACAAAATTCAAAAATGGCCTGACAATGAAAAAATGTGAAAAATCTCCACAGTCTACCCTGAATTTCTTCAGATAGCTACCAGTTGTCAAACGGCCAGTTAAACATCAAAGAAAAGTATAATATGATTTATAGACATTGAAAGACTATGGGATTTGCAGTCAGAAATAAAGACTTCTCAAAGTAAGAGCTGCTTTAAATAGAGACCCCATCTGTCACCTAAATAACACCAGACCATCATTTGCATCGCTACAAACCAAAGATGAATGACCTGGAGTCTATGGTCCCACACTGCCTGTGCAAGCTCTGATGGGTGGGGGTGCTTGGGTGTAGGGACTCAGAGAGGAAGCAGAAGCTCTACGAGGAAAAAAAAAAAAAAAAGAAGTAGCCCAGAGCCACACAGGGCAAGCAGCTGCAGGCTTTCATGAGAATTAATTTTGCTTAATATTACAAATTTTAAAGGCAACAAATGTAAGCATGACAAATACAAAAGCACAAAGTGATCATTAGGATTGAAATGTGTGTAAATGTGTGATGAAATTAGGCACACTGCAAATAAAGCACCATATAAATGCTGAGTGCTTCATTCGCTGCTGCAATAACGTGTCATATGGTTGAAGCTCATAAATCCATGATGTTCTCTGCTGGTATAAAGGCATTAATCCCATTGATAAACTTAATGAGGAAACCCTGGGTCCAAATTAAGGACCAGAGTGTGGAGGTGGGGAAATTGGAGTTAAAGACAAGTGATAGGTAATTTTCCTACAAAGTTGTAATGATGTTGTGTTAAATAACACACTTTGTCCTGAAAACCACTGCAACACTGCGCCATCCACCACGGAAACAATTAATCATCACCGTAGCCATGGCATTCAGTTGTAGAACTCACACATCATCACGACCCACAGTGAACCTGAGTCTTTTATAAGCCTCCCCTGGAGTGTTCATATTCCAGTTGAGACAGCAGGCTGAGCCAGATTTTCCCTAACTAACAATAGCCTCCTCTGAAGTCTGCTTATTTTAAAATCTCTGCCTCTTTTCTCAGAGAAGATAGTATAACACTTAGCGTCAGACTGATGAGTTTGAACACTTTATCCATCAAAGTCTGCAGAATCTATTGGTAAGTTCTGTCAAATCTTTCAGTGCAGACATATTTATCTTTAAAATTAGTTCAATAAAAGTAAGGTTTTATGGTGCTGGTATATAATCCCAACATTCAATAGACTGAGACAAATGCACTGCCATGGGTTTGAGGCCAGCCTTGCTAAGTAGTGAATTCTTGGCCAGCTTTGTATATATGGAGAGATTCTGTCTTTAAACGCTAAATAAAAATAACAAAATTAAAGGTACTTGCCTGAAAAGTCTATATCCATGGGTTCAAATCCTAGGCAACCCATGTTACTTGGGTGCAAAAGTGGTGCAAGAGCTTACGTTAATTTGTAGTGGTCCATACACACACGCACGTAAATGAAAAATAAAATCTCTGCAGCATGACTTTTCAAAATTAAAAAATGTGTTAATTTGTAGTGAGAAGAAAAGAAAAATTAAATGAAAAGTAAGGAAAAAAATCTACCTATATATTTTTCAATGAAAGATTTCACGTAATATAGACTAGAAGAATATCCCCTGATCTGAGAGCCTGATGTCTCCCTCATATGAATTAAAAGTTTCCCAATCAGGAGAACTCTAACTAAAAGAGACAAAAATTTCTTGTTAGCATCCTAATCCCTGAAGGCCAATAGTACAGGAACAAACTACTTTTGTGTTTCATATTGGTGTTTTGGTGCTGGGGCATGTAGGGTGTGTGTGCGTGTGTGTGTTGTGTGTGTGCGTGTGTGTGTGTGTGTGTGTGTTTTAACAAAAAATATATATATATATATACTTCCTCCCTCATAGAAAGAATCATGCATAAGATGCATAGCTCTACTTGCAGGACATATCAGGTCTAAGAACTACGAAGACCTTTCGTTCTAGCATGATAGGCAGACATAATTACAGAGGAGGAGGGGTTTACAACAGAGAAGCATAACAATTTAAATCAATTTGTTAACCACTACCAGGACAGTTATCCTCAGGCCCATTACACCAAGTGCTTCACCCTACATCAAGTCTGCTTTGAATGCTTCTCAGCATTCTTTGAGGGCTCCTTTTTCAGGTGGCTCCTGCAGTCTTTGCGCTGAGTTGACTCCATGACTTTAGTCATCAGAGAGGCATTGGGGCTCAGGAAGCTCCACTTTAGTAAGAATAGAATATCAGTACGATGTCATAAGATCTTCTTTACATTATGATCTACTTGTCCAACAGTGTCAACAGTGTACAACAGTAGCAATAGCCTGCAGTGTCAACAGACAGGATCAGAATGCCTGCATCAAGAGAAGGCTGTCAGGCCTCAAGTCAGGCCCCATTCATGATGTGTAAACAGAGGCTGATCCATGTTCTTCAGTCCAAGGTGGACATCACTGAAGGGTTACTTGAACCAGAGATCCCTGTGGGAGCCACCAGGGCTCATGATGGGTCTGTGTCTCCATTTGGTTTGAGCATCATCCTGCTTTCCATTTCTTTTTCCAAAAATGATAATTACTAGGCCAATTGCAAGGTCGTTTCCAAGTCAGTAAGATGAATATCAACTCCTTATCAGTCTGTAGTCTAGAGAATCTGATTTGATACTGTGGCCAGATTTGTATTTCCACACAAGTGAAAAGCCTGGTGTTCTTATAATATTCCTTGGAAAACAGACTTTAAAACTGTTTACACCAAAAAGGATGTTATGGTAATCCTATATTATCATAGCTGGATCAAGAAAAGCATGTACTTTAGGGCTCATCTTTTGCATACCCTATTCATAGAGCTAGGACCCATTAAGAATTAAGCTTTTGCTTTTGAAAACAATTATTTGGAAGTAAGCAGGTTCATTATGAAATTTTAAGCAATGAGCCATAAAAAATAGGACAAAAAGAACAAATGGCACAGGGTTCCCCAAACTAAAGAAAACTTGGAGTTTTATTTTAAAAATGTATCAGTCATTATTTGGTACATGAAGAATAAGTGCTTGGAAGTATATATATATATTTATATATTTATATATTTATATTTATATTTATATTTATATTTATATTTATATTTATATTTATATTTATATTTATATTTATATTTATATTTATATTTATATTTATATTTATATTTATATTTATATTTATATTTATATTTATATTTATATTTATATTTATATTTATATTTATATTTATATTTATATTTATATTTATATTTATATTTATATTTATATTTATATATATGTTGAGAGAGGTCTTAAATGATTTTTTCATAATTTATAACTTTTAGATAGTATAGACTACAATCTTTTTTTTTAATTAATTTTGTACTCAGTGAATACTGTCAAGTTGATACCATTATTAGCCTCCTGCCTGTCCTCCCCTCTGCAGGGATCCTCCTCACTGGAGAATATGGGTCATGCATTGTGGGGTTAGCCATCAGTTATGGGTAGGAGGCAATGCCTCTGTGTATCATGACCCAATGTGTGGCTCTGACATTCTTTCTGCCCCCTCTTCTGCAAATTTCCCTGAGCCATGTTGGGTTCATTTTAGGTCTGCTTCAGTGATGAGGTCTTGGGACCCTCTGTGTCTCTGGATATCTGGTTTGGTAGGAGTTGTGTGTTCTCTGTGTTTATCTCCTTCACCCTTTTGCTGGTACCAGGTTCACCACAAAAACAGCACTCTTGCATGTTTCCCCATTTACTTTTGGTTTCAGCTGGGGCCCTTTTGAAGTATGATGTGGTGTTTTTTTCCTTAGGATCTACCTCTATCAGAAAAAGAGAAGCAAATTCTCTGATGAAGAGTAAAGTTACCACCAGATAAATGGGATAACCATTGTTTTTTAGAGAGAACTTAATAGGTGTAGACCCTCCTGTAACCTACAATTGGTGGCAGCTTGATAATGGAGAGCCAGCTCATATTTGGATATGATTCTGACTTGTTTCCCAGCTTCAGCTATGGGTTCCATTCCATTGAGCATATCAGTTAGCCAAATCAAGAGCAGTTTGTTTCCTACCATGGCTATGTCCCACTATTGCACTTATGTGATCATCACATCAGACTGTTTGTACTAAGTAGGTTAGACCATGAGTTGCTTGGACAGATATTGGTCAGTTTCCCTGGGTTGCTCATGTAGCACCTACTGGCAATAGACTTTCTGTCTGGGAATGGACTCTCTTCCAGCTTCCAGCCATGTCACTGCCTGTTACATGCCAATAGCATATGGTGTCTTGATCAGTAGGGTCTTACCACTAACCTTTAGTGGGTCATCAAGTACTCTGATAATAACATGTCTTATTTTGGGAAACTTTGTAGATCTCTCTGATCAAGAGCTCATTGCAGATGATAACCATATGCTGGCACTGGGAGTTACAGGTCAGCACCCAAGAAGAAAAGAAAGAAAAAGATAAGTACTATAAAGGAGGTAGAGAGAAGAGGGAGAGAGAGAAAGAGAAAGAGAGAAATAGGAGAAGATAAAGGTTAGTCTTCATTGTACCCCCTCCAGGGCCTTGTGATACATGTGTTCCCTGTAAGGGCCTGGTGAAGTTTCAACTATTTGGTCTGTCTTTTAGGATGTAGAATTTTATGGTACTGTTGCTGTTTGGGACCAGTTTTGTGTCCCCTACCCCCTTCCTTTCTCTCCCCTCCCTCTTCACCCAACCTATTGTCTGGTCCGTGAGATGCTTGCTAGATATGTTAGCATCTTGGGTAAATTCAAGTTAGGAGCTGTAGATGAGTGAAACTATGCCACAATGATCGAGTGGTTGAGTGAGTTCACTGATATTGGTCTGTTTCAGGTTTAACCATTTTTCTTCAAATTTCATTGCATCATTTTTCCTTACTTCTGTGTAGAATTCTATCATGTAGATATACCACATCTTAGTTATTCATTAATCTAATGATGGGCATCTGGGTTGATTCCAGCTCTTAGCTATTATGAATTGAGCAGCTATAAACATGGTTGAGCAAATCTCTCTGAACTGGAGCATGGGGCTTTTAGGGTACATGCCCAGTAAGGGAAAAACTGTGTCTGTTGGTAAATCTATAGTCAACTTTTTAGGAGTCTCCATATTGCTTTTCAAAGTGGTTGCACCATCTTACATTCCTACCAACAGTGGATGAGGTTTCCTATTTTTCCACATCCTCACCAGCAATTATTTTCATTTCATTTTTCATTGTTTGCTGTTGTTACTGGGTAAGGTGGAATTGCATAGTTGTTTTAATTTGCATTTCCATGATGATTAGGGATGATGAACATTTTGTTAAGTGTGTGTTTTCCATTTGTATTTCTTCCTCTGTGAACTGCCTGTACAGTTCTTTGTCCCATTTTGTGAGTGTGTTGTTTAACTTTTTATTGTTTAGGTTTTTGAGTTCTTTGTAGATTCTAGAGATTAGACCTCTGTCAGGTGGATATTCAGCAAATATTTTCTTCCATTCTGTGGGTGATCTATTGGCCCTGCTTATCATATATTTGTCTGTGAAGAAATTTTCAGCTTCATGTGATCCCATTGGTTGAAGATTGTTTAAGATCCTATGCTACTAGGGTTTTGTTCAGGAATTCTTTTCCTTATATTTTACTCCTATGTTTTCTTCCAGTAGTAACCAAGTTTCCAGTCTTATATTGAGGTATTTTATCCATTTTGACTTGATTTTTGTGCATGTTGAGATGTGTGGATCAAGTTTCAATTTCCTACATATGGTTATTCAGTTTGTCCCACACTATTGTTGAAGATGCTGTCTTTTACTCAGCCTATATTGTTAGGGTCTTTGTCAAATATCAAGTAGCTGTAGTTACTTGACCCAAAGTTTAGGTCCTCAATTTTATGTCATTGGTCTATACTCTTTTTTTATGCCAGTACCATGCTGTTTTTATTACTGTGGCTTTTTAATATGGCTTTAGATTAGCTATGGTGATGCCTCTAGAGGTGTTTCTTTAACTGAGGATATGCTTGGATATCTGAGGCCTTCTGCCTTTCCATTGAATTTTGTGATCATGTTTTTTCTATCTCTGTGAAGAACAGTGTTGGGATTTTGATTGGTATTGATTAAATCTCTATATTGCCTTTGGTAGGATTGCCATTTTCACAATGTTAATTCTGCCTACCCAGGAGCATGAGAGGTCTTTTCATTTTCTTAAATCCTCCTCAATTTCTTTTTGAGTGATTTTGTTTTCATTGTATTGGTCTTTCGCTTCCTTGATTAATGTTATTCCAAGGATTCAATCACCTTTAAGAGTTTGGGGATGGAGGCTCTTGGGCCTCTTAGGTATAGAATCATGCTGTGTATGAATAGAGCTAATTTAATTTCTTCCTTTCAAAATTGTATCCCTTTTATTTCTTTCTCCTGTTTTATTGCTTGAGCTAGAACTTCCAGTACTATTTTGAAGAGCAGAGGTGAGAGTGGACACCCCTGTCTTGTTCCTGATCTCAATGGGAATTCCTTCAGTCTCTCTCCATTATGTATTATTTGGGCTTTAGGAGCTTTATATATAGCCTTTACTATGTTGAGATATAAACCGACTATGCCAGTTCTCTCCAATGTTTTGGTCATGAAGTGATGTTGTATTTGTCGAAGGCCTTTTCTGCATCTATTGAAATGATCATGTGGTTTTTGTGTTTAACCTTGTTTATGTGGTTTATTACATTGACAAATTTCCATATGTTGAACCATCCCTGCATTCCTAGGATGAAGCACACTTCAAGGTAGATAATGCTTTTGACGTGTTTTTGGATTCGGTTTGTGATGACTTTGTTCATGGTCTTTGTGTCTAAGTTCATCAGGGAAATAGGCCTGTACTTTTCTTTTCTTGTAGCATCTCTGCTTGGTTTTGGTATTAGGGTGATAGTAGCTTCATAAAAGGAGTTGGGGAGCTTTTCCTGCTCTTCAATTATGTTGCACAGTTTGAGAAAGATGGATTCCAGTTCTTCCATGAAGGTTTTATAGAATTCAGCTGAGAAGCCATCTGGTCCTGGTCTCTTCTTTCTGGGGAGGTTTTGATTACCTATTCAATCTCGATGGTTGTGATAGGTTTGTTTAGAAGATTAATCTTCACTGAATTTAGCTTTTCCTTCACAAACTGGATAATATAAAGGAAATGGCTAAGTTCCTGGACAAATGCCATCTACCAAGACTACAATCATTTAAACCTGAATGGTCATCATTACTTTAAATATATATATATTTTAAACAGTTTATTTTTCCTTTTTAAAAATGTTTTGTTTTTCTTGATTTATTTGAGAGAGAGAGAGAGAGAGAGAGAGAGAGAGAGAGAGAAAGAGAGAGACAGAGGGAGGGAGAGAGATAGGCAGATATATAGAGAGAATAGATTATACCAGGGCCTCTTGTGAATCTGGCTTATGTGGGTCCTGGGGAATCAAACAAGGGTCCTTTGACTTTCAGGCAAGTGCCTTAACCACTAAACAATCTCTCCAGCCCTAGTTTCTTTTTCATAACTAAAAAAAGTTCAAAGATAGAGTTTACCAGGACAATATGAAAATATTGAAAGGAAACTCAAAGAGTGTTGTGGAAAAGGTTTTTCCTCTTTCCTCTTTGGTTTTGGGTTTTACATTGTCTGTGGTTAGAACTTGAAAGCAAAGGCATTGTGCATGACCACGTTTACAACACCATACCTTTCACACAACAGACATCCTAACATAGCACATTCTTGCTACACATTCAAGGAAGCATATAAAATTTGAAGGCTGTACATTTCTGAAAATTCTATGTATTATATTCCTCAGGGGGACAATGAAGTACAACATACACATGGAGAAACAGCTCTGTGTCTTTTAGCGACAGAGTTGTTTCTTAAGGGTAGAGCCTTGCACATTTGAGGTAGGGCAAGGTCAGAGAACTGGAAGAGCTTCCCGTACTCTCTGGTTGCAAGGGTTTTGAGAACCTGAGCTGCCATTTCTCTCTGAGTTTGGCATCAGACGACCCTGGGCCCCTATTCACTCAGGCTAATTCATCTCAGCAAGTACATCATTGAACACATTCTAGACTTCCTGTCATCATGAAAACTTTCCACCCTGCTTTGTTTTATCTGTTAGGTGTGTGTGTATGTGTGTGTTACCTCTAATCCATACACAGTTCTAATCTATTTACACAAGTCTTTTGTTTTCTTGTTTGTTTCTAGGGTTGTTCTGTATATAAAAGCTTAAATTACAGAGCTGAAAAGATGTCTTAGCAGTAAAGGGCACTTGATTTCCAAACCTGCCTGAGTGGATTAATTTTCCAAGGTACCCCCAATAGCCAGATGTAAAATGTGGCATAAGTGAGCTGGAGAGATGACTCAGTAGTTGAAGATTCTTACTTACAAAGCATGATGGCCATAGTTCAATTCCCTAGTACACACATAATTCCATATGAGCAAAGTGGCACATGCTTTTGGAGTTTCAGTGGTAAGAGACTGTATTATGTCTATTATCTCTCTCCTAGAAAATAGGTTTTTATTTTATTTTATTTTGCTTTTTATGTTTTATTTAATTTTGAGAGAGAGAGAAAGAGAAGCAGAGCATGCACATACCTGGGCCTCTAGCCACTGTAAACAAACTCCAGAATGCCATCTTTATATAGGTACTAGGCGATTGAACCTGGGTCTTTTGGCTTTGTTGGCAAGTGCCTTAACTGCTAAATCATGTACCTAGCCCTTAAAATTTAGTTTAAAAAATATTTTATTAATGTATTTATTGAGAAAGGGAGAGAGGTTTTTCTTTTGTTTGTTTGTTTGTTATTTGCTTTTGAGGTAGAGTCTCACTCCAGTCAGGGCTGATCTGGAATTGTTTGTCTCAGGCTGCCTTGAACTCAGTGGTCTTCCTACCTCTGCCTCTTGAATGCTAGGACTAAAGGTGTGTGGCACCACACCTGCCATAACAATTTTTTTTTTTTTTTTAAATTAGCACAAGGGCAGAGACTGCCGAGTGCCTGTCCATCCCCCGCCACCCACTCCAGACACAGAACATCAAGTCATGAATAAAAATGAGCTGGAGCAGAAGGCCAAACTGGCCAAGCAGGCTGAGCGATACGATGACATGGCAGCCTGCATGAAGTCTGTAATAGAGCACGGAGCTGAATTAACTAATGAGGAGAGGACTATTCTTTCTTTTGCTTATAAAAATGTTGTAGGTCATCTTGGAGGGTCATCTCAAGTATTGAGCAAAAGATGGAAGGTGCTGAAAAAAAAAAAAGAAAGAAACCAGCAGAAGGCTCGAGAACACAGAGAGAAAATTGAGATGGAACTATGAGATATCTGCAATGATGTACTATCTATCTTGGAAAAATTCTTGATCCCCAATGCTTCACAAGCAGAGAGCAAAGTCTTCTATTTGAAAATTAAGGGAGACAACCACCATTTCTTGGCAGAGGTTGCTGCTGGTGATAACAAGAAATAGATTATGGATCAGTCACAACAAGCATACCCAGAAGCTTTTGAAATCAGCAAAAAGAAAATGCAGCCAACATATCCTATCAGATTGGGCCTGGCTCTTTACTTCTGTGTGTTCTATTATGAGATTCGGAACTCACCAGGGAAAGCCTGCTGTCTTGCAAAGACAGCTTTTGATGAAGCCATTGCTGAACTTGGTGCATTAAGTGAAGAGTCATACAAAGATAGCACACTCATAATGCAGTTACTTAGAGACAACTTGACGTTGTAGCCATCAGAAAACTGCCTACATATTGATTTGTCCTGGTAGGGAATAAAGGGGATAATTGGTTCCAAAAAATAATAATAATATTAGCACAAGGGTCTGGAGTTCTTTTGTAGCAGCCAGCAACCATTATTCTCCATTTCTTTTCTTTTTTTTTTCTTTTCCTTTTCTTTTCCTCTTCTTTCTTTTTCACTATCACCCTCTCTCTCTTCCATATACACTAATATGTAGTTTTTATAAAAATAAACTTAAGACTTATCTATGCTTGCACATTCTTAGTAATACTTTAGATTCTATTTTGTTTAAAAAGAATAAATAAAAACAGTTTTTAGTAAAAACAGGAAATATAGTCATGGTAAGAAATTTACCAACCAACCAAATACTGAAAATCAAAAGAAAACAAGATACTAGCTTTAGGCAGGGCTAGATGCTGATCTAATATCTGTTCAATAGTTCTCAGTCCCAGAAGGCTGCTGAGCTGGGGACTGCTTTCCTAGTCACAAGGGCTTTCTTTACTTGACGATCTTAGCAACCTTGACTTAGCCTGTTTCTACTACATGACCAGTAGAGTTGCTTTCTCCTAGGAGCTCCAAATTGTGCCTTATTGGTTAAGGGATTATTCTTTAGCCAATGTGTAAGACAGAGATATAAATATGTGTCCCTTGTTAGATATAGGAACCAATTCCTCTTTGCAATGCATTTTCATGGAGTTTCCAATGCTTTCTTCAGCTCCTCATTATTCTTCCTGACCAAGACAGATAGAATGCACCCTCTGATTTAACTAAACTTTACATATTTTTTTTTATGACCCTAGGTCCCAGCATGATTTTACTTAATGCACTGTGTTTAGAAAACCTGCAGTTCTAAATAATCCCTCTGATGTTGGAGATGTAAGTCTTCATCCAGCCTTTGACTGTTTCACGGCCCAGGATCTCTTTCCCATAGGGCTGAGTGTCATCCTGTGCCATATAAACATTAAGAGACATGGCAACCATTTCTCTGGGTTTTCACAAGTGGGAAGAAGCCCAAGTTCCCCACACTCCATAGCCAACTCCCAGGGACCAAAGACTTGAGCAAATCTACCAAGAGTTGACTTCTGATACTGCCCTATGGTTCACCCCAACAAGCGAAACTTTTCTCCTCTTATTAAAGTGAGTCAAGTTTGCTCTCTTCCACTTATACCAGTAAAGATTTCAGTAGATTTTTATTGTTTCTTTTGCTTCCTTAACTCGATCTGGTACAGTTTTTCAGTGTCACTTAGCTCTAAAATATTTAAACAAATAACATAAGGGTACAGTACTTATCATATGATGTTAAAAGTTCTGCAAGTTCCAGCTCTGACACAGGCCTAATGATCTCTTGTAGAGTCTTGGCTTCATTATCTACAGAGTAGAAATAATTGCTAATCTCTCATGAATCCTAGGAGTCTCCATTTATCCAAACACTGTTTACCCAAATAAATGAACCAGTCACTTAAGAGCTGCTTCTGTTAAGACATCATGATGTCTTGCTTGGGTCCACAGGTAACTAAGTGCAAGTTACAAGCCTGGCTTCTCTTCCTTCATTTGCTGTCTGTCTCTTTTACTTTGTGTCACCTGCTTGCCTCTGCACATCATAGTGTGTTAATCATTCTAGGAGTGTCTTCTAGAAGTATCTCATCTTTCTTTAAGGCTGAAGACACAAAAGTACATCATTTTACTAAACAGGCAGTCACTTTAACTGGACTGATCCCCTTAAGTTATGATAGCAACACAGACTTCTGAGAAGAGATAAGAATGATTTTTTCTCTTTAATAAACCTAAAGCACAAACCAGTTGAAGATGGATTTAAGGGCACTGTGACCCTTTTTCTTTCTTCTTCCCAGGATGGCCATTGAATAAATCTATGTTCCATGCTTTTCACCATTGCTAACTTTTTAATTGCACAGGTAGGCAAGCCTAGCCTGTTGGGGCTTCCATAGCCCCTGAATTTGCTTTACAATCTCAAGCAAGATAAGTACTCTTTTAACACCTGACTTCCCAGATGCTGTAAACCCAATGAGGGTAGAGATAATGTCTGTTTAATTCATTCTTGAATCCCAGTACATAGGATGGCACTTGGCATTCAAATATTACTCCTGAGACAGTTGGAGAAAAAGTGAACAAATGCAGAACAGAGAAAATGCAAATGAAACTTAATTTTCATTGAACTCATTTCTAGGCTCAATTTACTGGAAAGCTCAAATGCTCACTTTAGAGGATATCAGAAAATATGGATTTTAATCCTAGTGTTGGCACTGACCAGACTCATAACTTTATCTAATTTAAATTTTCTATCATCAGTTTTGCTACTGTAAATATGAGAGACATAGAAAATGACTCCTGAAATCCCCTAAGAATGAATATTTTCAACCTGAGCACTCAACTACACACACACACACACACACACACACACACACACACGTGCACGCACATGCACATACACTCTATGGATATTCTTAGGCTGCTTTAGCATTGCAGAACACACCTGCAATCCAAGTGCTTAGTGACATCCAGTCTATATTGTCTTTCCTTTCTGGTCTATCATGTTGCCATGAAGTGATCAAATGCTCCATATACATGCCTTGAGGATGATAATTGTTTGACATATTTCACTTCAACTAGGCATCTACGTCTTAGTCTGATTCTTTGTCTCTGATGCAATTCAAATTCTAGACATGTGCTGTTTTTGTGAAGTGGTTAAAGAGAAGCTCTTTTCTGACCTTGATGCATTATGTAAATAACAGATGCTAATTTACCCTGAAGTACAGACTTCTGGGAAGAGAACTTTGATCTCAAAGAGGTAGCCAAACACACATTGCAAGAGGAACTTGCCTCCTGGTTTTCTTTCCCCCAAAGCCTTCTGAATTAAAGAAGGCTTCCTGGGTTTGTGTTTCCTTTCCTGACAGTGCGGCTTGTCTTCACCTGGACATCGATGGCATCACATCAGTTTGACATCCACGATGTAAATGAGTCAAAATATTCTCCTGAACAAATGCTCATTCCTTTCCTGTGCTTTCTCCTTCTTTTTGTGTGTTTTATATCTGTAGGAATTCTAGCTTACTCATTGGTTTGCAGGCATTAACACAATAATGATCAGATAGGAAGACCCTGGGCAAAAACGTGGCAAGGAGCAAGGAAACTGATGACTGAGGACCTCATTTATAATATCATATTCCAGCTTGCTGCAACTTTTTGACCTTAAGCAAGGGAAAGTTGATGATTTTCATAGAGTTTTCTTTATAAAGCTTTTCCTTTCAGCTTCAATATTGCTGACTTTTTTTTTTTGTAAGTCCTACTTTTTCTATGATTGCTTTTAAAAGCACTTTTTTTTTTTTTTTTTTTTTTGTTTAAAGCCAGAGTTCACTTTAATAGTGCTTGGTTAATTGTGTGAGAAATCACAGTTGGTGGTAAATTAAAGGTATTCCTTGATGATAAAATACAATTCTGTAGTATCAACTGCTGTTCTTGCCTCAAACACCCTAAGCACAAAGATTTTTTTATTCAAATTGTCTAAAAAGTAACCTAATAGTAATAATGATAATAATAATAATAATAATAATAATAATAATAATAATAATAAATACCTTAGGTACAGAGGTACTCAATTAAAACATTTATGTTCATTTAGAGCTGGGCTGTAATACTATGGCTGACATGCATTAAGTGTAAAGTGTTCAGTTAGGTCCTTTTCTAAATCTCACTCTCACCTCTGCAAAATGATTCATCACGGTTCCCACCTCATAAGATTGTACTAAGGAATAAATAAGGTGCATGTGAATAAATTGTTTGGTACTTTAAGAAATACTTAGCAAACTCCTGGTAAACAATGATGTAAAAATATGTGCTCTCATTTTGGAACTGCTTGTTATGGCCTGACTAAACAAGGGAAGGTTCTGAGTTGGCTGAATGCAGCTCCCAGGCCAAACACACTAAGTCCTTTGCTTTAAGATATAAGAGTTGCTATTTTGTATACTCTTCCTCCTCTTTTTCAACCTCATTTATTATTAAACTTGCTCTGTTTTGGGAAGTTCTTACAACACCTTTTAGCACTAGTTGGAGATGCTGACTATTGTGATGACTTTCTTTTTGCTGGTACAAAATACCCAAACAAAAGCAGCTTATGGGAGGAAAGGATTACAGTTTCCAAGGGAAGCTTCATCATGGCAGAGAAAGCTGACTCACTTCATCATAAATTCATAGCAGAGAGAGAAGATCCAGCAAGAACAAGCACAGGCTGGCTCTGAACACACTCTAGGGATGGAATCAAGGTTTGCCCCCGGGGACACATCTTCTCCAGCAGGGCTCCACTTGTCTACTCAGCAGTAAGGAAGTGTGAAATAATAAAATTTGCAGGAAGATGGATGGACTTTGAAACTGCAATCCTAAGTGAGGTAATACAGTCAAAGAAAGTCAAATGCTGCATGTTTTCTCTTGTACATGGCTCTTAAAATGAACAAAGTGAAGAGCAGGCATATAACTAGAAAGAGACCAGTAGAAAGTGAAAACAGAGAAGGAGGGGATACCAAGCAAACTAGTAAAGGGAATGGATATGGGGGAGGTGAGGGGAGAGGTCAGTACAAGGGAGGGTGGAGAGGGGAGCTACACAAAACTAAAGACTAAAATAGTTAGTAGATTAGGAATGTTCCTCCTGGATGCAAGTGTTCAAGATATAGCCCCCAAGCAAGGGAAGTGGACAGATCAAACCAATATCCCCAGTAGAAATTTGGAGAAAGCTTAATCCTAAAATCATTAGCTCTGATTAATCCTAGGACCAGAATGACAGTGGACACCAAGGATCCTAGTGAGGAGGGCCCTCAGGAAATTGATGACCAGGGATGAAGCATACAAGGATATATAAAACCTATTACAACCAATGTAAGTGTGTGTGTGTGTGTGTGTGTATGTGTGTGTGTGCACATGTGCATGGATGTGATGTGTGTGTGTGTGTGTGTGTGTGTGTGTGTGTGCAAAATAAAATAAATACCTGAGTCTGTAGGAGACGTTCACACTTAAACCACCACATGGCACTGAGCTGCTAATTCCTCTTTGCAATGCTCCTTGCTACTCTTATACCCCCTTTTTTCCTCAAAGCTCATTCAGAAACACTTTTTGTCCATCAGTTTACTATGTTTTGTGGTCAACAGGAGACTTTACAAAAATTAGTAATATGGCTCTAACAACTGTTTATAAATGCAAAATCAGAATGCTCAGTCTGTAACCTTGCGAACAGAAATGTGATAACTTTGCCTAAAGACATGTTTCCTCAAATATTATAATGTCATTTTTGGAAATTAAGGCTGGTCTCAGGACCCAGCATAGGAGAATGGGTCAGAGCAAGAACTTAGCTACTGGATATTATTAACATCCTGAATAACACAGCCCTTATCTTCATCTGAGATGGTCTCAAAATGTATCCAATGACAGCCTCCATCATGAATAGATCACAGGGATATAGGATGAATAATTATGTACATGAAAAGATGCTATTGAGACAATTTACTTAGGACTTCAGTCACCTATATATCACTAGGCTTAACAATGACCATTTCTCTGCTTCTTTGATTTAATTTTGACCCTAATTGTTTCCTCACATATCAATATACACATCACCATTTCACAAATTTTCACTTGCATATAGCAATATACCTGACTTCATTGATGTTTCATATTTTCATTTTGGTAAAATAAATGTAAAATAATATTTAGAATGTTAGACTTTTAACATGTACAGTTCAATGGTATTAAACACATTCATATTTTTCATACATTGTTGCCCTCTATTAACAGAACACATTTCATATCCCCAAACTGAAACTCTAAGCCCATTAAACATTCTGTCACTATAAGCTCTTTTCTTAATTCAATCTCTATACCTGATTAATTTAGTATATGCATATTACTATCTAATATGCACATAATGTATGCAAACCTCACATCTCGCTTATGTAATCGTTGTTGATGAGCACTTAGGTTGCTTTCATGTCATAGCTAGCATGAAAGATAAAACAATGACCAATAGGTATTCAGACATATTTTCAATATCCCACTTTTCTGTTCACTTGTGTTTATATACTCATAAGTGAAATTGTTCACTTATATGAAAATTAGCCTTTTAATTTTTTGTATAACCCTGATTTTCACATTACCATTTTACATTCTGGCTGCATTGGGACTGTGATTTCTCTGCAGCATTGGTAATCTGTGTTTCCTGCAGATGTGTGCATTTTTGAGAGTACCTCTTCCAATGTATGAAGGAGTGCCTCATTGTAGCTTTGGTCTACATTTCTGTAGTGCTTAGTGCTTTCAGCATGTTTTCATGACCTTACTGACAGCTTCTATCTCTTCATTTGAAAATCTCCTCTTGAGGCCGTTATCTGGTCTTCATTCTGTTATTGTTGAGTTGATGTGCTTTCTGCATGTTATGGATATTGGTAATTTTTAATAAATATTTTTAATTTTTTTGCAAGGAAAGATAGAAGAGAAAGAAAGACACACACACAGAGAGAGAGAGAGGGAGAGAGGGAGAAAGGAGTGGAATCCCTTACTCATTTAATGTATAAGGGCCCCTGATGTTACCTGCAACTCAAAATGCTTCACTACTGGAAACATCGCTTTCTCAAGAGGTCAGTCTAGTTATAGCAAATGAAAGGAAATGAATATGGATGTTCAGGTGCTAAATTAAAATGTCAGCCCTGAGCTTTGGAAATTAGAGCCTTCAAAGACATCAATAATAACTTTGCTTTCACCTCTCATAGGTAAATACAACACTTTAAAATATACACTGCAGCCTCAGAAGGAAGAGAGAAAGCTGTATGGGCATAAGTGGGGCAGAAAGTGAAAGGCATTCAGGTCCAACTTTCCAGCAGCTTCTTGTGGCTAAAATCACATAATTATGGAAGCTTAAAATACTGATTATAATGTGGTTTGGTTATTTATTCATAAGCTTTTAGCAAATTAAATTTACATTATAGATTTATTTTTAATGCTTGAGTGGATAAATGTCTTCCAAGAAGGTTCATAAAAAAGCTTAGCAAACGTACTGCATATCAAGCACAGTGTTTCTTTCTTTGCCTGAAGACATTATTTATAGAATCTTCCACCAATATCCAGAGAAGGCTTAGGGGACAGCACACATGGGAACTTTGATTCCCCCATACTTCTCCGTAAAATGACAAAGAGTTCATGGTATTAAGAATTTTATATATGTATATATAATTGAATGACCAAATTAAAGACGGGTCCATAGTTTTTAATTGCTGGTTATTTTACATTTCTTATCTGCTAGGTTCTAGCAGGTGGCCCTTTATCCAGTAACATTTTTTTCTTTACTCACTACATACACTTAATACATGCATGCTATAGGAAACACTTCTTATGGGCATGGGTAAATGTGGAATTACTACAAAGAATAATATCTGCATCTTAAATGATTCATGAGTAAGTTACAACTACATCTTTAATTTGGGTGCATGATTAGTATTTTCAAGGAAGAAACTGTATTAATTTCAATTTCCTTAGACATTTCATGGCTCTTCATTACTCAGAAAATTTAGGAAAAACAATCTGCCCGAGTTTCGTTTTCCAAGTTTTTTCTTCTTATTGTGATATCAGTGATAGTTGAACATCTCAGTTAGAGTAGACTATTATCTACAACAAAAGAGTCTGTTGCCTAATCTGAATGAGACTTTTCTTTGTTGCTTCTTTGATTTCAGTAACGTCTTTTTAGAAAGACCTACTGATAGTACTTTTAACATCAGCAAAGCCATCTCATGAATTTCCCTCTGTGTGAATCCTTTCTAGCCTAACTCCCTCTCCTCTGAACTCTGGTAATATCAGCATATAATGTATTTATTTTTGTTGTCTTGATTGTTTCTACTAGCTTTTGTTTGGCTCAGTTTGTTATTGTTGATGATTTTTAAAGCAGAGTCTTACTGTGCAGCTTTGGCTGGCTTGAAAGCTGCAATGGAGACATGCAGGTATTAAACTTGTAGGGAATCTACTGCTTCTGCTCCTTGAGTGTTGGCATGACAGCTGTGTACCAACATGCCTCTTTTGAAAGCAGTCAGTTCTTGAAGCATACATTTTGTCCCTAGATTTTTATAGTAATAGATGACCTACTAATTTTTTTTTCCCTGTGCTGATTTCCAAGTTCCTTGAAGAGAGGAGTTGGTCTTAAATAACTTAGGATGGTAGCATCCTCATGAAGAATGTCCTGCTCCTATTATACAGGGGCATATAACTTAAAAAATTGTATGGATATTGAAATTCTAAATTGTATTAAGTAAAAGGGTAGAATCAGCATGGAATACTCAAGAAAAAGTTTAGACATGCTCTGATTGTAGCTCGGGCTCTGGGTTTCATTTAACCTGTACAGGCCAGTAAGTTAAAAAGGAGACATAAAGGGAAGAGAAAGGAAGGGACGAGGATACTTAATAGGTTGATATTGTATATATGTAAGTACAATGATTGTAATGGGGAGGTAATATGATGGAGAATGGAATTTCAAAGGGAAAAGTGTGGGGGTGGGGAGGGAGGGAATTACCATGGGATATTTTTTATAATCATGGAACATGTTAATAAAAATTTAATTTTTTTTTAAAAAGAGCATGCTCATGATTCCAGAATGAAAGATTTTATAAGGATCTAAATGAATTGTAATATTTTAATAAATATTAAACTATCTTTTAGTTATCAAGTATTTACTTTGCCTACTTGTACTTTTATCTAGAATAAATTGGATTCATGCAATTAGTTTTTACTTAAAAATTCATCAAATATTAAATTGTAATGACATTTAAGCTGTAAAGTATTCAACTTTATAGAAAATAAAATCTATATGAAAATTGTAAAAAGATTGCTCTCCACTATAGTACTTAAGAGAAATTAAACTAAAATAGATATTCAAATTAAAGAAATAAAAATGATGCTCTGGTTCAGAAGACTGAAGAAAGTACTAATCTCTTACATTACTGATAAAAGTGTGTGTTCTTAGAATACAGTAGGGTATATTATGGCAATATACACCAAAAGAAAATAAATACAAACAATATCTTCGGTAGCAAATAACTTCTGTAAAATTAGAGTTAAGATATATTCCAACATGTATGAATACATATATATATATGTATATAAAATATTTGTATAATATACATGTTTATATACATAAACTTATATATGTGAGCCTGTTTATTATATTGCTGTTTGTACAAACAACAATGATTTAAAGCAAATACCCATCAAAAGCACTGATTAATGATGTCAGTTTACATTCAACAATGAGCAAAGAAAAAAAATGATGAGTAATCACTCCATAAATTTATTAATGATTAGAGCCAAGAAACTACAATTAATTGAGAAAAAATACATTTTTACCTGATTTATTTATTTAAAATGTATTACTGAAAAAAATGCAACAGTATGTCATACATTTTTCTAATAAGGAGGCAACCTGCTAAAAGTTTAAGAAGGGAAAATGACTTTATAAGCAAATGCAGTACAGAATATTCAATAGTGGTGAAGATAGAAAATTATCAATATATTCAGAAACTAGTGAAAAGGGTTCAACATGAATACAATGTTTACATTTTCCTAAATACATGCTCACAGATTACTTAATTGTGAAAATAAAAAGTCCTAGTATCTTTATATTGGAAAATATTGGCAGACATTATTTTTATGTACTCATTCAATTAATTAACATCCATATTTGCAAAAGTAGCATCGTATTTTGTCTGATGTCATCTAATGAAAGAATATAAAAAAAAAGAAACACAATACTTTAAGATTTATGGACTTCAGACAAATTCAAATTGAGATATATAATATATCTAATATATTATATAATATATCTATAATATAATTAGCAAATGTATGCTTTAAAAATATCAAAGTCAAGACATTTCCAGATTTAATAAGAATAAATAGCCAGGTATACTGGCGCATGTCTTTAATCCCAGCACTGGAGAGGCTGAAGTCGGAGGATACCTGTGACTTGAAGGTCAGCCTGAGACTAATTTTAGGTCAACTTGGGCTAGAGCATGACTCTAGAGCAAAACAAACAAACGAACAAACAAAAGAGAATAACTAAACATAGTTTCCAAATTAAATACATCAAAGTATATTCAAATTAGAAGTCAAAATATGAATCAAAACATTATTTGGGCAGCTTATGCTAATATTTAGAGTATTAACCATCTTTTTTATTATTGATCTATCATTTATAATATATTTTGTAGAGAAAACTTTTGGAAGAAATGTATATGCAAATAGTTTCTCTAAATTCTAGCTCTTAAGCTATGTTAAGCTTCTTTTATTTTAGTACTGCAAGTATGAATTTATTAAAAATGAGATTAAAACCATAGAATGCACGTCCCAGTGCAGAAGCAGGTTCAAGTATGAGCCTGTAGATCTTTCCTGGGGTTCTTTATATTAGGATTGGTGGAGGGAGGAGCCAATATCCAGGGACAGGAAAGGTATGGATCTTTTATATTCTGATTGATAAATCTGTCCATGTATGGGATGTGTATCCCATAATTTTGACTATATGTACATAAGTTTGACTATTAATATAACTACATACCCAAAACAGATTTTAATCACAGTTGCCTTGTCTCTATCTTTTCACTACCACTCAACTCCTTCCTCTGTCCCCTCTCCCATAAACAGATATTTACTATTTTTTAATTATTTTATTTATTTATTTAAGAGAGACAGAGAAAATTGGCACCCCAATGTCATCAGCCACTTCAAGCAAACTCCAGATGCATGTGCCACCTTGTGCATCTGGTTTACATGGGAACTTGTGTCCTTTGATTTTGAAGGCTTAACCACTAAGCAACCTCTCCAGTCCCTCATTTACTATTTTTAATTGATGATAAATTTCATTGCATGACTTTATCAGGTACTAGTCATGTTTCCACCTGAGTATACTCATTTCCCCTCTTCCCGGCTCCTATTCCACTAAGGACTCTCTTCAGTGGAGTTTTGGTATTCCCTTTTTGGTCATGAATACAACAGTCAGTCTTTAAGAGAGGAACAATGACAGAAGATACTCTTTCTTATTTATTTATGTATTTATTGCAGAGAAAGAATAGTCACATCAGGGCCTCTAGCCACTGGAATTGAAATCCTGTTGCATGTAATACCATGTGGGTTCTGGGGAATAAAACCTGGGTCATTAAGCTTCACAGGCAAGTGCTTTAACTGCTAAGCCATCTCTTCAGCCCCTTACACCCTTTTGCTCTTAGAATCATCCTGCCCCCTTTTCTGCATTATTCTCTGAGCCTTGGTATGTGTGTTATAACATTATATTAATGGTAAACTCTGCAATCTCTAATTTTCTGCTTTGAGACCTTTCAAGTATCCTCAGTGTTTATTGCCATCTTCATGGAGATGGTTTTCATGCAAACAGTGAGAGAAGCACTCATATATATATATGTCACTTCCTTTAAAATGTCTCCTGGGCCATGACAGATGTGATGGAGGTGAATTATCTAGGCACTTAGTTATCTCTTCTTCTTGTATTGATTAATCTAGTTTTCCCTAGTTTTTACTGCTTTCTTTAAGACAAAGTAGATTCTCCAACCAAGAATGAGCACAGCATAGATTAAATGGGATAAATATAGTCTTTTAAGAGACTTTTGGGTGGTGTGGTGGACAGCCTCACTTTGATGAGATGAACTTCCATACAAGACACAGTTATGGAGTAATGCGTACTTAATTAAGCTTATAGACCCAGGGGAAGTTCCATAGTGACTGAAGAAGCTGGTCAACTTTCAAAGTACTAGCAGAGAGACCAAATCCACCTCCGAAAAGCAAGCAAACACACTTCAGAAATTATAAATAGAACTCAGACACTTTGAATATCTATAGACTGAAACTCAAATTCAGCACTACACCTTAGAGCTTGACCAGACAATCTGCCCAGTGACACCACCTCCAGCCAGGTGGCTGCAGATTTGATTTACTAAAATTCTTAATATATTGGGAGCTGTCTGTTCAAGTGACCACATTCTGCCCCTGGACCTCAATAGAATCATAAACATCTAACACTGTAAATTGTATTTAGTCCAACTTCAAAGGTCTCCACAGTCTTTAGCAACTTAAGATTTTCCTGAAGTTCCAAGTCTCACCTGAGGTTAAAGTTTGTCTCTTAGCTTTAAGTCCTATAAAATCAAACAAGTTACATACTTTTAACATATAAAGGCACAGGGTAAACATTTACAACTGCTATATATTACAGGGAGAGACTAGAACAATACAAATTCAATAACCATCATGTAAATATCAAACTTCTGCAGTTTAAGTCCAATATAACCAAAGACTCGCAGTCTCTGGTTTTTCTAATTTCACCCCTTCAACTGGGCTGAATAGCCAGGGAAAACTTTCATCCCTAGGCAACATCCTCAACAGTAGCCCTTGCACAGATCTGGTATATTATAAACTTCTTCAGCTGTCCATGAAAACCATGGTCTACCTTCTAATGGCTTTGCTAACCTACTAAGGTCATCATGCCCTGACTCATGCTATGTCTCACCAGTAGCTCCTGGGACAATGTGGACTTCAAGACCACTACATGCATTTTTCATGCTTCTAAAACCAGTAACAAGTTTCAGGAAACAGATTCTTAATTCAGGGAATAAATAAATGGTAACCTTGAGAGGCAGGTTCCTTCTCCAGTCAACTCTTTTACAAAAGTGTTTGCATGTCTATCATAGTAGTTTTTCAAGTATCCTCTTCATTACATTAATGTAATACAGTTTATTCATCTTTCTTAAGATTGCTGGTGTGTTTGACAATAGCAGCTTCAGTAACCTAAAACAAGTCTCAGTGCCTATAATTTTAATTTGCTTGAGTTTTTTCCAACTTAAAAGCTGAAATCTATCAGTCCTATATGTTTACCCAAGGACTTCTGTATATTAAATATTTAACCATGATCAAACTTTGGGCCTAGGTAGCAGAACAAAACCATCCCTTATGTCTATATCCTAGTTACAACAAGGTTTTCCCTCCCCTTAGAAACCTCATAAGCCAAGCCTCCAAATTAAATTCTCTTTGCTCTTAGCAGGCTCAAATTCTCAATTATAATAGTCCTAATACTTGGCTTACAACCTCTGAAGGCATCTTCAGTTGCAAGTACCAAGTTCATGTCCTTTCTTCCAAAACAAAAGTTCCAAAAGACAAAATACATATTGTCATATTTTTCTCCTCCCACTCCATGGTATCAATTCTGTGGCAGACAGCCTCATGTCACTGAGATTAACTTCTAAACCAAGCACAGTTATGGAGAAAGGGATATTTATTGAAGATTACAGATCAAAGGGAAGTTCCATAAGGTCAGAATAAGCTGGCCTGCTTTCACAGGTCCAAACAGACAGGGCAAATCAACCATCAAAAAGCAAGCAAGTAGAGTTCAGGAACTCCAGGCAGAACTCAGGCACTTTGAATACAGAATGGAATTCAAAATTCACTATCATATCTTAGAGTTGGACTCTAAGATATATACAATGGGACTTCTTCCAGGGAGGTGGCTGCATATCTAATTACAACCTTTAATAAAATTCTGAATATATTGGGGGTTATCAATTCAAACTATCACAGATGGATATGGTCAAATACCAGTGGGAGCTTATCTCTGGATTCTATGACCTTCCTATCCATGAGTTTTTCACTTGGCTTTCATTGCCAGGTATGAATTCTGCCCCATGGAGTGGACCTCATTTCCATATAGCCCTTGATTACCTGCATAGACTGTGTGCCACTATTGCACAGGTGTACACATCTTGTCCAGCTAGTTGATTTTATAGGTGACAGAGACCCCTGCTTGTTAACATTGTTGTTGGCCATTATCTCCCAGCAGCTGGCAAAGTACTTTCCAGTGAATGAAGACTAGCTAGCAAGGGGTTGATTGCTTCTAGGTTCCAGTGTGCCCTCTCCATATCCTATGTCCATGGTCTGTGGTATCTTCAGTAACAGGGATGTACCTTTTAATTTTGGCAGTTAACCAAAGGCTATAGCAATAGCCTGCATTATTTTGCTGGCCTATCTGTCTCTTTGACAAACAGTTCTCTGTGGAGTGTAACTTAGTTCTTGCAGTGAGATTTATCAGTGTGTGCCCATGGGTATTATGGTTAACCTCTCTTCCTCTCCAGGTCCCTATGCCTTGATGATACCCACTCCTCTCTTTTTGGCAATTATATAATTTAGTGTGCTGTCCAGGAGGAAGTTTTCCATGATACTGCTTATGCTGTCATTGGTTTTATGTATTTTTTCCCATACTTTCTTCTTGTTAACACCCCTAGGTCCTTCCACCCCTTATATTCTATCCCTCGACTTGCTTATTGAGTCCCCCCTCCTCCCTCCTCTCCCTATTTACCCTTTCACATAGCTTCTTTTTACTTCCATGTCAATACTCCTGCTTCTTAAAGGATCAACTCTTAATAAAGCTAAACTTACTCATAATATGATTAAACGTAGGCATAAGGTTAGAAAGTCATCTGGGGATATATTGGGAGAACAATGAGTCACTTGGGAAAGTTGGACATCTCATACATTTTGAATCCTCTACATTCATGAAATTTGGTACTGTTTTGCTTCTTAGATTGTGTTTTGGGCTCTTTTTAAATAGTTCTCAGGTTAGTAGTATTGTATTCCACTAAATCATTGCATTGCATTCTACCCAATGTATACCTAACTTATTTTAGTTTGCAAACAACTTAAATATTTTTAAAAAGAATCATTACCATGTTTCTAACTACTTCATCAAATACACATTTTAATTTGATAAACTAAAAAAAATCATATTTATTCTTACTATACTATACTTCTAGTAGCTTTCTGTAATTTTTCTGCATTATTTGATAATGCAGGAAATATTTAGTAAGAAACAATGCTTTCTTCAAAATTTATGATTTTCATTGATTTTTCTTTTTTTTTTCTTTTTGTTGATTGGCATCATCAGTAATCCGTAGAATAAATTCATAAGTTAAAACATTCTTGACACCTTACCATTTAGATAGAAAGTACATCTTTTTTTACTGCTATCAGTTGCAGGGCTTTAGCATTTTCCTTATTAAAAAAAAATCTTTGAGTATATAGTTTTATTATTTTGGAGGTGTTTTCTTAAATTCTTATTTTAGTGAGAGTTTTTTTTGAATAATTTATAGATATTAATTGTGATACTTCAATATAGATAGATACTGGTCAATTCAGCATAATTAGCATTATCCTATTTTCATTTATTTGTATTTGTGACATTTGCTAAACAAGTGGGAAATCTAAGTATTTTTCTACATAAAAGAAATAGAGTCAAGGCTAGGTAGAAGGATCAACAGTTAAAGGCACTTGCTTTTGAAAGCTACCAGGCCAGGGTATTTTAAAGCCATTGGCTTAAATTGATGCATGTGTCTGAGGTTTGTTTGCAGTCCATGAGACCCTGGTGTATTCATTCTCATTCTCTCTCTCTCTCATGGGAATAAATGAATAAATAAGTATTTTCATTAAAAATTAAAAAAATCAAGTCAGTCCTGTCTACATAGTTGTACATTTTGTAAGATGATTATTGATATTTTAAAGAAACACACCACGTACCCTAAATACATGTTGTTTCAGTGTTCTTACGTTTTGTTTTGAAACTGAATATTATTGTGTAACGAGAACTAGCCTCAAACTTGTGATCTTCCTGTCTCAGCTTCCCTTATGCTGGTATCACAGGCATGTGCCACTGTGGCCAGCTGTATGTAATTTTTATTAATATCTCTGTAAGTTTGTGAATATAAGAAAGTGGTTGTCTGTTTATGAGCTATGGAAAGAAAAGGGAAGTGATTCTCTAAGTTGAAGAAAGAAAAAATATGCCCATTAAGTATGTGAGAAAGTGTTCAGCACTTCAATACCTCAGGGAAATGCAAATTAAAACCATCATGAGATACTTTCTCCCATTATCTGAATGGCTGTATCAAAAAAAAACTCACAACAAATGCAGGCAAGGGAGTAATGAAAGAGGAACTCTTATTCACTGGTGATGGTATGTTTCTCAAAAAAATGAGAAACATCATAGCCATACAACCCAACTATACCACCCCTGGACATATACTCTAAGTATTCCATACCTTACTACAGAGATACTTTGGCACCCATGTTTATTGCTTACATATTAAAAATATCAAGGGAATGGATCCAGTCTAATTTGCACCAGCAGGTATATAATGAAAATGTGGTACATATATACAATGAATTTTATTCAAAAGTAAAGATAAATAAATTTTCAAGAAAACAGATGGATCTAGAAAGAATTTTATTAAGCAATGAAACCCAAACAAAGGAAGCCAAAATTGCATACATGGATCCTAGCTTGGAGTCCTTGCTTGTATGTATATAAGTGTTGCCAAATGGGAGTAAAACCTAAAACCATAGTAAGGCGACAAAGAGAGTCTAAAGAGAGATGACCAGTAAGGACATAAGGCTTAAGAACACACTAGACATGAAAACAGAAAGGGGGAGTGTGAACAAAAGGCAGGGGAGAAGGGGATTGGAAGGTGATGGGAATGTGGATCAAGTGAACCACTTTGCATTTGGAAATATCATAATGATCTCTATTACTTTGTAAGCAAATAAAATGTTGTTGTGAATATACCACTCTATGAAAACAATGAGGTATACAGAAAGACATTCAAAGAAAGCCTGCAGATTACCTGGAAGTGATTGAGAAATAAAACAAGAAAATAAACACGAAACACCAACAGTGAAAAAATATAAAACTTTAAGCAGAAGCAAATTTGCTATTACAAATAAAAGTTCTAAAAAATACTTGAATGAATAAATTTTATCCAATATATAATACTTAGGATACAATCACAACACATCGGATGGTAGTGATTATCTAATAATATGCCCTATAACTTATATTTCTAAGTTTTAGAAGTTACGCATGAAGGCTTTACATGAAAATACAGGAAAACACATCCAGTGTATGGTAGTAGACATTCCCAGCATGAGTAGCTATATTACAACATTATTATCAGCTCTAGCTGATAAATTAGTTAACAGAAAAAGAAAAGAGAATATGTGATTACCCATAGAAAATATAAAGTTTATTGTTTTGAATATTGAAAAAGTAATTCTTATATCAGAAGCAGGGGGAAAATATGCACAACTGAATTTAACAAAACCAGGTATTCGCTATTCTTCCTTCCCTTCATGTAACACATTATTAAGCAGGAAGGTTTGCTCTCATGTTCCTCTGAGGCAAACAGTGTGATGATTTTTGCAAGGGCTTTACTAAGTTTCTGGGCAACAAAAGTTTTAAAAGGGCCTACACCTATTAAATTCTCTCTAAACTAATAATGGTTATCACATTTATCCAGTGCTGACTTCACTCTCCCTGGGAAAATCTGCTTCTCTTTTTCATATGGACACAGGACCTGAGGAGAGAATCAGCCCATCTCTCTTCAGCAGGGCCCCAATGGAAACCATAGAGTAACTAGGGAAATGAGCAAGAGTGCTGCTTTCTCTGTGAATCTGGTACCAGCAACACAAGGGTGAAGGGGAAAGATCAGAGAACACTCACCTCCTACCAATCCAGAGATCCAAAGACACAGAGGCTCCCAAGACCTCATCACTGAAGTAGACTTAAAATGAACCCAACATGGGTCAGGGGCATTTGCAGAAGATGGGGTGGAAAGATTCTTAGAACCACAAGTTGAGACATAATGCACAGAGACAATGCCTCCTCCTCATAACTGATGGCTAACCCCTCAATGCATGACCCACAATCCCCAGAGGGATAATCTGCATCCCCAGTGAGGAGGGTCCCTTTGGAGGGGGGGGGCGGGGATGAGGGTAAGGGTGGTACCAACATGGGCTGTTTACAAAATGCCTATGTCCATAACTAATAAAAAACATTTATAAAGGAGCATTTGAGATCAAGAAGATGAAGATTCCTCAGGACCTGGACGTCATGAAGAAACTAGGGAGGCAAACCAGAGCGTTTTGATTGATTTCTATTCTTCTAAGGAGAGAAGAGGAGAAAAGGGCATGGGCAGGACAGGACAAAGCCTAACAGTTTTGAAATTTAGTAGCAACAAAATATAATCACTGTTTATTTTATGCGTTTTGAAACATATCAGCACATATCCCACTGCTTAATTCAGCATAATTGTGTTTTTGATATGACAATGATATATAATTATGTTTCCTTCAAAGCACTGTTATAAGATAGAAGACTTACATTTAATTTCATTGTATGTTCCCCTTATATTATATTTCTTGCAAATCAGTATTTGATAAATTATTTGTAAGAGTTAGCAAACTAATCCAGCAACTCCTGCACATAAAGTACTCCTGATTCCAATAAATGTATTTTTGACAAATGACTTCTGCTTATATGATTTATCAACTTAGTGTGGAATGTACCTACAGCAGCAAAGTAGCATGTTTTGTTTATTTTTTTTCCTTCTCCCCTCACCCCCCAGCTTGGTTCTCTCTTTGCATGGCAAGAGGACAAACACAGAGGTTTTTATAATATATCTGAGAAGAATTTGGGAAAATACTGTTTGTGTTGAATCAAACAACAACAAAAATAAAAGAGCAATAAAGACACACGAAGTTTACTTTTATCTTCAGTCATGAAAATTGTTCATGTCTGCTAAGGAAAGGGAAAAGATCCACATAAGAGTTAACTGAGCATATTAAACTATAAACCACAGTGACTTCTCACCTCATAAACTCAGTTCCAAGGGGTTGTAATGAGTTCAATTTAGAGGTCACAGGGCTACTATGGGGTGAATCAAGCCACCAGAGTCCTATGGGGAGAAAAGCCCAGCTGCACTGTGTTTTCATTGTTTTCTTGACTATGGCTCTAACTTTAATGATGATGAAATTCTAGAGGTTGAATTGCTTTGAGATCCATCATCAATTGATAGCACCACTCAGCAAAAAAATAATGTGATTTGTAAAAGCATCAACCCCAAATTTCCTGGAAGTAAATATGCAAAGTTTTCAGTTTAGCCCATGAAGTTATTCAAAGTCAAATAACATTATGAATATACAATCAAATAAACAAATAGTGCATATTGGAAAAATGGGAAATTATTAGAATTCTTCAACAAACAACTAATATATGCAAGTGAATAAATAAATATTTAAGAAAGATACTAACACATTGTAATGTATACCTATTTTTTAAATATTTCTTTATTTAGTAAAATATATATATATATATATATATATATATATATATATGTATATGTATATGTATATGTATATATATATGAGAGAGAGACAGACAGACAGACAGTAAGCATCTCGGGAAGTGTGTGGACCCGGATGTTTGAATGGTCACCAATGAGAACTTGGTGAAATACCAGTGTTCTAGATTAGAGATACAAGACATAGAAATGCCAAAGGAGAGGCCCACATATAGACAGTAAATGAAACCATATCAACCTGGTGGTGTTGACATGCATCAAAGTAAACATGAGTGTCAGTTAAGAGTAATAAACATTTGTCTCTATATCTGTGAACTTTGAATCACTGTGACACCAACTTGTCCATCTTACAAACTCATTTTTAACACCAATATAGACCTCAGAAGATGAATCTAGCATGGACAAAGAAATACAGACTGCTTTACAAGATAGATTGTTGAGCACAAACACAAGACAAAACTACTCCAGGAAGCATCAAAGCTTAGCATCCAAGGGTTTGATTCTATATACAAGCAGAGCATAGTAGGCTGGAGCAGACACCCATGTAGCACATGACAATCAGAAGGGACTATATAAAATTTTACTAAATCACATTTTAAAATAGATAGAATCTTGCATAAGAAGGAGCAAATAAATGGAAATTCCAAACCAGAAAGCCTGTCCAAAATGAATATGTACCACTCTTCCAAAAAATAGTCGGTATTCTAGGCAAGGCTCCTTTTAAAAATATCAGCACTGGAGATTCAGTTGTGTTCTTATCGACTAACAATGAATATCAAGAAAATTCTCTTCCCAAAAGCACAATGAATTAAATTTGTGGAATTAAAGTGCAAGATGTGTTAGAACTCCACAGCCAAATCTGTAAAGCATTGCAGTGGGAAACAAAAAGGAAAAAAGGAAGGAGCAGGGCTGTAGAGATTGCTTAGCAGGTAAAGTGCACACCTGTGAAGCCTAAGGACCCCCAGGTTTGATTTTCCAGGTCCCACGTAAGCCAGATGCACATGGCGACACATGCATCTGGAGTTTGTTTGTGGGGGCTAGACATTCAGGCATGCCCATTCTCTCTCCCTCTCTCTTTCTCTAATAAATAAATAAATAAATAAAAATAAATTTTTTTTAACAAAATGAATGAGTGACATGCCATGTTCTGCATAACAGAATGTGCACTACTAAGACACTGGGGTTCTGCAAACTGTCTTGTAAATCTTAATATTATACTAGTCAACAGTCTCAACAGTTCTTTGTTTGGGTCTCACTTTGTGGGAATTTACATGTAAATAAATTAAAATTAAAAAGGAAAGCCCCTAGTAGTGCCAGGATCATCTTTATAAAGTGTTTCTAGTACTAGAAAACATTTAAAACATATAGTAACTAATAGCATGCGACATTGTTGAGATGATGTAAGATGAAGGATTAAAGAAAGAAGCAAAATCCACACTCAGAAACTGGGGATATGGTCTATACGAAAAATGTCTTTGAAATTCACTGGAAGAAGATGGTCAATTAGTAGTCCTATAATATACAAACAGGAGAGCAAAATTGACTGAACCATGTAGAAAATTAACATATTTTCATGGCCTTTATATAGATAAAATTTACGCATTTTTTTCTTCAGGTTTTAAATTTAATTTTGATATAAAATGTATTTTACCAAGACAAAAATTTCTGTTCAAAATACAAATAATTATTATAAAATAATATGCCACTAAAGAGAGTTTACATACGCTTGTACTGATATGTACAAAATATTTTCACTTATATTACATAAAGTACTCCTAAAGCAAATTTAAAATATTCTGACAATTCTGAAAAATTTAAAAGGTATCTCACTGAAGCTGTTATTGTGAGAGTAAATAATTTGCTGGAACATTTTTAGTAATATCAATAATCATAAGGATGCAAATACTCAAGAAATTACTCTTATAGTACAGTTTGATTTTGAAACGTCTCCCAAAGGACCTTGATGTCTTGATCCCAGGATGGTGGCAATATTTTGAAACATCTTGGAAACTTTTTAAAGCAAGACCATGCTAGAGAAATAGGACCCTCAATGAATATCTTCTAAGGGCATCTTGTCCCTAGGCTCTTCATGTCCCTCTGCCTCTTCCTTCCTCGACACCCTAAGTTGAGCAACTTTCCTTAGGCATGCTTTTTCATTGTAATATTCAGCCTCACCCTGAGCCCAAAGCACCGACTGAAACCTTTGCCACTATGAGCCCAAATGGATCTTTTCTTCTTTAATTTGATTATTTTCTTTGCCACAACAATGAAATCCACTTGAAATAAAACATACACACATTGGGATTCATTTATGCCATTCCTCTGTAACTACAGAAAACAAAGCAGTTTAATAAAGAAATACACAAGCTCTCAAGTTAAATGAATGCTAGAAATGGACATTATGTACCATTATTTATAAGAGTGTAAATGTGGAAAGAACATGCATACAGACTCATGGACTGACTAACACACTGAGAATAGATATAATGGAATACCACACATCTATAAGAGAAAATTTAACAAAAAACAAAATATTATCGTACACACTAAAAAGAATGAATGCCACAAATTAAAAAAAAAACAGTAAAAAGAGTTTTAAACAAAAAGTATGTTACAATATAATATCACCTGCATCAAGATGGGAAAGTAAACTAATTTGCATTCATAGAGATTAAGACAGTGGCCAGGATAAGGGAGACATGTGGGAGACTGGCAATGATCTATATGTTTAGGGAGGGGCTATATATAAAACTGGGAACTATTATGTTGAACACTTGAGATATTTTTACCTACTAGTATATATGTGTTAACAATATAACCAAATACAACAGACTGGATACCATCGAATTTCCCATAGTGCTGGAGGCTAGATGTCCAAGTTCAAGTATTCTACAGTATATTCTTGTACTGTATTTTGTCTATGTGGGAGCAAGTCTGTCTTCCCCCTTTCTTTTTTAAAAAAATCTTTTATTTACTTATTTGCAAGCAGAGAGAGAGATATAGAAAAGAGAGGTAGAGAGAGAGAGAGATTGGGCCTCCAGCCATTGCAAATGAACTCCATATGCATGAGCCACTGTGCTTTATGTCAGTACTGGGGTATCAAACATGGATCATTAGGCATTGCAGGCAAGTACCTTAATGACTGAGCCATCTCTTCAGCTTTCTCCATTTCTTATAAGGACATAAATCATATGGAATTAAAAACCCACTCAAATGGGCTTACTTGAGCACAATTGTTATCTCTTTAAATCCTTATCTCAAATGTAGTCATATTCTGAGATGCTAGGATTTAGGAGTTTATCATATAAAGTCAACCAGTCTCAGTAATTACTTATGAATCAGTGCACAAGAAAAATATGTAAATCAAAGTAGTGCAGTTAAGAAAATAAAGTACAAAATGAAGGCTCAAATTCAGCATCAGGATAATATAGTAGAAAACATGGTTCATGATATCAGTGTATCCAAGAATAAGTGGTTTTATAAAGATGATGGGTTCAAATTTTTGGAATATTATTGAGAGATCAATGAAAAGAAGAATCTAGAGACATTCATGGTTTCATATCAGGAAAGCCATCATTGGTCTTAGTGGCATGTGCTTTGCTAGAGTAGCCAATGTTACAGACAAACAGTTAAGTGGGCTGGGTAGGGTCTGGAAATGAACAAGGAGAAAAAAGGAAAGAAAACACTTCACTGGAGAGGCTAATCTGAAAATAAGACATGAAACAGAAGTTGCTGTAGGAAAATAATCTTGGCAGAAGTTGTTATGGTTTGCTTGGTCTTAGTTTTCTTGGCTTTGAGAGATAGGAGGTATTGTGGCATGCCTGATCACTGATGGAATCAAGGGACAGGAAGAATGTAATCAAGACATGGCTATGTGCAAAAGATCAGACAACTCCAAGAGTTAACAAAGGTGTAGAGCAAGGGATACCCTTCTATACTACCTAGGAGACTGTTAAATTATGTAAGAGGAATGCTGAGTTGCACAGCCGTTATGAAAATTGAAAAGCCTAGTACATTGACAGTAGACTCAGAACTCAGTAGCCTTAGGTGGTAGAAAACCTTGCCTGCATAATGAAAAAGACCATCGCAAGAGAAAAGCAATATTGAAATCAGATGCCTGAAGAGATATCTGCAGTCCATGTTCATGTCACTGTTCACAGTAGCCAAGATGTGAAAACAGCCTACATGCCAATCTGTGGATGATGAATACAAAGAATGAGGTGTATATGTGAAATATATTGGCTTATATTTTAATTAACAAGAGAATTTTACAAACATCAACGATGATGATTGACCTTGAGAACATTATGTTAAGTGAAATAAGCTAGCCACAAAAACATAAATGCTCCATGATTCCACTTATATGTTTCAAATATCCAAATTAAAGAATAGATGAGTAGATTGGTGATTTTCAGAAGCTAGAAGGAGGAGAGACTGAGGATTGTGTATCTACATACATAGAGGTTAAGTAATGCAAGAATTAGTAGGCTCTGGAGACCTGCTATTCATTTTTTCCTAACTTTATGTGGTGTTCAATGTTAAAAATTTGGTTAGTAGGGTGCATTTTTTTGAGATGCAAATTTATTTTTATTACTTTTATTAATTAGTTTTGTTCTCAATGAATAGTCATTTTGGTACCATTGTTAGCCTCCTTCATGTCCTACCCCCACCCCCCACCCCTGCAGCCCCTCCTTGTTGAGGTATATGGGTCATGCATTGTGGAGTTAGCCCACAGTTTTGGGTAGGAGGAAATGTCTGTGCTTATCATGACCCAAGGAGTGGCTCTGACATTCTTTCCTCCCCCTCTTCCACAAAATTTCCCTGAGACATGTTGGGTTCATTTTGGGTCTGCTTCAATGATGAGGCCTTGGGAGCCGCTGTGTCTCTGGATATCTGATTTGAGAGGAGCTGAGGTATGGCTGGGTGGTTCTCTCCTTAGGATCTGTGTCTATCTGAAAAAGAGGAGCAGATTCTCCCATGGAGAGTAAAGTTAGCACCAGATAAGTGGGATAACCCTATTATTATTATTATTTTTTTTTATAGAGAATGTAATAGGTGTAGGCCCTCTTGTAGCCTAGGATTTGTAATAGCTTGATAATGGAGACCTGCTCATGTTTGGATAAGGTTCTGACATGTTTCCCAGTTCCAACTATGGCTCCCTTTCCACTGAGAGGATCAGTTAGCCAAATTGAGAGCAGTTGGTTTCTCACCATGGCTGTGTGCCACTATTGTACTTGTGTGAACAACACAAAAGGTTAATATTTAAAAAAAAATAGCTGAAAATTCTTAAGAACTAATGAAGTTGGAATGCAGAACTTTCATACAAAAATTTTTTGTTTGAGGAGATGGCAGCTCCTGCACTGCACTGTGGAAGCTGTAGAATGGGAAAGACGTGAACACAGAGGGGATGGAGGTTTAGGTATGCAAAGCGGATGAGACTTTCAGCTAGGGCCTTACCAAAAGCGATGATATTGGTAAAAGCTCATTCACAAATGGACTAGGGAAATGTGACCTTCCCAAGGTCCAGGGTGGATGACAGTCCTGAGTACTAAGTAGCACTTTTGGAAGAGCCAACAGGTAAGGCAAAGGAGGTGTTGTGATCTGGTGGTGCAGGACAAGCTTTCTGTAGGGCTAAACTCATTTATGTTTCAGAACTCATTATAAAGCACAATTCTGTACAATATATTGACAGACCACAGGAACTTGAGAGGCAGTTTATTTTCCTTGCTATTGAAGAGGAGCATCCATATTTAAGGCTATTCTCTCTAACCATGAGGCTAATTTTTTTTTTTACATAAAACAGGTACAAGTAGCATTTTCAATGGAATGATTTTCATGTTTAGATATAACCAATGATTGTAAAAAATGTTAAGTATGAAGAAATGTTTGCATTATAAATTTGAATAAAAATTCTGAGATTCCTAAACTGATCACACAACATGAAAACGGAAACTATAACTAACTGAGGGCTGAAGAGACTGCTTAGTGGTTAATACGCTTGCCTATGAAGGCTACGAACCCAGGTTTGATTCCCCAGTAACCATGTAAGCTAGATGCACAAGGTGGTGCTTGTGTCTGGAGTTTGTTTGCAGTGGCTAGAGGCCCTGGTATGCCCAGTCTCTCTTTTTGTTTCTTCTCTCTCTCTCTCTCTCTCAAGTGAATAAATAAAATAATTTTAAAATTCTATAACTGAAGAAAATGAAAATCTAATAAAAGTTAAATGTAGTATGAGCAGAATCATTTTTTCTAATTAAATTCTACTCTATTATTCACCACATCAAGTAACTATAATCTCTGCTCTACCATTTTTCCAAATTCTGATTATGCTGTAGGTGATTTTATATATATATACAGGGACAATCCCCAGGGGTCCTAAAACCAAGTTATAGAATAGGGGCAATATAATAAATTTCCCAAGGAGCACTGTTTTCCATGAAGTATTATGTTCATGAGAGGATATATAGGAATAAATAACAAGGAAAACATGTTAGAAACAAAATATTTAAAAGTGTATTCCACAGGCAGACTTGGAAGTGTGAAGATCTACTTCTTATAGATAGCACTACAACCTTTCTGTGAAACTGACACTTAAAAGGAGAATTAGGTGAAAATCCAGTGGACATAGCAATAAGTGAAGTCATTTTTCTTTAATAGTGTTCTTTAAAGATGAAGGGAAAAAAGCAAAAGAATGGGAGAGAGAGGCTTAAAGGCCTTGAAATTGTTGTGTTATAAAGAAAAGAAGATTAGTATTCCATACATCCAGATGGTTTTTGATATTTCTGGAGCTTTGTGATGCACTAACCTGCTAACCTGTGAATTTACATAAGAGATATATTGTTGGAGAAACTGGAGCAAGTGCTATTTTTAAATGCTGCATACAGTCCCAAGCCCACTGTTTATGCCCTCTTCCATAACATTTATATTTCCCCGCAATGAAATACATCATGAGCATTCAATAACAAGTTCTGTAAATGCTTTTTAAGAATTCCTTAAGTTGGGCTGGAGAGATGGCTTAGCAGTTAAGGTGCTTGCCTGCAAAGCCCAAGGAACTCAGTTCAATTCTCCAGGACCCAGGGAAGCCAGATGCACAAAGTGGCACATGCATCTGGAGTTTGTTTGCAGTGGCTGGAAGCCTTAGTGTGCTCATCCTTTCTCTCTCTCTCTCTGTCTGCCTCTTTCCCTCTCTCAAATAAATAAAATAAAAATAAAAATTCCTTAAGTTGAAATTTTGCTGAATTTACTGAATTTTGTATCAAGTGTGGATTACTAATTTTTCTGTTATTGAGATCTTGTTGTTTCAAAGAGTGTCATAATATTACATACACTTTATGTACTCAGAAAGAAGCTGCTCATAGACCTGAAAATAATTCCCTCTAAGTGTCTTAGACACTCAGGAATCAGCCCAGTCATCAATCACTATGGGAAGGTGTTGCAACATTTCCTTTTTAGAAAATTTAGGATGCCTCAGTGTTTGCTCCTACTCTACAGAATTCTCCCACAATAACATGTCTGAGCTTTAAATATTTTTATTTAATTAATTGAGAGAGAAAGACAAGCCAGGGCTTCTGGCTACTGCAAATTAATTCCATATTCATGTACCACCTTGTACATCTGGCTTTATGTTGGTGCTGGGGAATCAAACCTGGGCCCTTTGTTTTTGCTGGCATGTGCCTTAACCACTGAGCAATGTCTTCAGCCCACTATGCCAAATCTTTAAAGATATGTTATTGTCAATGGAAATTTCAATCTGGATTGCCTTTATGGAGGAAAAGTGGACTATCTAGAGCTTTTGCATTTGAAGTTGAAGAGTCTTTGCTTTAGTCATTCTGAATAAAGTGCTTATTTTGCAGAAGTACTTTACTTGAGGTTATATAGAATATGTGTGCTTGGTAATTTATCACATAACTATAAGACATAGCAATAAAATATGATGCCTTAAAAATAGAAGATTGTATAGTTGTGAAAAGACATTTTTATAGGTTTCTCAATGGCGATTTTGAATGAGTAATTCAGCTACACAGAAATATTTCCACAAAAAGATAAATACACATATTTATAGGTAAATATTTATATCATTTGACAGGAAGGGAGGGGCATGCATGCATGTGCGCATGTGTTTAACATAATGCTATCATTAAATGCAACCAAGATATTCTGCTTTTGGAAAATAATTATTTATCATATTTTAGTTATAACTCACAAGAAAGCTATTAGTGGTTGTCTTTGAGGAGAACTGGTTTATCAGGGTATTAAATAGGGAGATAATCATACTCTTCCTATATTCATTTCTGTAATTTTGCAATTTGATCAACATGCATGTTCCCCCACATAAGTATATATGTAAAATAATATTAAGTCAATACATGCAGTTATTGGAAGATCATCCTCCCTGCATATCATCATTTCAAAGAAGCTAATAATTATTCAATAGGCCTTCATACTCTTCCCATCACCTGGTCATAGAAATGAGAGTTGATACTAAGCAAATAATTTAGCTTACAAACAGACATTTTTTTAATTTACTTTTCATTGTTAATACCCTACTTAGTTGTATTATATGAGTACACAGTTCTATGTATATATTAAATATATGAGGATATATTCATCTTAATATTATAAACATCACTGACACATTTTGGATAGAAGCATTCAACATTCTGGCTCCTTATTGTACACACTTCATGAAAAGAATATCATTGCAAGTGTCATAAGAGGAGACCTGACACTCTGCTCCACACGTCTCAATTAATGTTATTATTTCAGAATGGATTAATAAACTCATGCAGATGTAAGGTAGAAATACATTTCTGTTTGGGAATTTTGTTTTACCATTATGAAAATTTATCTAAATCTCTAGATGTTTTTCAACTTAAGTATCTCCCTGATTAGTATCAGTAATCAAAATTTGTTATAGTTTATCTTTCATACAATCTATATTTTCATTTATTAATATTTTTAATTGTAAGGATGTAACTTATGATAAGGCTTCACATAGATGTATTCTTTTATTAACCCAGCCAAATTTATAGGTAATTTTGTCTATTTTTAATATGTAATTTATTCATTTGTTGTTTGAGAGAGAGAGACAGACCAAAAGAGGGAGAGAGAGAGATAAAGAGAAAGAATAGGTATGCCATGTATATAGCCACTGAAAACGAACTCTGGACTCATGTGCCACCTTGTTTTTATGGCATACTTGAGTACTGAGGAATCGAACCTGGGTTCTGAGACTTCTCAGGAAAGCATCTTAACTGCTAAGCCAACTCTCCAGTAAAATTTTGTATATTTTAATTTAATTACTTGTATATTTGTAGTAAAGTCTACCACACCATTGTTTGTTCTAGATACATCTATGTGTGTTCTTTCATACTATTTCATCCTTTCAAAACAATTTGAGTTTGAGCAATTGTCCATTTCCACACTGATACTAATTCACTTTCACATTTATGTTAGTATTACTAGATTTTTAAAAATAAATACTTCCTTTACCAGTTTCTAATCAATCAAACTAGTTTATGCCACTTAATTTCTATATGTAAAAGTTCCACAACTTCATCACTATTATTTAAAATAGTTTCTGTTCATATTTCTCTATCTATGTGCATCCTACCTTTTTTCCCAGGTATAACAACTGTCTTCAGGTTATTTTTCTCATTCTGGAAAATGACTATATTTCTTCTCCAGTTGACTAATGCAGTGCAAGGAAGGAAATAATCACTACCAGCAAGGTGACAAGAGCAGATTTGCATACAGTGGCTTCTATTTCAAAATAGAGTGAGTACTGCACAAAGGGCAAGTTCTTAGGGAAGAAGAAATGGACAGATAAGCAATGATGAAGGGTGCTGTCAAAGTCTCTGAAGATGAGAGTTTATTCCGAAAACTGCAGATCTAGTGCCAAAGTCCAATCCATGTCCTTTTATGTATTGTGACATTAAAGGTGGAACAAATACAATTATATAAGGTTTAATCCCAGCCCCAGCATAAGTGATATTTCACATTAGTGAATGAATGATTCTGTTATTTAGATACATAATGACACACTTCCTATATAGTAGCATGTTGCATGCTATCTGGAGAAGTTTTATAAATCATGTAACTTGGAAATCCAAGGAGGGCTTCATGGATTCTTATTCGTTGTTGCTGATTTTCAGAGGAAAGAGGTCATCTACTTAGTGCACAGCTAGCACGAAAAATGGTCTGGATATAGAGGAGAGTACCGTATTCCAGATACAACTGGAAGCTAAACCCACTGAGGCTTCAGCATCCAAGGTAACCCAGGGGCACCATTATGTTGGAAGGTATTTTGTAGCACTTTCCTGGAGGGCTCGGATCCTACAGAAGAGAATCACTCATGAGGCAGATTGTAAGAGTGTGCTGAGGATTGGGGAGATAGCTAAGTGGTTAAGGCATTTGACTGTAATGACTAACAACCAGGCTTCAATTCCCCAGTACTCACATAAAGCTAGATGCACAAAGTGGCACATGCATCTGGAGTTCATTTGCAGGAGCTGGAGGACCAGGTGTGCCCATTCTATCTGTCTGTCTCTCTTATCTGTCTCTCTGGTCTTAGAAATAAATAAATTAAAAATAAATATTGTTCAGAGTTAATTGTTCATCCTTGATGTTCGTGTAGCAAAATCCAGTTGAGCACATCTTAATTTCTTGGTGTGTGTGTGTGTGCATGTGTATGTGTGGTATTTGTGTCTGTACCTGCATGTGTATATGAGCAAGTACACATGTACATGTGTGTGAGTGCATGTAAAAAGATGTCAAAACTCAGTGATTTTTTTGAAAAAAAAATTAATGTATTTATTTATGAGCAGATATATTCAGACAGAAAAACAGAAAGAAAAGAGAGAGAGAGAATGAGAATAGGGGCACACCAGGGCTTCTAGTCTTGCAAAGTTATCAGGATACATTTGCCATCTTATGCATATAGATACTGGGGAAATTGAAATGGGGTCTTTAGATTTTGCAGGCAAATACTTTCACTGCTGGGCCATCTCACCAGCCTAAAACTGGGTGATTTTTCCCCCAATTTTCCCAACTTTATTTTTTGAGGTATGCTCTCTCCCTGATCCCAGAGCTCACCAATTTGGTGACCCCCACATACCTTTCTCTACCTCACCCATGCTGTATTTAAAGGTCTGCACTGCTGAGTCAAGCTTTTAACCCAGGTCCTGAGGATCTAAACTCAGGTGCCCATGCTTTTGTGGCAAATATTTTTTTCTGACTGAATGATCTCCCCTTCCCCCATTTCTTTCCAAGCAAGTTTGACAATTCTTCCTTAGAATACATAGCATAAAAACCTGCCCTGGCCAGTGGGGAGTTGAACAAGGACTCAAGGAGAAGCTAACCTGGGTGGGAAAAGGCAAACAGACACAAGAAGGAGACCATGCTAGGTGTTTGTTGAGGCCTTGAGATTTTATTTTTTCCATGTATGTTTATATAGAGTTGTAGAGGGAAGGGGACGTGGTCAGGGCAAGGAGTTGTAGGGGGAAGGGGACGTGGTTAGGGCAAAGATCACACAGTTACTGGTTAAACCACAATGCCTTTGTTTCTTCATCAGCAACCAGCAGGATGGGGGAGTGTTTAGCCAGGTGTATAATCCCATTGTTTCTGGTAGTTGAATATTAGGTGAGGAAGTAGAAACTTAACTTGCTATATGGCAGTCTTTGTTTCTGGTAGTTGAATATTAGGTGAGGAAGTAGAAACTTAACTTGCCATATGGCAGTCTCCGTTAACATGGCTGAGGTTTGGTTCATAGCTCCCAACACCTCCTCCCTTCTTTTATACAAAAAGATGGGGAGGCCTGCTTTGCAGCAGTGGGCATTAACCAACTGGGGGAGTAGGGACCCGATTCCTCCCATGGGGATGTCTTTTTTCCCAGTCTTTGTCCCTTGGTATCTTTTGGGGAGGGGAGGCAGGGCCTATGTGGCCAGAGAGCGAGGCACGGCCTTAGTGATAACAGTTATGGTACCAACCTCCATGTAAGCCAGGTTTTTCTCTCAGGGAAATCAGAAGTGGTCAGAAAGAGACCTTCCCTTGTGGTGCTTTGCCTCACACCCACGTTTGTGCCCATATAACGCTCACTTTATTGTGAGCTGATATGCATAGGTCTGAAGCCTATGCAGCTCCTAAAGGAGGGGTAGCTATTTGGCCAAGACAGGTAGACTGCAGCGATAGCAGAGGTGTAGAGGACAGTAGTATAGTAAATAAGTACAGAATGTAAGATCAAGGGAGAGTGATAGCTACAGGTGGTAGGTCTTCAGTAGCAACACCTCGATCGCCAGCTCCAGCCTGTGATAATGGACCTGTAAAGGCTGCATCTTAGTGGCTTTAATCTGTTAATGTAAAAAAGACATGATTTTAATTATAATAACGGATCCAATTGTGAGTGAGAGGATTAAGATAAGTAGAGGTCCTGGTACTGATGGAAACCAGGAGAGGAAGGGGAGTCACCTGGCACATCGAGGCCCTGATCAATCAGGTCCAATCGATGATAGTGGATTTGTATGGGCTTGTTAATGATACTGTCAACCTGTCGTCCGGATGAAGTGAATGAGCTTGTTGATAACAAATGGTCCTAGCGTGAATATGAGAATGAGGCTAATTAGGGGTCCGGCTAGGGGCATGAGAAGGGTGAATAGGGAAGATTTCCACCAATCATTGGCAGCTGAATTTCCCTGAATATCAAGGGTTAAAAAGTTTAGGAAAAACAAGTCATGATGAAGGATATTTCTTGGAGAGCCTTTTATGGGATATAAATCTCCCGTCTTTAACTTTTGGAGGGTAAATGGACCCAAAAGAGGGGCCCCTCCTGCCAGAACACCGTGGTGGGTGTAAAGTTAGTGACACAAATGACCAGGAGAAGAGGCTTTTTATAAGAGATAAAAGTGACCCTTTGGCTTAGAATTGCAGCCTCCACTATCTTCAGGGCCTCTAAAGTTTACCACAGGTAAACTAAATGCAAAATGTTGACAATCCCTAGGTTGTAAAGGAATTGTAAAAAAACAAATTTTTAGGACAATAATGATTTTACAATATTCTGCAGGAATTGCTACTGGAGTGGGGAGGCCTGGTTGTAGGGCTCCCATAGGTACCATGGCCTTACTAATTTTTCTAAGGTCCTGGAGCAATCTCCATTTTAAGGGCATTCCAGAAACACTCCACCGCAGGGAGGGGGGGCTCTGACCTCCGACCACCTGTTTAGCTAAACCTATCATTTTAAAAGTCGTAAAGTACCATTGTTTGCTTAGCCCATCACAATGGAGATTACCTTATCCTCAGTGCTTTTTGACCCAGTAGGTTTTTCTGTTTTAGATTTTCCTTCTCCTTTCTTATCCATCTCTGGCCACCAGCCAGACAAAATTCAGGGAGAACTAGGATAAAGTCTGACAGAGCTAAGGAGATGTCCTATAGTGTACAGCTCAGACCTCTGTGCGAACATTTACAATAGACTTTATTAAACGCTTGAAGAAAGGAGGCAATAAGCATAAGAGAAGCAGAAGGCAAACTCCCACGGCTGTAAAGCTGCCTATCCAGGAACTTAGAGAGTCCCAACCGGACCACACAGACTTAATTGTAGCAAATAAATCATTAGCAGCCTCAGTAGCATCAAAATCAAGATGACTGTTCTGTATAGCTAGAACTTTTGAATGTAAGTTAACCAAATCTAATGAAATGTTATCATGGTGCCAAAATTGAGACAGTTACTTTACATACAATGGAGCAGAATCTGGTCTTTTCTGAGCCAAAACACCTAGGTAAATATTAATATAACACTTGATAAATTTTTTGAAAGAAAGAAAAAAAAAACATTACTTGAAAACCAATGATTTTGGCTTAAACTTGATAGCTATTGATTTTATGTATTATAGAAATTTTTATTAACATAAAACAATTTTATGTTTTATCCATGACTTAAATTTGATTAAACTTAAGCAAGCTATCCCAACATATTTTACCCTGAAAATTACTTTTTGTTGTTGTTGTTTCTTAAAGTTTGTAAACCTTTAACTTTAGGCATGGTGTTTAGGTTTGGCCTGAATTTTTTTTTTTTTTTTTTTTTTTTTTACATCTGCACACCTCTATTTATATACTTTAACATTCTGATCTAAGTACCACTCAAGAGGCATTTTTAACAAGTAATCATTGAAAAATTCCTTCCCAGTTCTTTTAATCAATTCATCTCACTCCATCATTAATCATCTTTTTTTTTTTTTATTCCCCCAAGGGGGTGCACCGTTCCTAGAGGTACTGCAATACCAGATTGATGCATGGAGTGGACAGAGCAAGTTCCTATTCCAACTCCGAGCTCCAAAAATCCTTTTACTATATTCTCCTCAGATAGAGGATGTATCAGATATTAAACTGATAAGAACAGATACTACACTTGATCTTAGCCAAAAGGCTGAGAAGTGATTAATTATCTTTCCTATAAGGCTATTAAAAAAATTACACCAAATTGATTAATCCTATTACTAACAAGAAAGTAGTCTTAATACAATTTTATGTCATTAATACCAATAACACACTTGGAAATGATTTTATTAGAAGTAACTAAGGCAAATTGTGCTGTTATCTTAAAGCAGGCTGGCTTAGAAGTCAGATCAGTTGCCTCCTCCTTTTAAGTAACAGGGCATTACAGTCTTTTTTAAAAGATATCTGACAAATTATAAGTTACCTCTTTAGAGGAAGTTTTGTTGATTTTAATAATCCTCTATGTAAGGTGAACTTGACCTAGAACAAGTATCTGGTAAATTCACTCCTATAAAAGACATTTAACTTTTCTTTTTTTAATTTCTATGCTTAGGTCTTTGATTTCCTTGAAATCGTTCTCTAGAAGAGAAAGGGTGTCACCTGCATCTGTCTCATCTCTTTAGTAACAAACAGTCACAAACACAACATGACTAGCAAGCACAATGAGCACGCATAAACACATACACACACACACATAAAAAGAAAAAATCCTCTTGGTAAAATCAAAAACTTTGCTTAAAGAACTTGAAGCAATCTCAAATCCTTGTGCTTTTAAAATATCTTTTACTATGGCAATTAGCTCCTTTTTACTCTTTGTTTAATCTTTTTTCTTAACCCGTGTTCCTTCTGTCTTGAGAGAAGTTTTAAGCCCTTCAACAATTGGTGCTTACTTAGGGTCTGTCCCATGATAGAAAAAGAAAGAGGAGAAATGGCAAGACCAGAGGGCAATGTTCCTGGTTGGAGAACTGACATGGAGGATTCCCCGGTGGGCCTGACATAAGCCTGTCCACAATTTTAACAACTGACAGCCGCCCTAAGGGCATTTACTGGCTGTTGCATAACCAGGTTGTTTGGTAGGAAGAGAGGCTAGATAGGAGGTCTTTGCCAATGCCCGAATGGGCTGTCTGGATTTGCACAGGGAGCTAGGGGCCTTCAGCCAATGCCAGAATAGCCCTGGCCAAGAGGCTTCAGTTGCTCTGTCACTATGTTGCAATTCCACGCAATGGCGCCAAAAGAAAGTAAAAGGAGGAAAAGAAGTGCAAAAAGAAAACCCACAGTTCTTGTGTCTTGCAAATCTGACTAAATAGTCTTTAAATGGTTTGCCTAGACGTCTGCGTTGCTTGTCTTACCTCAGCTGGTCTGTATCACAAGCGGGTTTCTTCTGTGGTGTCCACAGAGCAGATCTGTATTACAGGTGTATTGCCTGTAGTGATCTATGCGGATCTTCACTCACCCTGGTGGGGTGGCGATCCAATGGCAAGGACAGCCATCCACTCTAGCGATGCCAAGGTCACACTTTGTATCTTGGGCCCTACATTCAGGTGCCACTTGCCCAGGCCAGCTGGGAGTTGAACAAGGACTCAAGGAGAAGCTAACCTGGGTGGGAAAAGGCAAACAGACACAAGAAGGAGACCATGCTAGGTGTTTGTTGAGGCCTTGAGATTTTATTTTTTCCACGTAGGTTTATTATATAGGGTTGTAGAGGAAAGGGGTCATGGTCAGGGCAAGGAGTTGTAGGGGGAAGGGGACGTGGTCAGGGCAAAGATCACAGAGTTATTGGTTAAACCACAATGCCTTTGTTTCTTCATCAGCTACCAGCAGGATGGGGGAGTGTTTAGCCAGGTGTACGATCCCATTGTTTCTGGCAGCTGAATATTAGGTGAGGAAGGAGAAATTTAACTTACTGTATGGCAGTCTTTGTTTCTGGTACTTGAGTATTAGGTGAAGAAGTAAAAACTTAACTTGCTATATGGCAGTCTCTGTTAACATGGCCGAGGTTTGGTTCATAGCTCCCAACAAAAACAATTATCCAAGTCTTCCTGCTCCTTTGTTCTCTGCCCATAATTCAGCTTTCATTCCACTGCCAGTTGCTTTAGTGGAAATAAGAAAATAAAACCTTCAGCAGAGTGTAAGATGATTCACTTGTTTTCTCTCAGATTTGGACTAGGTTTTCACTCTTCTTTCACAAAATGTTTTCAATTATGTAGACCTTGAGAAGGAGCAAACATTCTTCGATTCCTCCCCTTTTCCTGGTCCCTTCAAAAATAGAATCTTAGCTTTGCTTGTGGATAGTTATCGCTACAGTGGCATTATACATCACATTTACAAGATTCACAGGGAAAATTGTGTTAGTTAGGATTTCTTTTCTGTGACAAAATACCTTAGACAAACACTTTTGGGAAGCAATTGTTTATTTTAGCTCATGGTTACAGAGAGATCAGTACATGTTTCCTCAGCTTGTGCTCTCGGATAGAGTATCACTGTGGTGGGAACATTCAGAAGAAGTACTGCTTCATTTCTTGACAGACAGGAGGAGTGGTAAAAAGACAGGTAGAAATAGAACACTAAGGATATGCTCCCATTGTTCCACTTCCTGCAACCAAGTCCTATCTCCTGCCTGTTGCCACTTCCCATATCATGAATCTGTCAAGCGAAGAGTCCATCAATTAGGTCATACGCTTCGTGAGTTCACTAGCTGTGAAAATTCTATCACAGACACCAGAGGCATGTTTCACTTATCCTGGGCATCTCTCAATCCATGAAGTCAATACTGTTTTGCCCAACCAACAGAGAGTACCTTCCAATAAAAGAGAATTTATCATCGCTGTAGATGAACAAATATCTGTGGTATAAGAACTTTACAATCTAAGCACATAGTTTAGTTTTTGGAATAGAAATAAATATTTTAATATACAGTTATGGTGGTTTAGATGGATGTCCACCAATTGATTCAGGAGTTTTTAGATCTCCAGCTGTCTGGCTGGAAGAAGAGTCACTGTGGGTGGACCCTAGGGTCCATGCCAAAGGTGTGGGAGAGAATTTGGAATTCCAGTCTAAAAATATGCAACATGCTTGAGCTTTACCTGGGGTTCCTGAAGTGTGCTTGCTTATGGTTTCAGTGGTGGCTTTTCTCTTGGCTGCATGAGCTTGCGAAAGGGGGGCTAGCTTCTCCTGCCATTATGTAATTTATCTTGAATATGTAAGCTTCAGATAAATCCCTTCTTCGTTCCATAAACAGTGCCTGGTATGGAAGTTCATCCCAGCAGCATGGTGCTGATTGCTACAGCAGTCTTTGTAAATTCATTGTTTGCTCCATTTAAGAATATAAAGAATTCTGATATACCTAACTGAGTGCACTTGGATACCAATTCTGAGAGATTTCTGGCAGGTTAAAGTTGGTTATCTGATTATTGGATGCTCAGTTTCTTTTCTGTTTTAATGAGTTCACCTATTGTCAATATCTATGACTTTACTTTTAGCTCCCATCACCCCTCTGTTAAGCAAGCACACTATTCAGATGCACAGCAAGTAGGGTGCTATGTAGATTCTGTCTGATGACATCCCAACACCCAAAGTATGAATAAGTTCCATTGCCTCAATAGAACAGAGTGACAAAGAGAGCAATATGATGGGAATATGATCAAATTACATTACGTTCTTGTATTAAAATTTTCAATTAAAGTGTTAAGACTAAGAAAAATGTCCATTATCTTGTGAGTCAGGAAAAGATTATCAGTCTACTCATTGCCTAGACCATGAATAATGGCAAGCCTGGTTTCTGTGTCACTGTTGGTTTCAACCTTAGATGAACACAGTTGCCATACTGTCACAGTAAGAACAGAAGTCTTGATGAACTGCCCAGTAATGTAATTAAATCTAGGTTTTTAAAACTGAGGCCATATTATTTCCTTTCTAGAAGGTCCAGATTCAAGCAAATCAGTTTTGGTGCCTGCAGAAGAGTTTTATAGATTGTCAGTTGTATTGATCCAAGGTTTGGAAAATGAGTATGTTATGTGTCCCCCCAACTTCCCCACTGAGAAGGGTCTGTTCTATCACCTCAAGTAGCAGGCATTTGACATTTATGAGTACTTAAAAGAAATAGCACAGAATACTCTGGAAAATCAGCATGCTTTGGAATAATATGTGATTTGTCTACTTCTTATCAAAGTTTATTTTGTGCCTCCTGGGTAGAAATTTCTGAAGATATTTTGCAAACTTGTTCCACTTGTGAAGCTAAAGAATTGCTTTGGCATATTTTTTGTTAAACTCAGAAGCATTCTTTTGATCAAACATTAATAACATTTCTCAGTCATAAACACAGATTTATCACTTGTCCTAAGGTTGACACTGCCATTATTCTCAATTACCACTGAACTCTCACACATTATTCACTAAATGTCCCCAGAGGAAAGAAGTGAGGAGAGAGTTGTGCTTTAAAAAGAATGAATTCTTCCTGGGGCTACAGTTTGTATAACCAAAATATTTCCTCACAAGATTGCTTATTTTTTGATTTTGTTTTTTGTAACTATGTCATCCTCTTAAAAGGTAATGGCTTGGTTTATAGGCAATGCATTCAAAACCAAGATTGCACCGAGTAGTCAACATATAATTAGAACTGAAATACATAAGAATGAAATGAGACATTTTGGCTCAAATAGCCATTAATTGCCCTGGAAATACCCAGTGTTTCACCAATATCAGTGAGAGTTCCCTGTTCCACAACTGCAGAGCACATTGCTAACATTATTATTCTTCTAAGAAGAATTACTCTAAGAATTATTGCTATCTTATGAACTAGAATGCACATTTTCAAGCAACTTTTTATTTATTTTTAATTTTTTTTTACATTTTTTAAATTATTTATGTGCATGGGAGTATGCACACTATGGCATGTTTGTGGAGGCAAAGGGACAATCTTTTGAGTTACAGTCTCTCTTTATGTTGCTTTTTATGGTCTCCTAAACTCTCTTGGCCCCATTTCCTGTTCTGTGGGCACATTAGGATAATTAACATGTGTGCCCCTTCATGTCCACCTTTATGTGGATACTAAACAGCACTGAACTAGGGATCTGAAGGTGTAAAACAAGCAAGCTCCTGTATCTACTAATGTATCTTCTCCACAACACTAGCTTTCTGATGACTTATGTGTACTTTAATCCATTGGCTCACATAATTCTCACAGACATCTTGAGAAGTAGCTTTATTATCTCAATTTGAAAGTGAGGCCAACTGTGGCTTAGGAAGGGGCTGGTTGTTAGTGCCTTATAGATTTGACTACTGGTTTTTATGGTGAACATCATAGTATGCAAAATACACAGTAAAATTAATTTATTCTTAGAACATATGTGGGTAGAAAGTAAAAGAAATATTTCATTGGAGATATTGTCAGTGTATACACTGTCCTCAAAAATAAATTGACAAGAATGGGGAGGGAAATTTATTTCTGATTAACAAAAAGATATTAGACCTCCCAATCACTCACCCCATCAATGCAAGAAAGTGTTCAGTGTTCAGCTACTAGCTCTATGGTTCCTGGTAGGGGCCAAGTCAAATATAGAAGCATTTTTCTGCTGATACCTAAACACGTCGAAGATAAGTTTCTTCTCTGTGGTACTGTTTCTACAGAGTAGCTGAGTGCCAACATGAAGAGTCTCCTCATTTGTTCTGTGCTCCACTCGTAAGGAGAGAATTTATCATTCCCACCAGTAGTAGTCAGGTACTGGCACATACTCAAAGTCAGAAGAGGAAGAAAACGTGAGATATGAGGATATCATAGACTCTCGATGGTTACTACCTTCCTCTTTTCTTCTCTTCTCTTCCCATCCATTTACTAGGGCTACCAAAATAAATAGCTCAGAATTAACGGTTTGACTACAGGGATTCATCTTGTCATATCACAAAGCTGAGAGTATAACATCAGGGCTTTGTAAGTCTGGTCAGTGGCCTCATTCTTCCTGTGGCTGACGTCCATAATCTCCCTCCCTTATCGCGTGCCCACTTCTCTGTGTGTGGTCCCCTGAGGGCTCTTCCTCTTAGAAGACATGAGTCCTGTGGCACTAGGAGCCTAATTTTGTGATGTCATTTTTTTCTTGATTATCTCATGAAATGTTTTCCTATTATATTAACATTAGGGGGACAGCAGACTACACATGGATTTCAAGGTCATACAATTTAGACCATAACAGTATATTTGTCAATTTTGTATTTTGAACCACATATGCAAATACTACATGTGCAAATGAACCATTTTGCATTAATTTCAACCTGGATTTTTTTCTTTTTCTTAAACAGAATGATACAGCAAGAAAGAACATTGAGGGCTGGAGAGATGGCTTAGCGGTTAAGCGCTTGCCTGTGAAGCCTAAGGACCCCGGTTTGAGGCTCGGTTCCCCAGGTCCCACGTTAGCCAGATGCACAAGGGGGCGCACGCGTCTGGAGTTCGTTTGCAGAGGCTGGAAGCCCTGGCGCGCCCATTCTCTCTCTCTCCCTCTATCTGTCTTTCTCTCTGTGTCTGTCGCTCTCAAATAAATAAATAAAAAATTAAAAAAAAAAAAGAAAGAACATTGAAGCACCGACAATATAAAGTACTTATACTTTTGGGTTGAAGATTAGAAACTGAAAAGAGTTACCCTATAATACATGAATAAGTGCAAGGAGGTTGAAATGGGAAGTTGTTCGCAGTGGTGATGTGGTATAATAGTGGCATCAGGACATCTGCAACAGTTTGTTGTAGTGAATGGTACTGAGACTGTGTATCAGAACTACCACTTGCTAGTTGTTTGGTCAGAAGTAATTTCTTTTCACAGTCCTACTTCCTTCATTTTAATTGGTCAAAATTGTTTGCTGTGAGGGAACATTGTCATCACAAAAAGAGCATAAGTTACACACATATGTCTGTGAACACACAAACACACCCACAATGATTTGTTTAGCCTAGTAAGGTCTCAAAGTCTAAATCCATAGGCCATATTTTGGAAACCAGGATAGACCACTTCATTACACATAAAAGTCTAACAGCATGGAAGAAATACTGGACATTTTCTTTCAAAATAAAGCCAGATTATGTGGTGCAGAATTTTGTACCATGTCTACATCAGGAGTTCAGTAAGAGATAGAGTTGATGAATAACCCTTTGGCCACCCTAGTTAGGAGGCTTCCTAGGAGAGTTTAGTACATATTGTATGCCTAACACATGCCAAACACAATATCTAATATGGTGCTTTGCACACAGATGAGGTTTAGTGCTTATGAGTAAGTGAATGAAGACGTGTTCTCAAATATCTATCCTTGGTTTTGCAGGTTTTATCAGAAACTGATAAAATGTAACTGTGGCAAAGATGTTGCTTGATCTTTAATTTAAATGATTCCCAGAAGTTGTTCAAAGTTGCTAGTGTTCACTTTATAAATAAAATGTAATCCAAAGGCTTATCATAAAGAATGGCAAAAAAAAACCCCTCTAGACAAAAATGTTAAAACTTCATCTTTTTATATCCCATGATGAATGTAGCAGCAAAGATTCAAAAATAATCTCAAGAGCCCTACAGCAAGGCTGAAGAAAAAATTATGCTACAAAATAATGTTCAATGGGTGGGTTACCAATATTCTTGCAAACAGGAAGGTGGGGCAGAATTAGTTCTATAATACTTGCTATTAGACTATTTCAGCCTGATACTCCTAACATAAGGTATGTCAGGCACAGAAAATGATTTATTATCACTAAAACATTGATCTCAGCTACTATTCTTACTTGTAATATAGAAGAGCAGATTGCAATTTGCAGACATGAATGACTAGAGCTCAAGAGAAAGTAAATTTCTGAAGTTGAAAACCACACATAGCATTCCTGCATGTATGGTGGGGGACTGTCTCTAATTGCAGCCTCTCCCATGATTTACACGACCTTAAATCTATTTATAAATGTCAGCCAGCATTTTCTTATCTTTGAATTTGGTTAATTATTTCTGTAGCCATAAGATTTTCATTGTCTTTCACATTAGTTTTGTACGTAACCATAATGACTTTTGATTTTCAACTTTATCTATGTTTACCAGTAAATTCTCTCCCGAAGTAATTTCACAGATGAAATTATTGACCTAAATTAAGAGATAATTAAATTAAGTGTTAATTAAAGCAGGTTCAAGGGTTAACCTCATGCTTCATGTACCTATGAGATCAATGACACTTTTGCCCAGAGGTCCTATTCAAACTCTTTCCCCAAGTTTTACCTGTTTTCTCTCTGAGTCAGCTACAGGGTCCAATCCTCCATACTATACCACCTGCATGGTCTCTTGAAGTAAATACCCTCCTGTGAGTTCCCTGACTGTTGAATTCAGGTTCACATTGCTGGTAGAAATCACCCAACCAAGATCAGCTTCTGGGGAAAAAAAGAAAAAAAAAAAGAGGTTTATTTTGGTTTACAGGCTTGAGAGGAAGCTCCAAGATGGCAGGGAAAATGACAGCATGAGCAGAAGGTGGGCATCACCCACTGACCAACCTAAGATGGACGATAGCAACAGGAGAGTATGCCAAACACTGGCATGGGAAAACTGGCTATAATACGCATAAGCCCATCCCCAACAATACACTCCCTCCAGGAGGTTTTAGTTCCCAAATCTTCATCAGCCGGGAACCTGCATTCAGAACATCTAACTTTATGGGGGACACCTTAATCAAACCACCACATTGAGCATTATGATAGTACCAAAATCTCATGCCATGTACTTCTTGGCTGCCAGCATATAATTAAGGCTCCCCTGACATTGAAAATATAAAGAAATGCAGAGAGAGAGAGAGAGAGAGAGTTGGATCTGTGTTCATGGTGGTAGGTCATGGGTTGAGCCTCAAAATGCAAACAAGGCTCAGTAGCAACCCTCTGAACAAGTTGTACTTCTGCCTATTGTTTCAGATTTTCATCCCGAATCGGTAACATTCAGTATGATGTCTCTCATTAGCTTTACGTAATTTTCTTGTAAGCTAGAAATGTTCCAAGTAACAGGAAGAAAAAGTTCTGAAGCACACATCAAAATCTGTGAAATATGGAGAGTATGTAATGTTCACTAAGATTATTTCCTTGAAGCTGGTCATGATGGCACATACCTTTAATCCCAGCATTTGGGAAGCAGAAGTCAGAGGATCACGAAAAGTTCGAGGCCACCCCTGAGACTAGACAGTGAATTCCAGGTTAACCTGAACTAGAGTGAGACCCTACCTTGAAACAATAAAAAGAAAAGAAAAAAAGCAAATCAAAAAGCAAAAACAAAGACTAAAAAAAAAAGATTATTTCTCATTAGATTATTGTTTGATTTCTCCTAAATATTAAAAGGTAACTAACATTTTTCAACCAGCCCAATTCTCGAAAATAAATAGCCAAAATATAACTACTGTTTTAAAAATCTTCTAAATGTTTTATTTATATTTATTTATTCATGAGAGAGATAGACAAAGAGAGAGAGAGAGAAGGATAGAGAGAATGGATGGCAGGACTTCTAGCTAAAGCAAATTAAATCCAGACACATACACACTTGTTCACCTGGCTGTACATGGGTACTGGGGTACCAGACTGTGGTCCTTAGGCTTTGTAGGCCCCTTAAATGCTGAGCCATTTCTCCAAACCCTAAAAATAATTTTACTGGGAACTTTATATATCTGAATATATTGCAAATTGGTCAACTAATTTTTGATGAAGAAATCAATTTACTGTGGAAGAGGGAGTACAAAACTATATTCCCTGCCAAATCCCAACAGCACTGCTCACCATTAGAAGTGTTGGAGACCCTTATATAGACTTTTTTTTTTTTTTTTGTCTTTCAGCTTCTTCCTTGTAGGGACAACCATTGCATTCTAGCAGAAATTGGAGACTTTTAGATTCTACGTGTAATTGAGATAATCTGGATAATGTATTACTTCATGTGCTTGGATTAATACACCATTTTATATATAAATGTGTATATATAAATAGTATGTTTATACATATATAATGTGTGCATAGATATTACATTTATATGTAAATACTTATATGTGGGTGTGTATAATAAACATCAAGTGATCAAATACATGGTTTTAAAAATATTAAGAAGGTGGTGACGAAACAAGCAAGGGTGATGTTTTCCTGTGAACCGGATACCAGCAAAAAGGGGAAGGAGACCAACACAGAGAAAAATCAACTCCTACCAAATCAGAGAGCCAGAGCCTCAGAGGCCTCCAACACTTCAGCACTGAAGCAGACCAAAAATGAATTAAATATCATTAAATAGAGAATAAATAGAGAAGGCTTTTTAAAAATTTTCTGCTTTATATAAGCAGATAGATAAATAGCAGCAAGTGCTTCCAATCATCATGATCTAACAAGACTAAAATCCTTCATAGTCAGGCTTTAGTAAATCCAGGCCTTGTCTCTTTTTCCCTGTACTTTTCTCTCTGTGTTTATAGTCAAAGTGGTCTTAATCAAAACTTGAAATATGCAGCAATGCATGTTCTTTACACACTCCCTCATGAATGTGTGAGAAATTTTATTCAGCCACAGATTTAAGAAACAGAACTCAGTGCCAGAAATCCCTTAACATTACTGTATTTTTTGGTATTTTCTCTATCACATTTCACTTTGAAATTCTTTTCTCTTCCTCTCCCTGTCTTTGAAATTTTATGCCATCTGTTTATGATTTTTCTCCAGTTTGTTAAATTGCAAAAAGGTATATTATATACAGATAAAAAATTAAATCATAGGTAAAAGATAAAAGTTTAATACCAATTTTACTATGCAGAATAATATGCTTATTTTGTCAGTGTGGATCTCTTCCTTTTAGGCTGGGTATTATCACTAAGGAAGTATACGTAGTTATCTTCACAATGTCTCCTAATGATTCCTGACTGTCTTGGTTAAACACAGTTCACCACACTCCTTCATGCTGCTGAGAATGAAGGTATGATTTTGGGTTATCTAGAAATAATTTGGAAACATGAGATACTTTCAAATTTAAAATAAGTGATACAATAGAAAAGAAATATAACAAATGATCAAGCCTGCAGTGACTTAATCTATGTCAATGACTCTTCACTTTTATCTTCTTGAAGAAGCCAATGTTTCCAGACCTTCATGAATAGCCACATAAAACTTACTACAGACTATGATTTTACAGAACTAATTCACTCTGTATTATCATACTGAAAAAAGTATATCATACTTACTTTGGGAAAAAGAGACTTTTGTACATCACACAAATAAATTTTAACTCATAATATATTCTTTAAAAAAAGACATATCCTCTCATGAAAATACACAGCTATAAGTTGGAGTGATGTTGCAGAAGTTGACACTTGCCTACAAAGCCTAACAACTCAGGTTCAATTCCCCAGTACCCACATAAAGCCAGATGTAAAGTAGAGCATACATCTCAAGTTGGTTTGCCCTGCTAGAGGCACTGATGCACTCATTCTCTCTCCCTCTCTCTCTTTCTCTTTCTCTCTCTCTCTCTCTCTGCTTACAAATGCATAAATAAGTAAATAGAATATATATTTTAAAATTATCCTATCACATAGAAGTGAATTTCTGTAATTTATCAACTTTGTCTAAGATTATATATACACAATTATAGTAATTATTATTATAACTTACATAGTACTTGCTATTTTCTCCACTAATGTTTCTATCCATGACTTTTCTACCTTCTCCCCATCCTTTTTTTGTGTGTGTGTTATGTTTACATAGGGATCCAGAAATATTCCTTTTACTAATACACAAGTTTTGTGACAGCTAGCAGAACATTACTTTCTGTCTCTGTGGCAAGAAACAGATTAATTCAGCTGTATTCTCAAGAGAACTCTGGTCCCATTAAGGATAAATAAGTGTTGTGATTATTTAATTATTTAGCCTGTTATTAGCTATTTATTGATATATGAATATGCTATATCTAATGCCAATGAGAACAACTCATTTTGCAATCAAACTTAATTTCCAATGGCAGTGTATTTAAAAAAAAAAAAGCAATTTGGAAGTCCTCATTAGATTTATTGGAGAAGACATTTCTGCCAGATCTCCTATTGACGTATAATCCATATTAGTGTCAAAGTACCATATGTGTACTTGCATTACAGTCTTACTTCTAGCACACCAATCTTCAGAAACAAAATACTAACAAGAAAAAGTATTTAAAGTAGTGATTTACATATTGTTTTGGAGTCCTGGGAACATGAGAAGTAAATTGTCCTGCTAGTCTGTCTCCTGTGTGTGCACAGGACTAAATGTCAGTCAGAATTGACCGGACATAGAACCACTGAGAATGCCTTTGCTTTGAATAGGATTTATTTGCACCAAAACTCATATTAAAGTTTATTCCCCAATTCAACAAGGTTGAGAAGTATTGGGACCTTAAGGAAGCAACCCTCTTTATGGAATTTTTCTCATTAGAGCATTTACTTTTGTTGGGTAGACAGATTACCCTAATAGTGTAAAACTATGACACAAGCTGACACCATCCCGTTAATAATCTTATACACACATTTTTGCATGTAACCCTTGCCACTCTCACACAGGTTCCTATGGCATGATGGCACTGGAATGTTGTGGTACAGTGAAGCCCTTGCAAATGTGACCACTAGAACTAGATTTTTTTTTTTTTTTTACCTCAGAAACATCAGCCAACATACAATTGTCATCATATGAAATGGTTTCTTTTAGTCCCAACTACTTATGGTTCAGAAATGTAACTTTACTTCTTCAAACAACACAGCTCCCTTTCTAGTCATTGTGAAACTTTTCTTAAGATTTCATTTTTGTACTGCAATAGTGAAGGCAAATTAGCCCTGTATCCAGTCTATAGTTCATATTTTAATATTAGTATCTTTAAACCAAATTCAAATGTTTCCAACTGTGTACCACATTGACACAACATATGAGAGAGCAAGTAGCCTAAAGACCAAACTTTTAAAGTTTAAACATTCTAAACCAACTCTATTTTTAACCTTGGAGAAAGTAAGTTTCAACTAAGCGTGAAATTCAATATATGTAAAGTGATTTTTCCTATATGCAACTCATTCATCTCCATATCCATTTATGGAAAACTTTAACATACACTAAAAATTCATATTTTAAAGTTACTTCATGGAAGTATCCCAACTGGGCATAAATTCATATGTGTATGATATTTAATCATAGCTTCTTTGCTTATTTAACTTCTACATTTGTCAGGCAAACTGCCAAGTGGGGCTTACCAACCCCTGCAAACAACTTAGCTAGTGGGAAAGAGAAGATACTAGAAGTTTAAGCCAAGCCTGGGTAGCCACACACTTAAACATGGCATTCAACATGCAAATGTGTCAGGAGAGTGAAAGAATTAAAGTGGGTCACTGGTGATTTTATGATCTGGGAAGACGGGAAATATCAACCACTTTCTAATGGTCAGCTCTACCCCATAGCTCAAGAGATGGATCACAGGGAAAATAACAAATCTATGACTTGAAATGTCACAAGTTTGCTCTTTGTTCCTTCACTGGGCCAGGGAAAAAAACGGAAAAAAATGTATGGATAGGATGTCGCTGTTGTTTCTTTTTGTAAGTCTATACACAGAGAGGGAAATTGTCACATGTGCACAGAAATAGTGGCTCAAACTTATGTGTGTGTGCTTGTGTGTGTAATTTAACCTCCTATGGTGCCTGCCTCAATGTTGTTTAAGCCTGAGTGAGCAGGTAATACTAAAGTGAAGCAATCAGAAATCAGAAGATGATAAAAATTGGTGGAAACTATTAGATTATGAGTCTGACAACTTCAACTCAAACCAAATGACCAGATCCTCTTTTGAGGAATATAGATATTTGAAAAAGGATTGGCTACTGATATTAAGAATCTCTTTATGTGAACCCCAGTCACACGAGGTCCTGTCAGCTGCTGTGTTAGGTGCATGTGGAGAGGGGTTTCTAGGAAGGAAGCTGCTGGCACTCATTGCTTCATGGTTGTGATGACCATGTGCTGAGTGTGCTCTGTTCATGGACTGAGTCTGAGTTACACCTTCAGTTGTCTATTGTATAAGCCTCCCTTCACTACACACTTAGTGCATAGCAGTGCCAGTGACCTCACTCAGAATACCTCTCCCCACAATGTTTTTACCAGCAAATACTTCTTCCCTACTTTACAGGGCCATATACAAGTTGTGCATTGGTAAGTTTTTCAAGAAGAGTTGTTTTGATTTGTCTTATATTTTAATTCTAACTTTCCCAAGCAGATTACCTACCTTCCCTTCTTGGCAAAAAAGCTACATTTTATTTATAATTATCAAGGCAGCCTTCAACTTTTTGATTTTGGTTTATGGTACAATTGTCTGTCAAGTTTGAGAAAATAAAATTAGATTAGAAACCATTTACACAATTCATATGTCTAGCTCTGGTCTTCATTAAACAATAAATCAAGATTGTGCTTAGATGTCTTACCTCTTCCTTTCAGGTTCACCTTGGAAGAATCTGTTAAGGACATGTAATACCAGGCCCAAAACTGAAGCCATGAGTTAATACTTTAGGAAGATCTATTCAAGAAAACTTCAGTAGATCAAGTCAAATCAGTCATGTCAAAGTCCAATTTTGAGCCAATGAGAAATGGATTTTTATTTATTTATCATAAACCAGTGAAATCATTCATAGCATTTTCAAGAACAGCAAGTGTTACTGACCCTGTGGTATTGCCACTTCATTTTTTCATTGTTTCATATAACATGTGGAAACCATTTAGACTTATGCTTGGCACATAGTATGCACTTAGTAATGCTAGTTATTGTTACAATTAGGAATAATATTATTATATTTTATATGATCTATTCAGATAAAATGAATGAGTACTAACCATATATACAAAGTACACACTGGCCTTGAACAAAAACTCAATAAATGCCTTATATTTGTTCTTGAATGTTTCCATTTTGACAAAGAGACAATAATACAAATAATAAAACCTAGTATTTCAGAAACTCTTTGATGTCTGTTACTATGTCTTTGATACAATTATAACTTGTCATTATTCTAGGTACTTGGAAATACTCATTGTCTAGACATTTATCAAGTCAAATGATTAACCTCTACTAAAAGAGTTATGAGATAAAAGAGTTATGGGATTAAATTCATTTGCCACCACACCCCACAAGTTTTGGCTTTTTAAAAGAAGATTTATTTGGAGGGATGGCACAGTGGGAAAGGGTGCTTCCCTAGGAAGCATGAGGGCCTGAGGGAGTGCTAAGACTGCCTGAGTTCATTTTTCCATCATTTTTTTAAATAGCTTCATGTGACCATATTCTTTTGCAACCCCAGTCTTGTGGGAAACAGAGTCTAGAAAGTTGCTGGAAATCAGTGAGACTCTGTCTCAGGGAAACAGAATGATGAATAGAGAGAGATATCAATATTCTTGTTTGGCCTCTGCACATGTGGACAATAAATAGGGTATGTATACCTCTGTGTGTGTGTGTGTGTGTGTGTGTGTGTGTGATATATGTACACACAAATATACGTGTGTACATATATATGTGTCTATCTTGCTAAGTGCTTAGATGTTGCTGCAAAGCATAATGGCCTATCCTGATTAATTCAGCTACCTGACAATTAAAGATCCAGAGAGAATTCTTAGGCCACTGAATTTTCTTGAGTGAAAACTCTGAAGTTAAGGACTATCCATAAAAGTCCTGAACAATCTGAAAGGGGAGGCCTAACATGAAATCAAAAGTAATCCAAATAGTGAATTGGAGAATTCAGAATGCTAAGGAACAAATATAGGAAGAAAAATATGCCTACTACATAGGTAGGTAATTCTTATTAAACATAGCTCCATTTTATCTTAGATAATTGGTAGTAAACATCAGTATCCTTCACTATCCAAGGGAATAATTTTTCTCAGGATATGTATGTGGGCCATTTATATAATATACCATTCACCATTTTAGTTCTATAAAAAAACATTGTCTTCTGCCTGATTTTTTTCTTCAAACCCACATCATGTCTAGGAAGTAATATTGCTCAATTCAGTCATATTTTCAAATATAGAAAGATTTTATGTACACTTCTTATTTTTAGTGATGTTGTCATTGGACTTTGTTTTTATTAAATATTAATGCATCAGTCTTTAGGAAAAATTAAATTTCTTTCCTAGAAAATCTCATGGAAATGGAAAATTAAATTGAAGGTATTATGATTGGTATTGTGCTTCAGGGTATCAAATTCTCATTAATTCTATTCTAGGGCCAAATTTTATTAGAGAAAGTAACTTTACATTTAAGAATAAGGAATGTCAGAGTGAACAGAGAAATCCTGTATTTTTTTATTCTATAAGTTGTATGATACATATATGTGATCTTTAAAAAGTATGTTATTGTTTTCCCCTTTCAACATTAGAGTAGCATGAAAAGGTTATGTTGTGCCATTTAGAATATTCCTCCTTTGCTAAGCTGCTGTTTGCTTCATGAGGGACCCCACTTGATCAGCAAAAGCCTTAATGAATAGTACTGGTAATAGGAGTAGGACGGAAAGGGGTGGAGGATTTAAAACTTCAAACCCAGAGAAAATTTACTCAGCATTTTTTCAAAAGAATGAAAGTTTTACTTAAACTCAACTTGTTTTTACATTGACACTATCCACATTTAATTGCCGTTTATTTCATACACGCATGCTTACACTTATGCAAAGAAAGTTCAGACAATGAATAGAATCATTAGGGTGGTCTTATAACTACATCTGTGACTAATACCACATCCCAGGTAACCTGAAACAATGCTTCACTTTGGTTTTACAGTTTTTTTAAAAGAAGTGTAAAATCATAAAAAAAATTAAAAACATGAGAAAAGAGACAGCTCATCTTTCCCTCCTAATTTATTCCATATATGTGATTTTCATAAGATTTCAAAATGTATTTTACAATAATATTATATTTTTCCATTAACATAGACACTCTGCACACTTGGGCTGTTATCTAATTTGTAAATTATGAGCTTTATAGGGTCAGAAAGGTAAGTATCATAAGACAGGCAAGTATCATATATTTTTTTTTTCTTTTAAGTTTTCTATAAAAACATATCTTATGAATAGGCATTTGGAAGCCTGGACAACAAGTTCAGGGAGATTGTGCACTAATAATCCACTTGACCTTCAGAAACTATTAAGACAAGTTTCTTATCCTGAGGGCATGTTTCACTTAAGGAAATCAGAGTGAGCAGACTGATCAAAATTCAAGTTCAGCTAATTGTGTGACACCAAGTTGACTAATTATAGAGTATAAATACAGGAAAGTGTTTAACGAAATGGAAAAAAAAAAAAAAGTGTCTCACTCTACCCAAAGGTAAATTTACCACTTTGGGAAAAAAAAAAAAGAAAAAAACATAAAACATAATATTCTAGTGTGGGTGTAAGAAATTTTTTAATTAATTTATATTTTAACAGATTACATCCTTTTATTTCCTCTCCACAGTTCCTGTTCCCTTGGGGCCCTCCTCTGTGAGATTATAAAATGTACCAGGAAGACCTCAGTCGGTCCCAGTGGGGCAGCTGGGGCCGTGTCTCTCTTTGACTCTGTACCCCTGTTTGCAAACACATAAATAAATATTAATATATATTTACAAAATTACATAAATTATAATTTTATATATTAATTTATATAATCATAATCTATACATGATTATAATTATATTATGTAGTTTATATGTTACATTGATATTTATTTATCTGTTTGTAAGCTTTGACATAATGATATACTATATATAACTATATATATGTATGTATATATGTGTGTGTATCTATACTCATATTTACTAACTGGTTCATTTTTCTCCATGTATTATAACACACGTTTCATTTACCAAGAAATCTGAAGATCACATAACATCTCTGTAAGGTGTGTCCAGAATGGGTCTTTCTGGAGACCTGGGGCTGCCGCCTAGTAGCTGAGGGTTGTAGCCTGGTGTGCTATCACAGCTTCCACCAGGAGAGGTGAACCCCATGGCAGCCCAACCCAAGAGAAAGAGGCACTACCAAGGAGACAGATCACGGGCATCTCAATGTCCTATGATTGCCTCACTGGCTTAAAATATACTCTATTTTTACCTCTTGTCAGACACTCTCTACAGTGCTCCCTCTTCAGCGCACCCTCGGGAGAGTGGCTGTTTTTACCATGCATTCTAATGTGGAATAATGTGGTCAGTAACTACAGTTCAGATACTAAGCTGAAAGTATGTGCTTAGAAGTAATGAACACAGGGGATAGCATATGAAAAACAAAAGAAGACCACAAGAAACACTGGCCAGTTTCTATTAGGTATTAAATTCTGCAAAATTGTTTTCACCAAAAGCAGGTGGTGAGATGATGATGTATGTTCTTTAATGATCATAACAGAAAGCCCAGATGGATTAGAATTTAAAACTAAAAACAAATGTACAGGTTTATGGGCATGTACATGTATTGTTTTTATAATTACAAACAACAAGGTTTTCTAAATATGCACTTGATTTAATCAAGCAGAAATAAATTAAACTTTAAATACACAAAATAACTAAGTCCTTTTCATATTAAAACATGTAATGAAACAAAAATGCAAACAAATAAGAATATGCACTACATCATTATATACAAAGTTGGTGCTATTTTTAAACAGATTATAATTTAATGAGAATTATATTAAACCCTAACTGGTAAAAGAATGTGATTTACAGACACAGAATAGCTAAAGTACATTTAAATTTATATTTTTATATCATTAGGGGCATGACAATTAATACACCATTTCAAATATTTTTCTAGCAAATATTTGAACACTTGAAGATCAGTTGATGGTAAGTGCACAACAAAATTGGCATGCTATGTGTTTGCAATTTTCTCATTGCTCTGTAGAAATAAAAAATTTACAAATCAGTTTTGAATAAGCTCAACTATATTTATGTCATTGCATCTTTATTTATTTTATAGAAATTTATACAAATAGTGAGAGAATTTACTAGAAAATTACACTTAAAATGTTAAGTAAATTAAATTAATGTATATCATGACTCAATAAATCCTAGAATAGCTCCAGAATAACTTCATATCTTATTATTTATAAATCTAAGGAAAATGTCTGTTGAATTAGAATATATTTATAACGAACCATGAATATACTAAATGCATATAGTATGATACTAATTTTAAACTATAAATTCCTCCTATTGTTAGTAAACATTCCAGAATAAATTCAGTAATAAGCTTCTGCAAATTCATGTTATTTGCTTCTTTACTTTCTTATATCTTCAAAGGTATGTTCAATAAACATCTCTGAACTAATGTTGGTATTTTCTAAAAAGTGTAAGTAAATTTAAAATATATTTAGTTGACTCTGGCCAACGATGTTAGTAGTTAGGGAGTGAGTTCATGTGAAATAAGAATGCAAATATAAGGCAGGGGCAGCCTTTTGGCCCAGCAAATTTGATACTGAGGCATAACATTGTTTGGGACTTCTCTCTCTGCTGTTTGATGGTGCTAATATCTGGCTGGTCTCAATCACTTTCACACAAGCCTGACATGTAGCCGGCAGTCTAAGTGGGAGTGTCTATGAGCTATTTGCGTGCATCTTGACATCCACACACTGAGGTCATTCCCAAGCAGGCACCCCATTATCTGCAAGATACTTATGGTGGTTTATGCACCACCTACTTCCTTTTCCTTTGCAAAAGTTGGCATTATTCAGGATAATGGAAAGTTTCTTTGTAAACACATCTAGGCTCAATCTTTTTTTTTTTTTTTATTTTGCGTACTGTTATTTTCTGGTCACTGTAAATGTAACATATGTTTTGTTAGCTGTAAAGTTTGTGGAAATTTAATTATGTTCTAAACTTTAATTTCAGAATGGACACCTGAAATGAACAAACAGTTTCATGCTTCTTAAAGAAATAGAATTTATATTAAGAAAGTTTTTATATTTACAACTATGTGCCCATTTGGCATCACTGATTGAGTTTTGCTAAATATTCAAAGGGAAAATAATATCAATACTTCACAAATTATTTTGGAATATTCAGTAAGGGTACATTTGTAGCTCCATTTTCCAAGGGCCAGATAACCAAATTTCCTGACACCCAAAGTAGAAATACTATATGAAAAACATTGTGAATCAATATTCATCAGGGCTGGGCGTGGTGGCACACACCTTTAATCCCAGCACTTGGGAGGCAGAGGTAGGAGGATCGCTGTGAGTTCGAGGCCACCTGAGACTCCATAGTGAATTCCAGGTCAGCCTGGACCAGAGTGAGACCCTACCTTGAAAAACAAAAACAAAAACAAAAACAAAAACAAAATAAAAAAAGAAAATTTTTCCTCATGTACCTGCAAAATTCTTTTCCAAACAGTAGCAAGTAAAAAGTATCCCAAAATAAATATTTAAAAATCAAAGTTTATACAAAAGCTGTGTTTATGCTTGTGATTAAGTACATACAGTTGTTGAGTCACAGAATAAGAGCTACAGGAAGATACAATATACTCCAGAAGGTAGAGAACGCATTTGGCAACATCAACCCAAATTCATATTTTAAAAAATCTCTATAAATCATGAATAAAGAGAAGCTTCCTCAAACTTATATAACAGATTTATTAAAATTTCCATTCACATTATAATATGTAATGTTAAATTATTGAGTGTTTTCATATATGAATAGTGAGAAAATAAAGCATTCGTTTTCACCATATCTTTTCAGCATTATGTTAAAGAATTTTTTTAGCAAAATAAGTATCTAGAAAACATATAGCTTAGAATGAAACAAATAAAACTGCATTTTTTTTCTTATAAAATTGTATGTTTTTAAAACTTTACTCCAAGGTGTGCAAAACAATGCTACAACTTCAATAAATTCTTTAAAGTTAGAGGTAACAATGTTATTTGCTGATATAACCTTACTCTTAGAGTTAAACAATAAGAATTGGGATGCTAAATTGACTTATCATTGCTTAGAAAATATAAAATGTTTAAGAGTAATTATAAGCAAAACATGAGTTATACTCCATGGAAAAGGAAAGAAGCACTGAAAAAAAAAATTGAAGTAGATAAGAATTAGGTGAAACATAATAAAACTTAATACTATAGAATCATCTCTGTGGCTAGATGTCAGTTTCCACATATTTGATCTCAAGATTCAACTTAATCTCATAATAAATGGATAAGACTATTTCAGACTGACATGGAAGTATTAAAGGACTTAGAATTATCAAAATAAACTTACAAAAAGAGACACAAAATGGGAGACTATACTAGTTTATTCCAACATCTGCTTGGTAGTATTATTAAAAAAATAGAAAATAAAAAAGGATCATTAGAATACAATAGAAAATTTAGAAGTCAACACTGGCACATAATTACTATTTGATCAAAAATTATGTTGGTCAGCTTTCCATCCTTGTTACAAATACCCAAGACAACTTATAAGAAGGAAAGATCTATTTTGACTCCATGGTTTGGGAAATCATATTGAGTGCTATGGTGAAGCAGAACATCATGTCACAGGAACACATTACAGAGGTGGTGGCTCACTTAATGAAAGCGTGAAACAGAAAGAATAACAGAGGCTTCAAGGGCATACCTCCTAATAGCCCTCTTCCTATATAGTAGACCATCCCTCTTAAAGCTTCCACACTGCATCCATACTACAACACTGAGGGCTTTAGCTTTCAACATGTGAGGACATTTAGAATTCAAATCATACAAAACAGTATTCCCTTAACATCAGACTATATAACAGAATGAAAAATAAGTCACAACCACTAATTGACATTAACTACAAAAACCAATGTGTGATGGATCATAGACTCAAATATATATGCAAACATTTTAAAGTTACCAAAAGAAACTAAATTATGGAAAAAAACTTCAACATTGATATAGAATATATTTATGTGATAATAATATAATATTATGAAATAAAATAGAACAGTGAATCATATGGCTAATAAAATGGTAAGTTGGACTTAACAAAAATTAAGTCTTTAGCATTTTAAAAGACACTAGTAGAAATAGAATAGGTGAAGCTCTGAATGGGAAGATGTATATATGTATTAAAAGATTATCTTTCAGAACATGCTCCAAACACTTTTTATACCAATAAATTTAAAAAAAAAACCTATCGCAAGGTTTTGTAAAGGTATTTCTACATTTATGCATTACTATATTTAGTATATAAATTGGCAAATAAGTGCAACAAAAATGTATATTTTATGATAACTCTGGAATCACAGGAATGCAAATTAAAGCATCAATTTGGTTCAATGCACCATTGCTAGATTGAACTTAAATTTCTTAAACTAATGTTGAACTATACTAAGAATGACAAAGAAAGAAATATAAAGAAAACAAAATGATGTGACATTTCTATGTAGTTTAGCTAGAATTACTCCAAAGAGACCAAGGGAAGAATGCTGGGGGATACTTGTCAAGTTTAGCTGTAAAGTGAGGGAAAATCAGAGAAATTGTAGGGCAGTAAAACAGTAGGAAAGAGAAAACTTGAAAAGAGACCAGCATAGACCTTTTCCAATGCTCAGATTAATACAAGTCTCTGGAGTTTGTCTTTAAGCACACAGTGCTATTTATTTTATTTTATTTTATTTTTTATTTTTATTTATTTATTTGAGAGCAACAGGCAGAGAAAGAGGGGGAGAGAGAGAGAAAGAGAGAGAGAGAGAGAGAGAGAGAGAGAGAGGGAGAGAATGGGCACGCCAGAGCTTCCAGCCACTGCAAACGAACTCCAGATGTGTGCACCCTCTTGTGCATCTGGCTAACATGGGTTCTGGGGAATCAAGCCTCAAACTGCTGTCCTTAGGCTTCACAGGCAAGGGCTTAACCGCTAAGCCATCTCTACAGCCCCACAGTGTAATTTTATCGAAATAAATTTTCAGAAGGGGGAGATAAATTATGGAGTGAAAATAGCAGAGGAATGATTTTAAAGGAAGAAAGGAGAACAATCATTGTTTCCAAAGTTGGGGCTTAGATGGAAACAGCCTTCCTGTTCACTAGCTATCATAGTACTGGAAAGTACTACGAAGCCTATTGGAAGAGAAAAGTCATCAGTGTTCTTAACCAGCAATCTACCCAGCTGGCCAATCAGGCAACCGTGTGCCTAATGGTACAATGGTGGGATATTCATTACATGGGAAACCAACTGTTCTCTGATTGGACTTGAGGTTTTCTCCACATGAGGGAATTATTATCTAGTACTGAAAGCATAATCACATTCCTGTGACTAGGAAGTCATAAGCTCTATGTGAGAAACTACTACTATTGTTTGGTAAATGCATAGAGTATGCCCACCAAATCCCCCCCAAATATTTATGTTTATGCCCACATATTAATACTGCTCTTACTTTTGATTTCCAGATAGTGATGATTACTGGGAAGACCCACAGCTCATCATAGTGCTGAGAAGTGGAGACAAGGCAGTGTTCAGCACCAAATAAGGTATCTCTATTACACCTTCCAAGGCTCAGGGACCATTGCAGAAAAGGTGATGAAAATAGAATGTAAGAGTCAAAAGAATGTGAGAAGTGCTTTGGAATACTGTCTTCCAGTGACAGTGGTGGTTGCATATGTGATCTCACAGTGACTATGCAAGACCTGCAAAATATGAGGCTGTCTCCAAAATGACATGAATATAAAAGAGGACTTAGATTGGAAGAAAAGGAGATTCAGTAGAAGAGAGACCAAGGAGGGAATTATGGTAGGGTACATTGTATATATGAATGAGCAGAAATTTAAAAATAATGGGTCCAACATCAATAGAATGACCACAAATGAATATGATGAAATATATAAACTATATGATAATCTTATTCTCCAATTACAGATAAAATATTTCTAAATATACCCAAGAAGCTTTAGCCTCAGCATTCTATATAAGCCTCAAACCTTATGAGTATTCCGAAGTTGACTTAAACTTTCTGACTGAGTATGGTATTAAAGTATTAACATTTTTGTATGACATCATCATTAACCTAATAGAATAGATGTCCCATGTCTCCATTTAATGCATCTTGTAAAGCTCTTTTGCAATGGAATTTAACTTCCAGGATGGATTTTATGTTTGGGGCACACTCAAGACTCCTCTATTCCACCATACTGCACTGTGTCTAGATTTATTACACCTTATCGGCCTGGCAGACAATCAGTCATAACTCACGAAAGAAAATCACATTTTAACTCCCGTGTGACAGCTCCCTCTGGCATCCACAAATAAGCAGCCACTTAGAGCCAGCAGTGTGCTGTAGGTTGACTCGCTCCAGCTAATGAGAACAAATTATGAAAATTACTCTATTACTCTACATTCAGTAAGGCAATTGAGATTGCTTGAGGTCTATTAGGGTGGGTGGTTTACAACCAGAAATTGGCAAACACTACAGATTAGTGGGCCCTCCCAACTTAGGATAAGGCTCACCAAGATTCTATTTCCTTTTGACTGTCTGAGTTACTGTGACACCATTTCTTTTCTGTGCTACGATGGTGAGTTTCACTGTGGATCTTCTCCTAATTTATAACCAGATGCAGAAATCTATTTCTTTTTAAAAATTTAAAAATTATTACAGTATATGGTACCACCCTTCTTTCAGAAAAGGAATTGCCACAGAAAGAGGAGTGGTGCAGGAATCAAGGAAGCAGGCAGGTAATGGTAGCAGCAATTTGGAGTCTGAAATTGTGATGATCAGACCTAAGTAAGTTGTTCCTGAAGCAGATCTATGAATTCACTTCATGGGGAAAATGTTGTTGCTAGATTCTGGAAAGCTGCCCCTCCCCACTCAGAAGCAGGATGGCGGGAGATGGGTATGACCACCATGAAGATTGTTCTCCAAAATGGTGAAATCATCACCCAAGATAGCATAGCTTCCCATTTAGCCAGAAGCACAAGTCTGATCATTTTGCAAATGGAGTCATAGTATTTTGGCTGACCATTGAATCTCCGGAAAAGCAAGTCTATAAGCAGATTGGATACAACTTTCTTTGAGATACATTAGTGAGGCCACTTATCTGAGCAAATGTCACTCTTCTCAAATAACTTTAACAACTGTTTGACTCAGATAACTGGGAGCTGTTTGGAGTCAGGATAACCATTCATTATTAGAGTAGGCTTTGGGATCAGATTGCTAGAGTTCAGATCCTAGCTCTTCTACACATTTTGGGGAGTTTGGAACTGTTCATTATTTTCTTGGTAGAACACTGGATTAAATATCACTACATTCACTGAGTTTCATAAAGGATTAAATAAATTAATAAGTAGATCATCTAGAATAGTGTATAATATACATAGCAAAAATTCAAATAAATTCTTCTGACACAGTAACAATGGTATAAAAATGAGTGTGTAAAGAGACAGACCCTTCATTCTCACCATTCTCATGGTGTATTTGGAGGCAAATGGTTGCTTTGTAGAAGCTAGCACCAGGTACAGGTTCTTACATGAACATCAGTGAAAGCTAATTCACCTCCCTATTCTACTCTTTACAGTTATTGTCTAAAACTAATTCTAGAAGTCTGTCACTTCTAAAAGTGTTAATAGTGGACTGGAGGGGTGACTTAACAGTTATGACATTTGCCTGCAAAGCCAAAGGATCCAGGTTCGATTCCTCAGGACCCACATGAGCCAGATTCACAAGAAGATATGTATACGCACCTGGAGTTTGCAGTGGCTGGAGGCCCTGGCAAGCCCTCTCTCTCTCTCTCTCCCTCTCTCTTTCTCTGACAAATAAATTAAATAAATAAAAATATTTTTAAAATGTTAATGGTTAAGTCTTAGAAACTTAAAGGGAAAATTGTCTGACCTGGTATGAAATTTCACTCAAACTATAGGAGTATATGCTATAAAGCATGTCATTCTCTTGATTTCACTTGCCATACTTATGAAGAAAATAATAATTTTCCAAAGAGAGAATTATGTATTCTAGTATCTGTTGAAGTAAATTTTGATTCTGACTCAATGCACGTCTTACTAATTTCATATACAGTCATAAATAACTGTACTTCAAAGAACAGTTTTATACATGCTGTTCTGGTTCTTTTCATTTAATTTGAAAAAAAGCCTAAATAATCCCAGATTATTGGAACTTTAATAGATATCAGTGCTTGTGTAGCCACAGCATTAATAGTTAAGTGACTCCCACTGACTCTAATTTTCAGTCTTCTAGGAAGTCCTCTCCTCTCCCTAGTCTAATATCTCTGTGGTTCTGACCAAGATGAATAAATAGTGCTAGTAAATAATCCACTTTCCTGCTGGGCCTCACTGTTGCTGCTGATAAAAATTCTCAGTGTCCTTGGGCCCTTCATGCACTCTGCACTAATTTTCAAGAATGTCTGGTCTCTGTCTGAAGCTGGTTTTAGCTGACACATGACATCATTGTGTCTGCTTTGAATTGTTCACTTATATTGGCAGCCTACGTTGTTAACCATAAAATTACAAGTGAGAACTATGAATAACACATCATGAGACAATCCAGGTGTTAGAATGTTGTCTTCCACTGAGGGAATCCTCAGAGACTGAGTAATGATGGAAGAAAACTCACCAGGTAAGCATTAGAGATGAGTCTTAAAATATGGATATAAATTTATTAGCAGGATAGGTGGCCATTTAGAGTGAAGAAAGTATACCTTCATATTAAAATAATTTTCTTTAATTTACTTTCTGCTCCTGGAATCTCATCCCTCATGATGTGTTTCATGTAATAATAAATAACAGGTTCACTAGGAAATCCAATGGGAACAAGGGAATGAAAATAATGCTGAAATCACCTCCCACTTAGAAGCTAGGACTATGAAAGAATCTGACTGTATCCTTGAAATGATGATAACAGTTCACTTATCCATATTCCCCATGTTTTTACACTAACACAGAATTTTCTTATTGAAATGGGATCTTCCCACATTAGATGCTTTATTTAGTTAATTCCAGTAACAAAGTTAAAGCTTTGCTAATTGTAAATCAAATTAAATTTGCT